>NW_027362038.1:647500-1240000 GCF_039654945.1 Dendrobates tinctorius | reverse complement strand
AAGCAGTTATTATACAAATATACAGCTCACCAGTGATAGCATAATGTGAAGTTGCAGTACTTGATTCTCCGCCAGCATTGAAAGGCCCTAAAGGGTATGCATCTATGGAATCCAAAGTCTGAAGTAACTGAGGAAAGGCGCTGTTTAGTGACTCTTCTGAAAAAGAGCAAAATATTATATAATTAATATACAAAACAAAACTTTAATCAGTTTGTCTAACACTCCGTTCATTATATTCAATATAAGACCTACCTATTTGTTGGCATTGTGTGCTCGTAAGAAGAGGCTCGGCTTGTTCAAATTCGTAGTCTTCCATCTTAACTAAAATGATTTAAATTGTGAATACTATTATACTTTTAAAATTATTAACTATAACTATGCGGTGGGAAGTAGTATAAAATAAATTATAATCTAAGTCTATGCCGAAGAAATACATTTTATATACTATATGATAATTGATACAAAAGGCAAATAAAATTATAGGTGAACATCAATTAAATAATTATACATCAAATAAATATTGTATTAAATATCTAAATTTCTTCTAAATGAGTAAATCTATTCTAAGGAAAATACAATTATATCCTATATAATAAATATTACTATACAGCAATTGACCACAATATTAATTAAATAATGTGTTAATACTTACTATTTTAAAGAGTAGAAGTTGCTGTCCAGTATAACAGGAATGGTGTCTCAGCCGCTGAATGTGTGTAAGGACATCACCTAATGGCCTGTTTTAAAGCCAGACAACAGGATCGCTCCACCTACATTCACATCCCAGTTACGCCTCACCAAAAGGTCTCAAGCAATCAGCAGAAAGTCCACACCTCCAGTTAACACCCACAAGAGCCTCCCAGTTACAGCCCATCATGCTGACCCAAGCAATCATGGTATACTCATATTATACTGATATCAAGCATGATATATTTGTATTACATTCCACATTTTATTTCATTTTATACATTTTGATTTTCTGATAAAGACGGCATTGGTTCATGAGACGATGTCTTCTAGACACGATGAAAAAATATTAGAGAACCAATATTTTACTCCTAATGCCTCCGGCTCCTATGGCGGCATTGATAAATTATATAGAGAAACTAGAGATTACGGAATTAAAAAATCAATTGTGCGTGATTGGTTAAATAACCAGGAGAGCTATTTGTTGCACAAACCCGTGAGAAAGATTTCTGACAAATAAGATCATGGTCTCAAACATGGATGCGTTGTGGCAAGGAGATTTAGTGAGTTTAATTGACTATTCGAAGGAAAATGATAATGTTAAATATATCCTTGCCGTGATTGATTGCCTAGCGAAATTTGCGTGGTGCGTAGCCTTATCAAGCAAGACTGGGGCCGCTGTAGCCTGTTCATTCGAGCTGATATTTCAAAATGATAAGCGCATACCGAAGAAATTACAGACGGATCGGGGCAAAGAATTTATTAATTCGGCGATGAAGCGCCTTTGTAAAACGTATGATATTCTGCACTATCTTACGAATAATGCAGTTAAGGCCTCTATTGTGGAGCGGTTTAATCGTACATTAAAAACTCGAATGTGGCGGTATTTTACAAAAAATAACACTAATAGGTATATTGATATTTTACCAGATTTGGTTGATAGCTACAATCGAACCTATCATTCTACCATTCGATGTAGACCAATTGATGTTACAAGCAAAAATTCACTACAAATATGGAAAAATATTTATGGCTCGAGCATGAAAAATAAACGTATTAATCCTTCTTTTAAAATTGGCGACAATGTACGTTTGGTCCAATATAAACGTACATTTATGAAAGCATATGAACAATCATATACCGATGAAATATTTATCATATCCGAAATTAACACAAAATTCCAATTCCAGGCAACTATAGGCCGGTGAGTCTGACTTCTATACCAGGAAAGATCTTTGAACAAATTATTAAACAACATGTATGTCAATACCTGGATAAGAATGAAGTGATTAAACAGAGTCAGCATGGGTTTCTAACTAATAAGTCATGTCAGACTAACTTAATTTCCTTCTATGACGGTATCACTGATTGGGTGGATCAAGGAAATGCTGTAGATATAGTATATCTTGACTTCAGCAAAGCATTTGACAAAGTCTCTCATACAATCCTTATTGAAAAAATGACTAAGTATGGAATGGACAAGGCAACTGTTAGGTGGATTCATAACTGGCTTAGTGATCGGACCCAAAGAGTGGTCGTAAATGGCTGCACATCCAGTTGGAAGAATGTCTCAAGTGGGGTACCACAGGGCTCTGTCCTGGGCCCTGTATTGTTCAACATCTTTATCAACGATTTAGATGAAGGAATTGAGGGTAAACTGATTAAATTTGCTGATGACACAAAGCTAGGAGGGATAGCTAATACTAGAGAAGAGAGAGAGAGGATTCAAAAAGATTTAAATAAACTGGAGAAGTGGGCAGCAACTAACAGAATGGTTTTTAACAGGGAGAAATGCAAAGTACTACATCTGGGCAATAAAAATGAAAAAAGCATATATAGAATGGGAGGAATAGGGCTAAGTGACAGCACATGTGAAAAAGACTTGGGTATACTAATAGATCACAGACTGAATATGAGTCAACAGTGTGATGCAGCAGCAAAAAAGGCAAATGCAATTCTAGGATGTATTAACAGAAGCATACAGTCTAGATCACGTGAAGTCATTATTTCCCTCTACTACTCTTTGGTCAGACCTCATCTGGAATATTGTGTCCAGTTTTGGGCACCACATTTTAAAAAAGACATCAACAAACTGGAGCAAGTTCAGAAAAGAGCGACCAGAATGGTGACCGGTCTGCAAACCCTGTCTTATGAGGAAAGGTTGCAGGATTTGGGAATGTTTAGTTTGCAAAAGAGAAGACTGAGAGGAGACTTAATAGCTGTCTACAAATATCTAAAGGGCTGTCACATTGTAGAAGGATCAACTTTATTCTCATTTGCACAAGGAAAGACTAGAAGCAATGGGATGAAACTGAATGGGAAGAGACACAGATTAGATATTAGAAAAAACTTTTTGACAGTTAGAGTGATCAATGAGTGGAACAGGCTGCCACGAGAAGTGGTGAGTTCTCCTTCAATGGAAGTCTTCAAACAGAGGCTGGACAGACATCTGACTGGGATGATTTAGCGAATCCTGCTTTGAGCAGGGGGTTGGACCAGATGGCCCAGGAGGTCCCTTCCAACTCTACGATTCTATGATTCTATGATTCTATCTATGATTCCCCCTCTACAAAATCGTGGATTTGTACGGAGAACCTGTGATTGGGTCATTTTATAAGGAGGAACTACAAAAAGTCACATCGGATGAGAATCGCATCTACAAAATAGAAAAAGTGTTAAGAAAAAAGCGCGTCAGAGGGTCCACCCTGTATCTCGTTAAATGGAAGGGATATCCGGAAAAATTTAATACTTGGATTAAAGAAAACCAGCTGACGGACCTCTAATCATGGATTCTGGATCATTTTATATTACCCTAGCGTGTAATGCGTCAAGTAAGCTATTCCCAGACAACACGATTTCGACTTTTACCACTAAACTGGCAAAGCCTGTACATCTTGTAGGCCCGTATGAAGTTGCCCTCACAGAATTTCAGTATCCCCATACCTGGTTTACTTTCGAAAATAGCGAAGGCACATTTTTTCTTGGAAAACGAGGGGATGTTCTAAGAGAATATTTCGTAAAAGCAGGCTATTATTTAAATATTTCGGATCTTATAAGGGCTATTAATGAACGGATTGACAATTTGAAGATTGCCCCAGAGGGCTTAAAGCTCCGCTTTGACGAAGTGAAGAGAAGTGTTACTCTATCGGATTCCCCCACGATACATTTTGCTCCAGGCCCAAAATTGTCTCATATTTTAGGACTACCACCTTATATTGAGGCCTATGATAATAGTGTGATTAGCCCCAAGAAGAGCTACGCAGATATCATGAACGGATTTTATACCTTATTTGTTTACTCAGACATTATTAACCATCAGCTAGTCGGAGATTCTTACGTCCAGCTTCTGAGAACTGCGCTGGTGACTGGTAAAAGTGGGGAGATCATCACACTTCAATACACAAGACCTGATTATGTGCCTCTATGTAAACAGCACTTTGGTTCTGTAAGCATCTCTATCTTGACTGATCAGGGTACACCTGTTAAATTCAAGTACGGAAAAACTATTTTGTGATTACATTTCAGACCGCGTCGTGATTGACACGTCAAAATGGTGTCGCAACGTGTTTACGGAGATCCGACCATTTATGCCCGCTACTATATTGCTCAGACGGGCCACGGTTTAGAGGGTTTTCGCAGTGATGAGTACATGTATGGGGCTGGGCTTGCAGGAATATTTAGAGGCTTATTTAGAAAAGCGGTTCCTCTATTGAGAAAAGGACTCGAATTAGTAAAGCCCCATGTAAAGACCGCTGTTTCAAATATTGCTAAGGACGCCATTGCCTCTTTCTCAGCAGCCGCTATGAATAGGCTAAACACACCTCCTCAGGAAGGCTCCGGTATTGTTTATGTTGCTAAAAAACAGAAAAAAGAAAAAGGCGTGTTCGCTATTCACCCTCACCAATGCTCATGAATAAAATCACACCCGCAAGACGCAAACGCCAGAAAAGAGTAAGATGCAGTGTTGAAGACATCTTTTAGGAAAATATATAAAACGAATATATTATATATAAAATGGCCTTCATACATGATGCTTTGGTGGAGTGCATGAAATCAGAACTGGATATTTTTCAAATACCTCCTACGCAGGTTTCTGTCGAGAAATCAATATTCATAGAAGTTCAGCCTATTGCGGCTCTGGCGGACAATGCACCACTTGAATTTTTCATATCGGGAAGTGGTGAATATTATTATGATTTAAATAATACCCTACTTTACATAAGTTGCCGGGTCGTAAAACAAGATAATTCTGCCATCGCGGATGGAGCCCGTGTAGCTCTCATTAACTATCCATTAGCGACTCTTTTTAATCAAGTTGATGTCACCCTGGCTGATCACCTCATCTCACAATCAGACAATCTATATAGCTATAGGGCCTACATTGAAGCTCTGCTAAATTACAGCGCACAGACTTTAGCCTCGCAATTCACATCAGGATTATTCTATAATGATACCGCTGGACATCATGATGTACGAATCCTGGATGGCGCCAATGTGGGCTTCAACAAGCGGGCTCATGCAGTAGCTCACTCGAAGCCCGTCGATTTGCTCAGTCCAATTTTTAGCGACATTTTTAATCAGCCAAAGCTTATATTGAATGGACTTGACCTTAAAATCAAGCTGACGCGAAATAAAGATGCGTTCTGTTTAGTTTCTGCTGACCCAGATCCGCTCAAAGTACAGATTCTGAACGCATGTCTCTATGTAAAAAGAGTCCAGGTGGCTCCCGCTGTGAGGATTGGTCACTCTCAGGCCTTACTATCTGCTACAGCAAAATATGCTATTGATAGGGCCTGTATGAAAGTGGACAGCATCCCTGGGGGCACCCGAATTTCTAATATAGAAAATCTATTTTTAGGGGCCATTCCGCGAGTAATTATATTGGGCTTTGTAGATAATGAGGCCTTTAGCGGTACGTATAATAAAAACCCACTGTATTTCATCATTCTAATGTAAACCATGCGGCTTTATATTTGGATGGTCAGCAGATCCCCTCCCAGCCATTCCAACCTAATTTCAATATTGAATTAGCTGTAAGAGAGGATATGGCTCTTGCCCATATTTCTGGAAAGCAGAAGGCCGATTGTGCACTGGCAATTGACCGAGAAGAATCTATGGACGGCTATACATTTTTTGCATTTGATTTATCAGCCGACCAAGAACCTGGAGGTCACTTCTCTCTCATAAAAACTGGGAACCTGCGTTCTGAAGTCCGATTTGCGCTAGCCACCCCTCATACGATAAATATGGTGGTATACGGCGTGAATTCATCTATTCTAGAAATTAATGACCGCCGTGAAGTATTGTATGATTTCTACTGATGATGGATTCCCTGCAGCTCACTACGTTATTGAAAGCCGATCACTATACAGAGGCCATATTTTATGGGGTGTATCCGTGTGACTTGCTACCGTCACATAGAGTAACTCAGAGGCCAGCGGCGTACATCGTAAATACAGATCGCTCCAATCAGAGCGGCAAACATTGGATATTAACTTTACTTTGCAATGAAAATAATGCGATATTCTTTGACAGTTATGGACTCTCACCAGACAGCGAACTTTCTCCGGATGAATTTATAATCTTCCTAAAGAGAAATAGCGAATTATTCTGTTATCAAGACAGGCAAATTCAGAATAATTATATCACTGTGTGCGGCCATTATTGCGTGTATATCCTAAAGAAACTTGCAAGGGGCCTTTCATTCCGTGAGATTTTACAACATTTTACTGATGACTTAAATCATAATGATAATTTAGTATATAAATCTGTAAAGAAAGATTTACTTGAATCAAACTATTCCCCCTGCAAACATTCTTTTATATTTAAGCAGCGTTGCTTATCACTGTGTAATATGTAGGATATTACACATATTACAATGAGTGTATGATTCCTTTATTATTATAAAAGCCAAAGAATCAATACTAATTGAAGTTACCACGGGAAAGTGTCCAGGATGCAGCGACATCTGCTTATCAGTGGTTTTTGTTGAGTTAGGTGTAAATAGTGACCTCTGTTTTGCTCAAGTGAAATGATACTATCTATTGTATTGTAATGTTATACTCTGACATCTTTTTCCTCTCTGCTATTTCCTAGAATCTATTGTATTGTAATGATATACTCTGACATCTTTTTCCTCTCTGCTATTTCCTAGAATCTATTGTATTGTAATGATATACTCTGACATCTTTTTCCTCTCTGCTATTTCCTAGAATCTATTGTATTGTAATGATATACTCTGACATCTTTTTCCTCTCTGCTATTTCCTAGAATCTATTGTATTGTAATGATATACTCTGACATCTTTTTCCTCTCTGCTATTTCCTAGAATCTATTGTATTGTAATGATATACTCTGACATCTTTTTCCTCTCTGCTATTTCCTAGAATCTATTGTATTGTAATGATATACTCTGACATCTTTTTCCTTTCTACTATTTCCTAGAATCTATTGTATTGTAATGATATACTCTGACATCTTTTTCCTCTCTGCTATTTCCTAGTATCTATTGTATTGTAATGATATACTCTGACATCTTTTTCCTCTCTGCTATTTCCTAGAATCTATTGTATTGTAATGATATACTCTGACATCTTTTTCCTTTCTACTATTTCCTAGAATCTATTGTATTGTAATGTTATACTCTGACATCTTTTTCCTCTCTGCTATTTCCTAGAATCTATTGTATTGTAATGATATACTCTGACATCTTTTTCCTCTCTGCTATTTCCTAGAATCTATTGTATTGTAATGTTATACTCTGACATCTTTTTCCTCTCTGCTATTTCCTAGAACCTATTGTATTGTAATGATATACTCTGACATCTTTTTCCTCTCTGCTATTTCCTAGAACCTATTGTATTGTAATGATATACTCTGACATCTTTTTCCTTTCTACTATTTCCTAGAATCTATTGTATTGTAATGATATACTCTGACATCTTTTTCCTTTCTACTATTTCCTAGAATCTATTGTATTGTAATGTTATACTCTGACATCTTTTTCCTCTCTGCTATTTCCTAGAATCTATTGTATTGTAATGATATACTCTGACATCTTTTTCCTTTCTACTATTTCCTAGAACCTATTGTATTGTAATGATATACTCTGACATCTTTTTCCTTTCTACTATTTCCTAGAATCTATTGTATTGTAATGTTATACTCTGACATCTTTTTCCTTTCTACTATTTCCTAGAATCTATTGTATTGTAATGTTATACTCTGACATCTTTTTCCTCTCTGCTATTTCCTAGAATCTATTGTATTGTAATGGTATATTCTGACATCTTTTTCCTCTCTGCTATTTCCTAGAATCTATTGTATTGTAATGATATACTCTGACATCTTTTTCCTTTCTACTATTTCCTAGAATCTATTGTATTGTAATGATATACTCTGACATCTTTTTCCTCTCTGCTATTTCCTAGAATCTATTGTATTGTAATGATATACTCTGACATCTTTTTCCTTTCTACTATTTCCTAGAATCTATTGTATTGTAATGATATACTCTGACATCTTTTTCCTTTCTACTATTTCCTAGAACCTATTGTATTGTAATGATATATTCTGACATCTTTTTCCTCTCTGCTATTTCCTAGAATCTATTGTATTGTAATGATATACTCTGACATCTTTTTCCTTTCTACTATTTCCTAGAATCTATTGTATTGTAATGTTATACTCTGACATCTTTTTCCTCTCTGCTATTTCCTAGAATCTATTGTATTGTAATGATATACTCTGACATCTTTTTCCTTTCTACTATTTCCTAGAACCTATTGTATTGTAATGATATATTCTGACATCTTTTTCCTCTCTGCTATTTCCTAGAATCTATTGTATTGTAATGATATACTCTGACATCTTTTTCCTTTCTACTATTTCCTAGAATCTATTGTATTGTAATGTTATACTCTGACATCTTTTTCCTCTCTGCTATTTCCTAGAATCTATTGTATTGTAATGTTATACTCTGACATCTTTTTCCTTTCTACTATTTCCTAGAACCTATTGTATTGTAATGATATATTCTGACATCTTTTTCCTCTCTGCTATTTCCTAGAATCTGTTGTATTGTAATGATATATTCTGACATCTTTTTCCTCTCTGCTATTTCCTAGAATCTATTGTATTGTAATGATATACTCTGACATCTTTTTCCTTTCTACTATTTCCTAGAATCTATTGTATTGTAATGATATACTCTGACATCTTTTTCCTTTCTACTATTTCCTAGAATCTATTGTATTGTAATGTTATACTCTGACATCTTTTTCCTTTCTACTATTTCCTAGAATCTATTGTATTGTAATGATATACTCTGACATCTTTTTCCTTTCTACTATTTCCTAGAACCTATTGTATTGTAATGATATACTCTGACATCTTTTTCCTCTCTGCTATTTCCTAGAATCTATTGTATTGTAATGATATACTCTGACATCTTTTTCCTTTCTACTATTTCCTAGAATCTATTGTATTGTAATGATATATTCTGACATCTTTTTCCTTTCTACTATTTCCTAGAATCTATTGTATTGTAATGTTATACTCTGACATCTTTTTCCTCTCTGCTATTTCCTAGAATCTATTGTATTGTAATGATATACTCTGACATCTTTTTCCTTTCTACTATTTCCTAGAATCTATTGTATTGTAATGTTATACTCTGACATCTTTTTCCTTTCTACTATTTCCTAGAATCTATTGTATTGTAATGATATACTCTGACATCTTTTTCCTTTCTACTATTTCCTAGAATCTATTGTATTGTAATGATATACTCTGACATCTTTTTCCTCTCTGCTATTTCCTAGAATCTATTGTATTGTAATGGTATATTCTGACATCTTTTTCCTCTCTGCTATTTCCTAGAATCTATTGTATTGTAATGATATACTCTGACATCTTTTTCCTTTCTACTATTTCCTAGAACCTATTGTATTGTAATGATATACTCTGACATCTTTTTCCTCTCTGCTATTTCCTAGAATCTATTGTATTGTAATGATATACTCTGACATCTTTTTCCTCTCTGCTATTTCCTAGAATCTATTGTATTGTAATGATATACTCTGACATCTTTTTCCTTTCTACTATTTCCTAGAATCTATTGTATTGTAATGATATACTCTGACATCTTTTTCCTCTCTGCTATTTCCTAGAATCTATTGTATTGTAATGGTATATTCTGACATCTTTTTCCTTTCTACTATTTCCTAGAATCTATTGTATTGTAATGTTATACTCTGACATCTTTTTCCTTTCTACTATTTCCTAGAATCTATTGTATTGTAATGATATACTCTGATATCTTTTTCCTCTCTGCTATTTCCTAGAATCTATTGTATTGTAATGGTATATTCTGACATCTTTTTCCTCTCTGCTATTTCCTAGAATCTATTGTATTGTAATGATATACTCTGACATCTTTTTCCTTTCTACTATTTCCTAGAACCTATTGTATTGTAATGATATATTCTGACATCTTTTTCCTCTCTGCTATTTCCTAGAATCTATTGTATTGTAATGATATACTCTGACATCTTTTTCCTTTCTACTATTTCCTAGAATCTATTGTATTGTAATGATATACTCTGACATCTTTTTCCTCTCTGCTATTTCCTAGAATCTATTGTATTGTAATGATATACTCTGACATCTTTTTCCTTTCTACTATTTCCTAGAATCTATTGTATTGTAATGATATATTCTGACATCTTTTTCCTCTCTGCTATTTCCTAGAATCTATTGTATTGTAATGATATACTCTGACATCTTTTTCCTTTCTACTATTTCCTAGAACCTATTGTATTGTAATGATATATTCTGACATCTTTTTCCTCTCTGCTATTTCCTAGAATCTATTGTATTGTAATGATATACTCTGACATCTTTTTCCTTTCTACTATTTCCTAGAACCTATTGTATTGTAATGATATATTCTGACATCTTTTTCCTCTCTGCTATTTCCTAGAATCTATTGTATTGTAATGATATACTCTGACATCTTTTTCCTCTCTGCTATTTCCTAGAATCTATTGTATTGTAATGATATATTCTGACATCTTTTTCCTCTCTGCTATTTCCTAGAATCTATTGTATTGTAATGATATACTCTGACATCTTTTTCCTTTCTACTATTTCCTAGAATCTATTGTATTGTAATGATATATAATGACATCTTTTTCCTCTCTGCTATTTCCTAGAATCTATTGTATTGTAATGTTATACTCTGACATCTTTTTCCTCTCTGCTATTTCCTAGAATCTATTGTATTGTAATGTTATACTCTGACATCTTTTTCCTCTCTGCTATTTCCTAGAACCTATTGTATTGTAATGATATACTCTGACATCTTTTTCCTTTCTACTATTTCCTAGAACCTATTGTATTGTAATGATATATTCTGACATCTTTTTCCTCTCTGCTATTTCCTAGAATCTATTGTATTGTAATGATATACTCTGACATCTTTTTCCTTTCTACTATTTCCTAGAATCTATTGTATTGTAATGTTATACTCTGACATCTTTTTCCTCTCTGCTATTTCCTAGAATCTATTGTATTGTAATGTTATACTCTGACATCTTTTTCCTTTCTACTATTTCCTAGAACCTATTGTATTGTAATGTTATACTCTGACATCTTTTTCCTCTCTGCTATTTCCTAGAATCTATTGTATTGTAATGATATACTCTGACATCTTTTTCCTTTCTACTATTTCCTAGAATCTATTGTATTGTAATGTTATACTCTGACATCTTTTTCCTTTCTACTATTTCCTAGAATCTATTGTATTGTAATGTTATACTCTGACATCTTTTTCCTCTCTGCTATTTCCTAGAATCTATTGTATTGTAATGTTATACTCTGACATCTTTTTCCTTTCTACTATTTCCTAGAATCTATTGTATTGTAATGATATACTCTGACATCTTTTTCCTCTCTGCTATTTCCTAGAATCTATTGTATTGTAATGATATACTCTGACATCTTTTTCCTTTCTACTATTTCCTAGAATCTATTGTATTGTAATGTTATACTCTGACATCTTTTTCCTCTCTGCTATTTCCTAGAATCTATTGTATTGTAATGTTATACTCTGACATCTTTTTCCTTTCTACTATTTCCTAGAACCTATTGTATTGTAATGATATATTCTGACATCTTTTTCCTCTCTGCTATTTCCTAGAATCTGTTGTATTGTAATGATATATTCTGACATCTTTTTCCTCTCTGCTATTTCCTAGAATCTATTGTATTGTAATGATATACTCTGACATCTTTTTCCTTTCTACTATTTCCTAGAACCTATTGTATTGTAATGATATACTCTGACATCTTTTTCCTCTCTGCTATTTCCTAGAATCTATTGTATTGTAATGATATACTCTGACATCTTTTTCCTTTCTACTATTTCCTAGAATCTATTGTATTGTAATGATATACTCTGACATCTTTTTCCTTTCTACTATTTCCTAGAATCTATTGTATTGTAATGTTATACTCTGACATCTTTTTCCTTTCTACTATTTCCTAGAATCTATTGTATTGTAATGATATACTCTGACATCTTTTTCCTTTCTACTATTTCCTAGAATCTATTGTATTGTAATGATATACTCTGACATCTTTTTCCTCTCTGCTATTTCCTAGAATCTATTGTATTGTAATGGTATATTCTGACATCTTTTTCCTCTCTGCTATTTCCTAGAATCTATTGTATTGTAATGATATACTCTGACATCTTTTTCCTTTCTACTATTTCCTAGAACCTATTGTATTGTAATGATATACTCTGACATCTTTTTCCTCTCTGCTATTTCCTAGAATCTATTGTATTGTAATGATATACTCTGACATCTTTTTCCTTTCTACTATTTCCTAGAATCTATTGTATTGTAATGATATACTCTGACATCTTTTTCCTCTCTGCTATTTCCTAGAATCTATTGTATTGTAATGGTATATTCTGACATCTTTTTCCTTTCTACTATTTCCTAGAATCTATTGTATTGTAATGTTATACTCTGACATCTTTTTCCTTTCTACTATTTCCTAGAATCTATTGTATTGTAATGATATACTCTGACATCTTTTTCCTCTCTGCTATTTCCTAGAATCTATTGTATTGTAATGGTATATTCTGACATCTTTTTCCTTTCTACTATTTCCTAGAATCTATTGTATTGTAATGTTATACTCTGACATCTTTTTCCTTTCTACTATTTCCTAGAATCTATTGTATTGTAATGATATACTCTGACATCTTTTTCCTCTCTGCTATTTCCTAGAATCTATTGTATTGTAATGGTATATTCTGACATCTTTTTCCTCTCTGCTATTTCCTAGAATCTATTGTATTGTAATGATATACTCTGACATCTTTTTCCTCTCTGCTATTTCCTAGAATCTATTGTATTGTAATGATATACTCTGACATCTTTTTCCTTTCTACTATTTCCTAGAACCTATTGTATTGTAATGATATATTCTGACATCTTTTTCCTCTCTGCTATTTCCTAGAATCTATTGTATTGTAATGATATACTCTGACATCTTTTTCCTTTCTACTATTTCCTAGAATCTATTGTATTGTAATGATATACTCTGACATCTTTTTCCTTTCTACTATTTCCTAGAATCTATTGTATTGTAATGATATATTCTGACATCTTTTTCCTCTCTGCTATTTCCTAGAATCTATTGTATTGTAATGATATACTCTGACATCTTTTTCCTTTCTACTATTTCCTAGAACCTATTGTATTGTAATGATATATTCTGACATCTTTTTCCTCTCTGCTATTTCCTAGAATCTATTGTATTGTAATGATATACTCTGACATCTTTTTCCTTTCTACTATTTCCTAGAACCTATTGTATTGTAATGATATATTCTGACATCTTTTTCCTCTCTGCTATTTCCTAGAATCTATTGTATTGTAATGATATACTCTGACATCTTTTTCCTCTCTGCTATTTCCTAGAATCTATTGTATTGTAATGATATATTCTGACATCTTTTTCCTCTCTGCTATTTCCTAGAATCTATTGTATTGTAATGATATACTCTGACATCTTTTTCCTTTCTACTATTTCCTAGAATCTATTGTATTGTAATGATATATAATGACATCTTTTTCCTCTCTGCTATTTCCT
The DNA here is from genome assembly GCF_039654945.1 of Dendrobates tinctorius. Lineage (NCBI taxonomy): Eukaryota > Metazoa > Chordata > Amphibia > Anura > Dendrobatidae > Dendrobates > Dendrobates tinctorius. The sequence goes on along the minus strand of NW_027362038.1, from coordinate 1,226,143 downwards.
AGAATCTATTGTATTGTAATGTTATACTCTGACATCTTTTTCCTCTCTGCTATTTCCTAGAATCTATTGTATTGTAATGTTATACTCTGACATCTTTTTCCTCTCTGCTATTTCCTAGAACCTATTGTATTGTAATGTTATACTCTGACATCTTTTTCCTCTCTGCTATTTCCTAGAATCTATTGTATTGTAATGATATACTCTGACATCTTTTTCCTTTCTACTATTTCCTAGAACCTATTGTATTGTAATGATATATTCTGACATCTTTTTCCTCTCTGCTATTTCCTAGAATCTATTGTATTGTAATGATATACTCTGACATCTTTTTCCTTTCTACTATTTCCTAGAATCTATTGTATTGTAATGTTATACTCTGACATCTTTTTCCTCTCTGCTATTTCCTAGAATCTATTGTATTGTAATGTTATACTCTGACATCTTTTTCCTTTCTACTATTTCCTAGAACCTATTGTATTGTAATGATATATTCTGACATCTTTTTCCTCTCTACTATTTCCTAGAATCTATTGTATTGTAATGATATACTCTGACATCTTTTTCCTCTCTGCTATTTCCTAGAATCTATTGTATTGTAATGATATACTCTGACATCTTTTTCCTCTCTGCTATTTCCTAGAATCTATTGTATTGTAATGATATATTCTGACATCTTTTTCCTCTCTGCTATTTCCTAGAATCTATTGTATTGTAATGTTATACTCTGACATCTTTTTCCTTTCTACTATTTCCTAGAATCTATTGTATTGTAATGTTATACTCTGACATCTTTTTCCTTTCTACTATTTCCTAGAACCTATTGTATTGTAATGATATATTCTGACATCTTTTTCCTCTCTGCTATTTCCTAGAATCTATTGTATTGTAATGATATATTCTGACATCTTTTTCCTCTCTGCTATTTCCTAGAATCTATTGTATTGTAATGATATACTCTGACATCTTTTTCCTTTCTACTATTTCCTAGAACCTATTGTATTGTAATGATATACTCTGACATCTTTTTCCTTTCTACTATTTCCTAGAATCTATTGTATTGTAATGATATACTCTGACATCTTTTTCCTTTCTACTATTTCCTAGAATCTATTGTATTGTAATGATATACTCTGACATCTTTTTCCTTTCTACTATTTCCTAGAACCTATTGTATTGTAATGATATACTCTGACATCTTTTTCCTTTCTACTATTTCCTAGAATCTATTGTATTGTAATGTTATACTCTGACATCTTTTTCCTTTCTACTATTTCCTAGAATCTATTGTATTGTAATGATATACTCTGACATCTTTTTCCTTTCTACTATTTCCTAGAATCTATTGTATTGTAATGATATACTCTGACATCTTTTTCCTTTCTACTATTTCCTAGAATCTATTGTATTGTAATGATATATTCTGACATCTTTTTCCTTTCTACTATTTCCTAGAATCTATTGTATTGTAATGATATACTCTGACATCTTTTTCCTTTCTACTATTTCCTAGAATCTATTGTATTGTAATGATATATTCTGACATCTTTTTCCTTTCTACTATTTCCTAGAATCTATTGTATTGTAATGATATACTCTGACATCTTTTTCCTTTCTACTATTTCCTAGAATCTATTGTATTGTAATGTTATACTCTGACATCTTTTTCCTTTCTACTATTTCCTAGAATCTATTGTATTGTAATGTTATACTCTGACATCTTTTTCCTTTCTACTATTTCCTAGAATCTATTGTATTGTAATGATATACTCTGACATCTTTTTCCTCTCTGCTATTTCCTAGAATCTATTGTATTGTAATGTTATACTCTGACATCTTTTTCCTTTCTACTATTTCCTAGAATCTATTGTATTGTAATGATATACTCTGACATCTTTTTCCTTTCTACTATTTCCTAGAATCTATTGTATTGTAATGATATACTCTGACATCTTTTTTCTTTCTACTATTTCCTAGAATCTATTGTATTGTAATGTTATACTCTGACATCTTTTTCCTTTCTACTATTTCCTAGAATCTATTGTATTGTAATGTTATACTCTGACATCTTTTTCCTCTCTGCTATTTCCTAGAATCTATTGTATTGTAATGATATACTCTGACATCTTTTTCCTCTCTGCTATTTCCTAGAATCTATTGTATTGTAATGTTATACTCTGACATCTTTTTCCTCTCTGCTATTTCCTAGAATCTATTGTATTGTAATGATATATTCTGACATCTTTTTCCTTTCTACTATTTCCTAGAATCTATTGTATTGTAATGATATACTCTGACATCTTTTTCCTTTCTACTATTTCCTAGAATCTATTGTATTGTAATGATATACTCTGACATCTTTTTCCTTTCTACTATTTCCTAGAACCTATTGTATTGTAATGATATACTCTGACATCTTTTTCCTTTCTACTATTTCCTAGAACCTATTGTATTGTAATGATATACTCTGACATCTTTTTCCTTTCTACTATTTCCTAGAATCTATTGTATTGTAATGATATACTCTGACATCTTTTTCCTTTCTACTATTTCCTAGAACCTATTGTATTGTAATGATATACTCTGACATCTTTTTCCTTTCTACTATTTCCTAGAACCTATTGTATTGTAATGATATACTCTGACATCTTTTTCCTTTCTACTATTTCCTAGAATCTATTGTATTGCAATGATATACTCTGACATCTTTTTCCTTTCTACTATTTCCTAGAACCTATTGTATTGTAATGGTATATCCTATCCTCTGTATTCGATTTTCTGCATTCTTGAAGTGCTAACAAAACTAGGAAATCCTCACTGGTTTCAGCCACGGGAAAGCTCCCAGGACGCAGTAACATCTGCCCTAGTCCCTATTGTATTGTAATGGAATATCCTGTCCTCTGTATTTGATTTTCTGGATTCCTGAAGTGCAAGCACCCAGAAAGTACACACAGGTTTCTATATATATATATATATATATATATATATATATATGTATATATTGATTTGATTAACTGCAGCACTGTGTGATAAATAAAATGTATAAAATAAAATGTAATTGAATGTACTTCTAAAATGACTGTGTAAATACACCTCAGAAATATATACCAGAAATAAATAAATATATATATATTTGATTTGATTAACTGCAGCGCTGTGTGATAAATAAAATGACAGTGTAAATGTCAAATGTAATGCTTTATAAAAATGTATTTGATTGTTGTTCAATAAACACTATTATCTTTTTTATAAAAATGGCGTCTCTCATTTTTATTTAAAATTCAAATAAAATGCGTCCTTTATTAAAGGAAATTGATATAAAAGTGTATCAAACACAACCCTTTTATAACAATTTGATATCAAATTGTATAAAAGGGGCGTGTTTGATACACTTTGATAGGGGCGTGGCACCTGTCAGATTTCTTTTTGATGAGTAATACAGCCCCCTTACTACTTCTATATATTGCTGAATCAATTAATATAGAAATCCCAGAATGTTAAGCATTAATCACATAGAATCTCTACTAAAGCCTTTTTTAGGAAACCCCATTTTTCTATGTTAATCCTGTAAACCTCTTACATAGGACAGGAGAACAAATAGAAAGGCAAGTAAATGAAACAATAACATTTAAGTGAAACTTGTCACTCTGGGGTTGGAGGGCCCATTTCCTCTGTATTGCAATCCCGGGTTCTCATGCAAAAGTTGTGGTTTCTCCTTCTCTGGGGATGAGGTATATTGTCCATTCCTAGGCCTCTAGGTAGGCCTGGCCATTCGGATGGAGAAATCTGGACTGAAGGGATTCCCAGACCGTTAGTGAACATCAGCAAGTCTCCCAGGGTATGTAAAACATGTAAAGTTCCAGTCTCGAAATTTAAAGGGAAAGCCCCAAGAATAAAGGATTTTCTGTTGTCTCAGTATGTCTAGTAAGGGTCTCAGAGCACGTCTTTTCTGGAGTGTGCACCATGACAGATCATGCATAACTTGGATAACGTGTTCTTTATATTTGATGGTTTCCATTGTGCGGGCCCCCGCAAGAATGTTCTCCTTTACTTTGTATCTATGTATCCGACATATTACATCTCTCGGTCTAGCTGAATCAGTGGATTTGGGTCGTAGGGACCTATGAGCCCTGTCAAATTCTATGTCCAAGTCACGTGGGACATTCAGTATAAAATTAAAAATGCAACGCAGGGATTCCTCTAACTTGTTTTGTTCCACCGACTCTGGCAGCCCTCTGATTCTGATATTATTACGTCTCCCTCTGTTTTCCATATCATCCACCAGTTCAGCCAAACATTCCAGTTGCTGTGATAGGCAATTAACTGTTCCTGTGCATGTAATCTCTGAGAGACGGCCTCTGTGTGACGTTCTTTATTAGCCACCCTTTCAGAAATCTGCTGTACTTCCTGTCTAATAGCAGCAGTCTCAGCTCTATAAGAGGATTCAAGCCCGGAAATATAATTCTCCATATCCTCCATTGTGGGGATAGCGCTTATGTGAGCCTTAAGGTCTTCCCATACATTGTGTTCCTGTGTTAAATCACCACATGTCAGGCTCTCTGGCTGCACAGATGTACCCTGAGACAAGTCCCTCAGCATGGGCAGAGAACTGCTGGCTGCCTGTGAATAGGAAGGGCGAGTCATCGCCCTCTGCCTGCATGTTGTCTTTAGAAGCCTGTATGGTGTGACGCCTGTCCTCCATATTTGTATGCCTCACACTTTCTGCTGATAACGCAGGCTCCTTATCTGTCCTCTCCTCTTCAGAAAGGCAGGAGATAAGTACAACTCCAGGGGCTTCCTCCATGATCTTTTCCTCCAGCACGCTCTGAACAGCATGGGCCATCGCCATCTTGTGACTCACAAGCTTCTGAGTGGAGCCTGCTGAGCTTCTCAAATACCTGGAGATTCCAGTCCCTGATACCACTGGGGGACGTCTGCTTGATGGGCCTTGGCTTGCACGCTTCTTAGCTGACATTTGGTGACAAATAGCACTTCTAATATAGGTCTGCAGTCATCACCCAGGCAGTAGCTGAAGAGCTGCACGTCCTCACCCTCCATAGCCAGTTCACGCCCCACTTTGTAAGTTTATAAGCCCCTCCAGTGTCAGGAATAGATAGTATGTGATAATACCGTATATACCGCTCATGGAACACTTACCTTTCAGAGATAATTTCCATATTCATACTAAATAATGGCACAGATCCCCCAGACATTATGATTGCACATATCCCTAGTCTCTATAACGATATTGCACTCATTCCCTGACAGACTGCAGCATGGCCATTAGTTAGAAGCTGCTAATGATCTTTGGAGCAGGTAAGTTTTCCCTGAGTGGTACATATTGGGCCGTCTGAAGACTGAGTTTAGTCTAGGACAATTTGTCTGCACTACTAATTAACAGCAGCTACATTACCAAACTAGGGCAGTCCCTATAGGAGAAAAACACAAGAATTATACTGTATTTTCACATAGGACAATCTATTCCTGACACTGGAGGGGCTTATAAACTTACACAGTATATAGTCTGAGGTCTGGGATCTGCCAATATGGGGCTAGTTTTCTGACTGTTTCGGATAACATTGTACATGATTTTAGGTTTTTTGTCTACTCTCGCTTGAATATAGGTCAATCTACTATATAATAATTTAATTCTGTCTGTAACGGAAATCCCACATCGCTGATTGGTCGCGGCTGGCTGAGTGCGACCAATCGGCGACAGGCACAGTCCGGCCGCGAATTGGTGCAGAATTTGAATGACGCACGCCACGACTACCGTTGGGAGATCTGTGGCGCCATTTGTCATCTCCTGCCGCACGGATTTGCCGCAATCAGCGATATTGGCGCACAATTTAAAGGGGATCTGTCACCCCATTTTTGGCCTATCAGCTGCCGGCACCGCCGTCAGGGGCTTATCTACAGCATTCTATAATGCTGTAGATAAGCCCCCAATGAAACCTGAAAGATAAGAAAAAAAAAGTTAGTTTATACTTACCCCGGCGTTCAGTCCAGTCCAATGGGTGTCGCTGTCCCGTCCGGCGTCTCCCATCTTCATACGATGATGTCCTCCTCCTTTCTTCTTCCTCGGCTCCTGCGCACGTGTACTTTATTGGCCCTGTTGAGGGCAGAGTAAAGTACTGCAGTGCGCAGGAGCCGAGGGAGAAGCAAGGAGGAGGACATCATCGTATGGAGATGGGAGGCGCCGGACCGCAACACCTACCGCCCCCACCCCCCGGTGAGTATAATCTAACGTGTTTTTCTTATCTTTCAGGTTTCATCAGGGGCTTATCTACAGCATTACAGAATGCTGTAGATAAGCCCCTGATGGCGGTGGCCCCAGCTTATGGGGTAAAAATGGACTGACAGATTCCTTTTAAACTACATATATATTCTAGAATACCCGATGCGTTAGATTCAGGCCACCATCTAGTATTAAATAATCTCCAGATGAATCGCCTTTCTTGAGGATGATGAAACCCGTAGAAATGAGAGGCTTGGAGAGTGAGTGTGTATACGTCACCTCACCCTATATACTGAGACATGGGATATATGTTTTTTCTATTAGTCACCTTCTGACTAACCATCAGGGGATGAATTATGGGTATAATTTTACATTTGGAATTAATAAAGTTTAGTTTTATCCTTTTGTCAGCAAACATGAGGAATGACAAGAGACAACCCATTTAAGAAGATTCAAGTTTGGTTAAAACGATTCCAACATTATGAACATAAAAAAGGCTTCTCCCCTATGTGACATCTCTGATGTTTATTAACAGTTGATTTCCAAGTAAAATATTTCCCACATTAAGAAAATGAAAAAGGTTTCTCCTCTGTGTGACTGCTCTGATGTCTAACAAGAAGCGCTTTCTGGTTAAAATATTTCCCACATTCTGAACAGGAAAAAGGATTCTCCCCTGTGTGAGTTCTATGGTGAGTAACAAGTAGTGATTTATCTGCAAAACATTTCCCACATTTTGAACATGAATATTGCTTCTTTCTTGCATGGGTTCTTTGGTGCTTAACAAGATTCCCTTTCAGGTTAAAAGATTTCCAACATTCTGAACATGAAAAAGGCTTCTCCGCTGTGTGAGTTCTCTTATGGGTAACAAAATGTGATTTACGTGCAAAACATTTCCCACATTCTAAACATGAAAAAGGCTTCTCTCCTGTGTGAGTTATTTGGTGTGTAACAAGATTCCCTTTATGGTTAAAACATTTTCCACATTCTGAACAGGAAAAAGGCTTCTCCCCTGTGTGAGTTCTATGGTGAGTAACAAGCAGTGATTTATGTGCAAAACATTTCCCACATTCTGAACAGGAAAAAGGCTTCTCTCCTGTGTGAGTTCTATGGTGATTAACCAAATCTGATTTCCGGTTAAAATATTTCCAACATTCTGAACATGAAAAACGCTTCTCCCCTGTGTGGATTCTCTGGTGCTTAACACAATCTGATTTATTGTTAAAACATTTCCCACATTCTGAACAGGAAAAAGGCTTCTCCCCTGTGTGAGTTCTTTGGTGTGTAACAAAACGTGATTTCCATGTAAAACATTTTCCACATTCTGAACATGAGAATGACTTCTTTGCTTTAGGAGCAGTTTGTTTTTTATTGCCTCTTTTGTGATTTTGATTTTCCTTAGTAATCAATAATGATTCAGAAGATGGGACCTGTTTCATAGGATCAGATGACAGATCTTTGCTGTGATTGGATGATGATATATCTAGAGTAATGGCATTCACTTCAGCTGTATCTTGTAAGATCTCAAGATCATCAGATTTAAAAATTGAAGATGTCAGCTGTCCCTCTGATCTCCTGGTACAGTCATCTGCTAAAATAAAAAAACAATTTTTTTTAATAAAAGATCCTTGAGTTTTATATTTTTGACCATTTCTACTTATACTATCCATAAAAATAGCAAGCTATGTGAAAATCTTTAATTATTTACCAAGACAATGACAGTTCACAGTCTAATAGAAAACCTTGTTGGATGAACCAGTAGTGTGTGGTGTTCAACTGTCTGTTCATTATGCCTCCCAAATATCGAATAAAAAGAAACCAATCAATGTTATGTAGGCGAAAATAATACCAATTCTCATCTCACAAAAAACAAGTCCCCACTCAGGTCCATCATCTGTCAATGGAAAAACAGAGGTTCCCGCACTATTAGTGGCTCAAAGGCTGCTGAAAAGCAACAAGGTTTCCATAAACCAATCCAGCAAAATCCGCTCTCACTTCGGAGTCTTGCAGTGTGCGCAAACAACATTTAGGATCCCTGTATTTAGCAATATTATACTGAGAAGAACCCACTTAATTTTTGGTGTGTGTCTCCTGGAGCACAATCTGGGCACTATGTGCTGGGTAAGAAAATGGCAAATGTGTAATTTTCACTCTCCAACATCCGCTAAGTGTTCATTTCCAGAAAGTGGCTGTGGAGTCAAAATATTCACTCCTCCTACATATATGGTCAAAATTGTTGGTACCCCTCGATTAATGACAGAAAAACCCACAATGGTCACAGAAATGACTTGAAGCTGACAAAAGTAACAATAAATAAAAAATCTATGAAAATGAGCAAATGAAAGTCAGATTTATGGAACCAACTAATGTCCTTGAAATGAAAACATTTTTAAGGACTTACATTCGCTATGGGGTTTGTTAAAAAATGAGCATTCAGTCCTATTGGTCCAACCGCCCTGTTCAAGCCAACCCTATGTTCTCTGCCGTTCTTCCTAGGACCCGTTATGAAATGCTCATGAGATTTTGGCATTTTAACGATAATAGTCAATGCCTGCCCAGAAATGTCCCAGAACATGACAGAATATTCAAAATCAGACACATCATCAAAGACTTGACAGAAAAGTTCTTAAACCTCTACACCCCAACAGAAAACATTTCCATTGATGAGTCCCTTGTAAAATTCAAAGGAAGACTGCACCTCAAGCAATTTATTCCTTCTAAGAGGGCAAGGTTCAGAATAAAGCTCTATAAAATATGCGAGAGTTCAACCGGATACACATCAGCTTTACACATTTATGAGGGGAAAGACAACAAACTAAACCCACCAGGAGGCCCTACTTATCTGGGGACATCTGGAAAAATGGTTTGGGAGCTGATAACTCCATTTTTACAAGAAGGCTACAATCTGTATGTTGACAACTACTACACCAGCATACCTCTATTTAAAAGTCTGGTTGAACATAATAATAATAATAATAATAATTTTTATTTATATAGCGCCAATATATTCCGCAGCACTTTACAATTAAGCGGGGACATGTACAGACAATAAATTCAATACAAGTTAAGACAATTCAAACAGTGACATTAGGAGTGAGGTCCCTGCTCGCAAGCTTACAATCTACAAGGAAATGGGGGGACACAGTAGGTGAAAAATGCTTGTTAATTCAGGTCTGGCAATTATAATAGGGATTTTCATATAAAGCTGCATGATCCGGTCATCAGCCCGTGTGTTTAAGTGCAATAGACAAGTATCAAGTGCAGTTATCATGTGCATGAAGGGTGTGGAGACAGATGAATAGTAGGGTGCAGATTCAGAATAATATTTGGAAGGAGGGAACAGGGCAAAGTTAGCTTGCTGGGTAGTTGATGTGGTAGGCTTGTTTGAAGAGATGGGTTTTCAAAGCGCGCTTGAATAGGTCAGGGCTAGGTATCAGTCTGATCGCCTGGGGAAGTGCATTCCAGAGAGCTGGAGCAGCACGAGAGAAGTCTTGGAGGCGGAGGTGCGAGGTTCGGATTACGGGGGATGTTAGTCTTAGGTCATTTGTAGAACGGAGGGCACGTGTAGGGCGATAGACAGAGATGAGAGAGGAGATATAAGGCGGTGCAGAACAGTGGAGAGCTTTGTGGGTGAGAGAGATGAGTTTATACTGGACCCTGTAGCGAATAGGTAGCCAGTGTAATGACTGGCACAAGATGGAGGCATCGGTGAAGCGGCTGGACAGAAATATGACCCTGGCTGCCGCATTCAAGATGGATTGGAGAGGAGAAAGTTTGGTAAGAGGGAGACCGATCAGAAGAGAGTTGCAGTAGTCCAGGCGAGAATGAATAAGAGCAACAGTAAGAGTCTTAGCAGTTTCAAAGGTGAGAAAAGGTCGGATTCTGGAGATGTTTTTAACATGCAGGTGACAAGAGCGACTGAGTGATCGGATGTACGGAGTAAAGGAAAGTTCAGTGTCGAATATGACCCCAAGACAGCGTGCATGCTGCTTGGGAGTTATGGTTGAACCCTCCAGGGTTATTTCGATGTTAGGTAGAGTGAGGTTAGTAGAGGGGAGAAACACAAGAAGTTCAGTTTTAGAGAGATTTAGTTTCAGATAGAGGGAGGACATGATGCTAGAGACAGCAGACAGACAATCCTTGGTATTTTGAATTAGGGTAGGGGTGATGTCAGGGGAAGAAGTGTATAATTGGGTGTCATCAGCATAGAGATGATACTGGAACCCAAATCTGCTGATTGTTTGTCCAATAGGGGCAGTGTATAAAGAGAAGAGGAGGGGGCCTAGGACTGAGCCCTGCGGGACCCCGATAGTAAGGGGACGAGAAGAGGAAGAGGAGCCGGAAAAAGATACAGTGAAGGAGCGGTCAGAGAGGTAGGAGGAGAACCAGGAGAGGGCCGTGTCCTTGAGGCCTATAGAGCGGAGCATAGTGAGGAGGAGCTGGTGATCCACAGTGTCAAATGCGGCAGAGAGATCCAGGAGAATCAGCAGGGAGCAATGACCTTTCGATTTAGCTGTTATTAAATCATTAGAGACTTTAGTGAGGGCAGTTTCAGTAGAGTGTAAAGAGCGGAAACCAGATTGTAAGGGGTCGAGAAGAGAGTTATCCGAGAGATAGCGGATTAGACGGGAGTGGACCAGGCGTTCCAGGAGTTTAGAGATGAAGGGAAGGTTAGAGACAGGTCTGTAGTTAGCAGTGCAGTTCTGGTCCAGGGATGGCTTTTTAAGTAAAGGGGTTATGATGGCATGTTTAAATGAGGAGGGAAATATACCTGAAGAAAGAGAGAGGTTAAATATTTTAGTCAGGTGAGTGGTGACCACTGGTGAGAGAGACTGCAGGAGCTGTGAAGGAATAGGGTCACTGTTGCAGGTTGTAGGCCGAGCAGAAGCGAGGAGCTTGGAAACTTCTTCTTCTGAAACAGGCTCAAAGATGTCTAGTGAGCTTGAGGTGCGGCAGGGAAGGGGATCCAGGCACTGAGGAGATAGGGCTGAGATATCCTGATGGATGTGGTTGATTTTTTCTAGGAAATAAGTGGCCAGATCCTCACCGCTGAGGTTGGTGATGGGGGCCTGTACTTTAGGTTTCAGGAGGGAGTTTAAGGTTTCAAAAAGTCGTCTTGGGTTGTTGGATAGTGAGGTGATGAGGGTGGTGAAGTAGGATTGTTTGGCCAGATGAAGGGCAGAGTTATAGGTTTTGAGCATGAACTTATAGTGGATGAAGTCTTCTGCTAAGAGAGATTTTCTCCACTGCCGCTCTGCACACCTCGAGCAGCGCTGAAGAAAGCGTGTTTGCGTTGTGTGCCAGGGCTGCCGTTGTCTGTGTCGGGTCTTTCTGCGTATAGAAGGTGCTGCTTCATCTAGGGCATTCTTCAGTGTATTATTGAAGTGTGACAATGCTATGTCTGGACAGGAGAGGGTGGAGATGGGGGCTAAAGATGTGTGGAGATTGTCCCTAAGCTGTTGGGTATTAATGGTACGTGTATTCCGATAAGTGTGGTAAGTGGGGGTGTTCCGGGTGAGGAGACAATTTTTGACAGAGAAGGAAAGAAGGTTGTGGTCCGAGAGCGGGAGGGGTGAATTAGTAAAGTCGTGCAGCGAGCCGGGACGGGAGAAAACCAGGTCCAGAGTATTCCCGTCCTCATGAGTAGGAGAATTAGTAAACTGTGAGAGGCCGAATGAAGAAGTTAGAGAAAGAAGATGAGAGGCAGACTGGGAGAGCGGATCATTGATGGGGATGTTAAAGTCTCCCATGATGAGGGTGGGGATGTCACAGGATAGAAAGTGAGTAAGCCAGGTGGTGAATTGGTCTAGAAACTGGCGGGAGGAGCCTGGAGGGCGATAAACGACCGCCACTCGTAAGGAGAAGGGCTTAAAGAGTCTGACGGCGTGGACTTCAAAGGAAGGAAATGTAAGTGAGGGAACCGGGGGGATGACCTGGAAAGCACATTGTGATGAAAGGAGCAAACCAACACCTCCACCCTGTCTGTTCTCAGGTCTGGGGGTATGTGAAAATTTTAGCCCACCAAACGAGAGAGCGGCAGCAGCAGTGGTGTCAGAATGCTGGATCCAGGTTTCTGTAATAGCCAGAAGGTTAAGGGAATTAGAGAGAAAAAGATCGTGAATGTAAGTCAGTTTGTTACACACAGACCGTGCATTCCAGAGAGCACATTGGAAAGTGAGAGGAGAAGGCATGCACTGAATGTTAATAAGATTAGCAGGGTTTCTATATGCAGATGGAGGAGAGTAACGTATGCTGGTGGAGGGAGGCCCAGGGTTGGGGGAGATGTCACCTGCAACTATTAAAAGGAGAAAAAACAGAAAAAGCAGGTGGTGGGATGATTTGTATGAACGTTTTGAGTGCTGCATGGTGGTTTTGGATGGTTTGGTGTGGGTAAGAAATGTCAATAGAGCCTCAGAGTTATACATGGGAGAGGGGAAAAGGGAGGGGTGGATATGCAGAGAGTGCACAGAATGTGTAAAAGGGCAGGCGAGTTGTTAGAAAGCAGAGGTGAAGACAAAAAAGCAGCAGTTTGATATGATCAATGCATATGTAGTACGACTGACCAAGAAGCATGCGTGCATGAAAAACTTATGCACCTTACCTGTCTCCTGCCCTGTCCAACTGCATTGTCTAACTGCAAAACACTTGCATAACATAGGGGCTTGCGGGATCATTCGCAAAAACCATCAGGGGTTTCCACAATCATTGGTCAGCAAAAAGTTCCGAAAGGGGCAGTCAGGGGCTTTACGCGATGGAGAGCTGCTTGTCCTTAAGTATAAGGATAAAAAAGATATTTTATCCTGAGCTTGATCCCCACAGATGCCACAAGGGCCACTGCAGACCAACAGGGATCCACTACTCCAAAACCTGTGTCTATCATTGACTACAACAAATATTATGGGGTGTGGACCTTGCAGATCAGGTTCTACAGCCATACCAGGTATCAAGAAAATCATATCTCTGGTATAAAAAGTTAGTCATGTATTTGTTTCAGGTGGCCACATATAATTCTTTTGTGTTATACAAAAAAGCCGGAAATGCAGATACTTTCCTTGATTATCAGGAAAAGGTCACTGAAAATCTTGTTTTTGATAATTTTGTCCCCACCAATCCTTTATAATGTGAAGATGTCAGAAGACTCACTGAACGACATTTTATTGCACTCATCCCAGTAACTGAAACAAGAAAGAACCCCAGAGAAGATGTCGTGTATGTTCCTAGAGAGGACTGAGGCATGATACCCGCTATTATTACCCACAATGCCCATCACTGCCAGCCTTATGCCTCCATGACGGCTTTACAATCTTCCACACAGAACCACGTTTTTGAACTGTTTTGACATTCAAGCATTTGGTTTATTTAGTGACAGACACATTTGAGTAGAGCTGACTTAACAATTTCCGGGGGTAGGTGGGGGAGGTCTCCAGAGACACAAGCTGGGCACAATATATTGGGCACTACAATGACATTTTTGCAATTTTTGCTCTGAAACTACAAGTTTCTGGAAATCATCCATGTAGTGAAACTGGTCATTATATCCATAGATGAATTCCCAGAGGGGTGTCACTTCCAAAATGGGGTCACTTCAGGGGGGATTCTGTTGTTCTGGCACTTAGCGGCTCTCCAAAGTGCCTCAACAGCAGAATCCTCCCTGAAGTGACCCCATTTTGAAAATGACACCCCTCTGGGAATTGGAAATGACACCTCTTGCAAATTCATCTATGTACACCCATAGATTTACCTATGATGACCATCTACCTATTTTCCAATGTAAAATCTGGGGTTAGAACAACATTTTAGTGGTAAAAATATAAATATTTTTTCTTCACTGGCCAATGGTATAATTGTCTATGGAACAGCTGTGGTGTCAGTATGCTCACTGCACCACTAGAAGTATTCATTCAGGGAAGTATTTGGTAAAATGCAGTCACTTTTGGGGACTTATGCTGTTCTGGCACCTCAGGGGCTCTGACAATGTGACATGTCACCCACAAACAATTCCAGCAAAATCTGCTCTCCAATACAGCGCTCCTTCCCTTCCAAGCTCTGCCATGCACCCAAACAGTGGTTTACCCCCACATATGGGGTGTCACCATACTCAGGACAAACTAAAATATATATTGAGCTAAAAAGATTTAGGAAAAATTTTATTTTTTTTATTTCCACGGCTCTATGCTATAAACTTCTGTGAAGCACCTGTGGGTTCAAGGTGCTCCATACACATCTGGATAAGTTCCCTAAAGGGTCTAGTTTCAAAATGGGGTCACTTGTTGGGGGTTTCCACTGTTTAGGCACATCAGGGGCTCTCCAAATGCGACATGGCAACTGCTAATTATTCCAGCATATTTTACATTCAAAAAGTCAAATGCCGCGCCTTCCCTTCCGAGTCCTGCCGTGCACCCAAACAGTAGATTTCCCCCACATATGGGGTATCGGCATGCTCAGGAGAAATTGCAAAACAAAATGTATAGTCCATTTTCTCCTGTTACTCTTGCGAAAGTAAAAAAAATTAGGTCTAAAGGAAAATTTTTGTGAAAGAAAAGTAAATGTTTATTTTTTCCTTCCACATTCCATTCATTCCTGTGAAACACCTGAAGGGTTAATAAACTTCTTGAATGTGGTTTTGAGCACCTTGAGGGGTGCAGTCTTTAGAATGCTGTCACTTGTGTATTTTCTGTCATATTGACCCCCCAAAGTCACTTCAAATGTGAGGTGGTCCCTAAAAAAATGGTTTTGTACATTTTGTTGTAATAATGAAAAATCGCTGGTCAACTTTTAACCCTTATAACTTCCTAAGAAAAAAAATTTGGTATAGTTGATATAGAGGCTACTGCGCAGGCGCTGCTGGATGTAATTTTTTTTCTAAGCCTCACAATAGCCACAATATTATAGGCATTATCACCAATAATATCAATGCTATTATATGCATTATGTAATAATGGGGGGCAGGTCAGTGAGGGGTCAGCGACCTGTCATAAGCCAATACAGATGAATATGTAATCAGACCACATAAAGACCCGCCCACAGCCCCACCCCGGAGCACGAGAATCTCATTAACGGAAAACTACAAATACAGATCACACAACAGTAAACCAGAGTTGCCCTCATTTATGGTGGACCATTGGAGCTACTATGGATCCTGAGCAGAAGATGAGAAAATAATATTGCTCCCCATTTCAGGAGAGATTGTGCAGTAATCTGAATTCCTTAGGCTCAAAAACAATGTAATTGGTTGTAAGTTCTATAGAAAAGGGCTTTCATCTACACCACCGATAAAGCAGCCACAGCCGGTGACTGAGAGGAATCTGTGACTTCTCTGCATTCAGTGGTTACTACTCACCTGGGTAGTCATATGTGGGAATCTCCTCTTTACACCGCTCATCACCCCTCACATATGTCTCTGTAGTATTAATATGGGTCAGATCTTCACCCTGAAACAAATATTGTAAAAGTCACAGACAGATGGAGAAGTCCCATCTATGATCAGCTCTAATCCTGCCATCTCCACCGTTCTCATTACACAAGTATAAAACATATAATACTGGTGGATAAAACAAGACTGAGCACAAGACCTTCACAGCCGTCTACACATCACAGGGGAGATCTCCTGACACCTTCTCTCCATCTACCTGATGATCCTGAGGAGCACTGGGATCTTCTTGGTTACAGTCCTGTGGAAGAAGAGGACGGGGACATCTCTCTGTTGTTGTCCTCTTACTGGATAGATCTGGAGGAAACACATACAGGGACTGAATTCATTCTCTACATACAGATAATTATAGGCCGTGTGTATTTAGTCCTGTCTATTACCTGGTGATGTGAGGGGCTGGGGAACCTCCATTATGACGTTCTTGTACAGATCTCTGTGTCCTTCTAAATACTCCCACTCCTCCATGGAGAAATAGACAGCGACATCCTGACACCTTATAGGAACCTGACACATACAATGATACCGTCATCCCCCGATCCCTTCATAGTGTTACTGTATAATGTCCCAGCATTCCCAGCAGTGTCACCTCTCCAGTCAGCAGCTCAATCATCTTGTAGATGAGTCCTAGGATCTTCTGGTCATTGATGTCCTCATGGATCAGGGGGTGAGGTGGAGGCCCCGTGATTGGGCTCAGGGGTCTTCCCCATCCCTCAGACACAGGGTCCTGACAGCGATCACTAGAGGTCTTCTTCCCCACGGTGTAATCCTGGTTATGGAGAGAACATTAATAAATCTCACTACAGACATTCCCAGAGTCCTCACCTCTCCAGTTCCGTCCATCTGTTATTCCCATAGATAAGAATGATGTAATGTGACGCCATCAGAATCTCTCACCCCTCCAGTGAGACGGAAGAGGATCTCTAGGGTGAGGTGTAACATCCTCTCGGCCATCTTGTCTCTGTCCATATCCATCCTTGATGGGTAAATCAGGAAAATTCTCTTCTGTAGAAGATCTTCCCTGAGAGGATCCGATATTGTAGAGACCTGAATGAGAAGAAGATGATCCGATGTAACATCATAAGAATCCTGTGTAATAATACAATTACTGGAGATAATAAGGGAAACATATGAGGAGATTTATTATCTTACAGGGTTTAGTTTTCTCCCCTGACATCTACTAATAAAACCTATATATTTAGGCCACAGACAACAAGCAGTTTCCTCCTCGGAGTCGGCAGCTGAACACGTTCCTCATAGACTCATCTTCCATAACGCTAATTCTCGTCTCATTACCGACACTGGAATCGGCATTAGCAATACTGCAGGAGATATTCATTACACGCGACATGAGAAATAACTCCTTCATGATGAGGACGACATCTTCATCTTCTACTGCGGCTCTAGAGACAGATGTGGCCAGAGTCGGTCACTGCCTCCATCCCCACCGGCCGTCTATATGAAGGTTTCCCGTCTTCCCCGCACTGGAATCTTCTCTCCCGTTAGATCTCAGCTCTGAGTCACACACAGAAGTTTGAGGCTTTTCTGGAAGAACAGGACAGGAGAGATCTGAGGCCGATGTCTCCATGTACAGGGTTTCCCCTCGGGATAAGAGGCTTTTCTATCCCTTTCTCCCAATTAGAGGGGACACCTGTGGATATCGGGGTCTTTACCGGCTGCAGTCCTGGGGGGATTTACTCGGTAACGTGGACGTTGGACAAACGTCACCATCAATTCCCATCAGAGTGAAGGAACATCGCTCCTCTATTCAGCTCTATGGATCCAGGATGAAATCCACTGCGGCCCCTGCAAGAAAAGAGCGAAGTCTGGTGAGACCCCCGAGGCCGGAGATTTCTACAGCTGCTCTGTGCACAGGACCTGTGATGAGGTCACAGGAGGGGAGGAGTCAGGGGTCACATGATCAGGAGCCTCACTGTGGGCAGGACTCTGCTGTGCTGGTTGTCATGGTGCTGGATGAGGGAAGTATGTGTGGGGTCAGGAGGGGTTTACAGGGTGGATGTAGCAGAGCCGTGTGTGTACGAGGTGTACAGAGCGGAGCCGTGTGTGTACGAGGTGTACGGAGCGGAGCCGTGTGTGTACGAGGTGTACGGAGCGGAGCCGTGTGTGTACGAGGTGTATGGAGCGGAGCCGTGTGTGTACGAGGTGTGCGGAGCGGAGCCGTGTGTGTACGAGGTGTGCGGAGCTGAGCCGTGTGTGTACGAGGTGTGCGGAGCGGAGCCGCGTGTGTACGAGGTGTACGGAGCGGAGCCGCATGTGTACGAGGTGTACGGGGCGGAGCAGAGTGTGTACGAGGTGTACAGAGCGGAGCCGTGTGTGTACGAGGTGTACGGAGCGGAGCCCTGTGTGTGCGAGGTGTACGGAGCGGAGCCCGAGGTGTACGGAGCGGAGTCGTGTGTGTACGAGGTGTACGGAGCGGAGCCGTGTGTGTACGAGGTGTATGGAGCGGAGTCGTGTGTGTACGAGGTGTACGGAGCGGAGCCCTGTGTGTGCGAGGTGTATGGAGCGGAGCCGTGTGTGTACGAGGTGTACGGAGCGGAGCAGTGTACGAGGTGTACAGAGCGGAGCCGTGTGTGTACGAGGTGTATGGAGCGGAGCCGTGTGTGTACGAGGTGTACGGAGCGGAGCCGTGTGTGTACGAGGTGTATGGAGCGGAGTCGTGTGTGTACGAGGTGTACGGAGCGGAGCCCTGTGTGTGCGAGGTGTACGGAGCGGAGCCCTGTGTGTGCGAGGTGTATGGAGCGGAGCCGTGTGTGTACGAGGTGTACGGAGCGGAGCCGTGTGTGTACGAGGTGTATGGAGCGGAGTCGTGTGTGTACGAGGTGTACGGAGCAGAGCCCTGTGTGTGAGAGGTGTACGGAGCGGAGCCCTGTGTGTGCGAGGTGTATGGAGCGGAGCCGTGTGTGTACGAGGTGTACGGAGCGGAGCAGAGTGTGTACGAGGTGTACAGAGCGGAGCCGTGTGTGTACGAGGTGTACGGAGCGGAGCCGTGTGTGTACGAGGTGTACGGAGCGGGGCCGTGTGTACGAGGTGTGCGGAGCGGAGCCGCGTGTGTACGAGGTGTACGGAGCGGAGCCGTGTGTGTACGAGGTGTACGGCGTGGAGCCGCGTGTGTACGAGGTGTGCTCTGTATACACCCGTATACCCCCAGCTTCAGCCGCAGACCCCTCAGTGTACGCTGTATACACCTGTATACCCCCAACTTCGGACACGGGCACTTCTGTGTATGCTGTATACACCCGTATACCCCCAGCTTTGGTCGCAGACCCCTGTGTACACGATTCAAGATTCAAGGAAGCTTTATTGGCAGGACTAAATACACATTAGTTTTGCCAAAGCAAGTGTACAAAAGGGAATAGGGGTAGGGACTGTAGGGATGTTGGGTAGGGGTTGTAGGAAAGGTGGATGGGGGCAGATCCAGGATGGGGATATAGAAGTCCATGGCATAGGGAAGGTGAATGGGGGGCATGGGGCAGATCCAGGGTAGGGGCTATAGAAGTCCATGGCATATCACAGTTCTCTTTCTCGCAGTCTATGACATTCGCTCACACACTGCCCTGCTATCTCCACTTCTCTCTCTTCTCCCCCAACAGGATATATGTTTTCTCTTCCTCCTTCATGGTGATGAAATCCGGGAAGAGATGTGAGAGTCTCCTTAAGTGAGTGTCCCTCACTGCTGAGTACTTGGAGCAGTGTAGCAGGAAGTGGGTCTCATCCTCCAGGGCCTCCTGGTCACAGTTTTGGCACAGTCTTTCCTCCCTGGGCTTGTAGCTCTGCCTGTGTCGGCTGGATTTGATGGCCAGACTGTTGGCCTGTTGGCACTGAGTCTATACCGGCTCAGGATCTTGCAGTCTCTGGGGTCCGGGAGTTTCTCCAGATATGGGGCCAGTCTGTAGTCTCTCTGTAGACTCTGGTGCATGGTCAGTTTCTGTGAGCTGATGATGTCGTTCTTCCAGTCACTTACGTACCTCTCCTGGCCTTCGTCTACCATCTTCCTGATTCCGGCTTTTGTTAGGTTGCTGTGATTGGTGTTCTGGTCAGGTTGGGTTTGGGTGAGCTGTTCCGAGGGTCCTGGTTTTTCTGTTTCACCTACATGTGTCAGGGCTTTATGGTGATGGGAGCTTGGATTGCTCCTTTGTAGGTGAGCCCGGAATGACAGTGCCTTCTTTAGAACCGTTAGGTGTAGAGGGAATCTGCCCAGCTCGGTCCGGCAAGTACTGTTGGAGGTGCTCCGATGGACTTGGAGAAGGTAATTGCAGAATACCAGGTGGAATATTTATGTTGGGCTGGAATCCCACCTTGACCAGTCTGGGTAGGTGTGAGGGCCCCAGACTTCGCTGCCATACAGGAGGATTGAGGCGATGATAGAGTCGAAGATTTTTAACCAGAGCCTCACTGGTGGCTTCAGACGGTAGAGTTTCCTTCGGATGGCATAGAAGGTTTTGCAGGCCTTATCTTTCAGGGTCTCTATGGCTTGTTTGAAGCTCCTTGACCGGTGAATCTCTAGGCCCAGGTAGGTATATTTGTCCATTCCTGTAAGGGCGCAGTTGTTGAGGAAAAATAAAGGGTGCTGGTCTGATTTTCTCTTCTGGAACACCATGATGTTGGTTTTCTTTGCGTTGACCAGTAGTGCTCAGGTGGAGCTGAATTTCTCTAAGATTTTCAGGTTTTCTTGGAGACCTTTCTCGGTTGGTGACAGAAGCAGCAGGTCATCTGCATACAGCAGGAATTTCACCTGCACGTCGTGGAGGGTTAGATCTGGTGCTGTGGAAGATTCCAGAGCGGTAGCCAGCTCGTTGATGTAAATGTTGGAGAGCGTTGGGCTTAGGCTACAGCCTTGTCTGACTCCACGGCTCTGCTGGAAATAGGCCGTTCTTCTACCGTTCACACTCACACTGCAGAGGTTCTTGGTGTAGGAGCTTTTGATAACATCGTAGGTCTTTCCTCCTATTCCACTCTCCAGCAGTTTCAGGAATAAGCCTGGGTGCCACACCGAATCAAAGGCCTTTTTAAAGTCTACAAAACAGGCGTATATCTTCCCGTTCTTTGTATTGTGGAAGTGTCTCTGAATGAGGCTGTGCAGGGTATAGATGTGGTCGTTAGTGCGGTGGTTTGGCATGAATCCTGCTTGGCTCTTGATGAGGACTTTGTGCTCGGTGAGGAAACTGAGGATCCTCTTGTTCAGGATGCTGTTGAACAGTTTTCCCAGGTTGCTGCTGACTCATATTCCTCTGTAGTTGGCAGGGTCATACCTGTCCCCATTCTTGTGGATGGGTGTGATGAGGCCTTGATTCCAGGTACGAGGGAAGTAGCCGGCACTTAGCACAATATTGAAGAGTTTAACCATTGCGACCTGTATTTCTGGTGGGCTGTACTTCAGCATTTCTGGTAGGATTCCATCCAGGCCACCGGCTTTTCTACATCTTATGGAAGAGATTCTCTCTGCTACTCCCTGTAATGTAATAGGTGTATCCACGGGGTTTTGGAAATTTTTTACTTTTTCCTCCATTGCTTTTAGTTTTGCCATTATGCTTTCCTGTTCTTGGCTTAGTTCTTCCTTTGGGATGTCTTTATAGAGGTCTCTGAAGTACTGGAGCCAGATGTTGCCATTTTGGATATGGATGTTGCTTTTTCTTGCCTTTTGTGCCCATGTGGTTCCATAGTTCCCAGAAGGAGTTGTCTTGGAGGGCATCTTGGAGTTGGTTGAGCTTGGTAGAGATGTAACTCTGCTTCTTCCTCCTGAGGATGGTTTTGTACTACCTTTGTATGGTTTCATAGGCTTCCGTCAGACCCGGGTGGTTGGGGTCTCTGTGTTTCTTGTTTGAGGCTGTTCTCAGGGTCTTCAGTACAGCTTTACATTCTCTGTAAACCATCCATTGATCTGTTTTTATTTTGGTCTCTTGTAGTTGACTTTTTTAATGTCGGACAGTCTGGCCATTGCATAGAATATATTGTTGAGGTCTTTGGCAGCTTGACTCACTCCCTTTGGGTTAGGCTGGTACTCGTAGTTGTAGAAGTGGTGGAGCATCCGCTGTATTTCAGGTCTGCTGGGAGCCTCTTTATACTTTAATGCTGACATTTTGTGCCATTTTTTAGGATGGAGGCCGGGTGAAGAGGCCACTCTGCTGTGGCTTTTGAGTGGATGGTTTCTCTGTAGATTTCAGGTACAGAAGAAGCTGGCTGTGGTCTGACAGGTGCGTTTGTGGGGAGACTATGAAGGCACTGATATTTGCCAGGTTCTCTACTACACTTCTCCCTACATGGGAGTTTAGTGTACACCTCCCTAAGGAGTCCCCTTTGGTTCGTCCATTAAGAATATGAAGTCCTAAACTTCTACATACGTTCAGGAGCTTTTTACCACTTTTGTTGACTGTACTGTCATAGATGTTTCTCTCTGTGACTACTGAGTCTTGGTCATCATTCTCTGCTCCAAATATGTAGATGTTCCCATCCGTGGTCAGGAAGTCGTTTTCTCTCCCTGTTCTTGCATTGAGGTCTGCAAAGATGAGAACTTTGCCCAGGCCCTGGTAGTGGGCGGCTTCTCTTTGTTGGATCTCGAAGCAGTCTGGATTGAAGTAGGGTGACTCTGGTGGTGGTATATAGGTGGCGCAGAGGTGGACATCAGACTAGGAGGTGAGGATGGAGCTGCTGATCCTGATCCATATGTGGCTGCCTCCTCTCTTCACCGGTTTGATGCACTGGTGGAGCTCCTCTTTATACCAGATCAGTATTCCTGCTGAGCTCTGGCCCTGTTTGATGTTTTTAATTTTCAGGACAGGGACAGAGATTTCCCTGTATCCGATGGGCACCAGAGATTCGTTTTCGGCTCTGGTCCATGTTTCCAGGAGGATCTGAATGTCTTAATTTCACAGTCTTTGTATAAAGTCAGGGTCATTTGTTTTACATCCAAAGGTCGAGGTGTTGTGACCCTGAATATTCCAGCTGCTGATTGTAAGTGAAGTCATGTTTCTATATATCTTGGGTGTATATACCTTGTAATGAGTATGGCTGTGTAGAGCAAACTGGATTTCTGACTGTTCTGTAGATGTGCTTGGTTGCATCCAGTCACATTAGTTTCCTGCATAGTGCGCTGAGCAGGGTCTTTATCTCATCCATATCTCTGCTCTGCATGTATCTGTGTGGGGTCGGTGGACCCCTCCGTGGAGGTCTCCTCCTCTGATGGTCTGATTTTGGGTGAAGAGCTTTGTTTCCAGCTTCTGGAAATAGGACTGGGGTTTTCTACCTTTTTATTGTTGGGGGTCTTTCAGTGTGATTATGGTCACTGTTGAGTCCAGGCCTCGGTCCTCTGTTTAGTACAATGTCTTTCAGCTCTTTGGCCAGGAGGCTGACCCCTTGTTTGTTGAGGTGTTTATTATCATACAGGTGATGGTGGTTTATGGAAAGGTGTTGTGCCAGGGTCACGTTTGGGACAGTCTTGACCCTTTCTGTCAGTTCCATATTGATACTTTGGGTGGTTTGCCTGGATATATCCTTTGTTGGGAGCAGAGATGACAGAATGATTTTGCTGTCTGGGAATTTTAGTTTTGCCGTCTTTGCTAATTGGATAAGTTGTCCTGCGATCTGCTGGTGCTGGTCTGGCAGATTGTTTGTATGATAATATGGTTTGGGTTGGTAAACCGTGGATTACTGATGACCTCTGTCACCTGTTCAATAGTTGCACAGTGAACTTTTCTGACCCATTTTCCTGGGAATAGCCATCGTGTATTTAGGTACTTCCCATTTGAGTCCATTATTAGGACAATGTCAGGACTTTGTGATGTCTGGGGTGGGTTAAGTGGCCGCTGATGGGGGTCTGTGATGCTGGCTTTGCTGGTGGTTGGTTCTCTTCTCTTTTCTATCTCTCTAGTTTCTGGTTCACTTTTATTGGTTTCAGGATTGGTCGTATTGGTTATTGTTGTGCTGTTTTTTGGCATCTTCACATTCTGGTCAGTGGAGGCCATGTTGTCTGCTCTCTGGCTTGCTTCCTTTGCCCCCTGCTGGGTCAGATGGTGAGGGGTCTGTGTTTTTAGTTCTGCGATCTCCTTTATGAGTCTCTCATTGTCATTTTGTAATTCACGCATTTCTTCTCCTATCTTCTGTAGAGCTGACTTGTACTCACATTTCAGTTTATTGATCTCACTTGTTACTTGGTCATTTGCATTTCTATGCGAGTTTCTTTGAAGCTCTTCCCTAATTTGGACCAGTTCTCTTTCTAATTGGGATAGGCAGTCTCTGATGGCCTCAGGGGAGAGGTGTGAAGAGTTGGGGGTTGAGGAGCTGAACCTAGAGGTCTCTGTAGAGATATGAGCATTAGAAGTGGCCTCTAGGGGTTGTTTTTTAAAGATTTGTGCCTGTTCTCTGATATGAGTAAAATGGTTTTCAAACTGCTGCAGATTGTCCTCGTCCCTTGCACCATGACGGTGCCATCGTTGTATAGGCTTAAGGTAAGTGAGTTGGTGTCATCATCTGCTTGGCTTCTGATTTTAATCTGCCGGCCATTATTAGTGTTGCACTTAGACATATATTTATAATATTTGCACAGGGTGGTGTGCCAGGCTGAGAGTTGATCTGTGTAGAATAGCAGGTTGGTTTTTCATAGAATCATAGAATCGTAGAGTTGGAAGGGACCTCCTGGGCCATCTGGTCCAACCCCCTGCTCAAAGCAGGATTCGCTAAATCATCCCAGTCAGATGTCTGTCCAGTCTCTGTTTGAAGACTTCCATTGAAGGAGAACTCACCACTTCTCGTGGCAGCCTGTTCCACTCATTGATCACTCTAACTGTCAAAAAGTTTTTTTCTAATATCTAATCTGTGTCTCCTCCCATTCAGTTTCATCCCATTGCTTCTAGTCTTTCCTTGTGCAAATGAGAATAAAGTTGATCCTTCTACAATGTGACAGCCCTTTAGATATTTGTAGACAGCTATTAAGTCTCCTCTCAGTCTTCTCTTTTGCAAACTAAACATTCCCAAATCCTGCAACCTTTCCTCATAAGACAGGGTTTGCAGACCGGTCACCATTCTGGTCGCTCTTTTCTGAACTTGCTCCAGTTTGTTGATGTCTGTTTTAAAATGTGGTGCCCAAAACTGGACACAATATTCCAGATGAGGTCTGACCAAAGAGGAGTAGAGGGCAATAATGACTTTACGTGATCTAGACTGTATGCTTCTGTTAATACATCCTAGAATTGCATTTGCCTTTTTTGCTGCTGCATCACACTGTTGACTCATATTCAGTCTGTGATCTATTAGTATACCCAAGTCTTTTTCACATGTGCTGTTGCTTAGCCCTATTCCTCCCATTCTGTATATGCTTTTTTCATTTTTATTGCCCAGATGTAGTACTTTGCATTTCTCCCTGTTAAAAACCATTCTGTTAGTTGCTGCCCACTTCTCCAGTTTATTTATATCTTTTTGAATCCTCTCTCTCTCTTCTCTAGTATTAGCTATCCCTCCTAGCTTTGTGTCATCAGCAAATTTAATCACTTTACCCTCAATTCCTTCATCTACATCGTTGATAAAGATGTTAAACAATACAGGGCCCAGGACAGAGCCCTGTGGTACCCCACTTGAGACATTCTTCCAACTGGATGTGCAGCCATTTACGACCACTCTTTGGGTCCGATCACTAAGCCAGTTATGAATCCACTTAACAGTTGCCTTGTCCATTCCATACTTAGTCATTTTTTCAATAAGGATTGTATGAGAGACTTTGTCAAATGCTTTGCTGAAGTCAAGATATACTATATCTACAGCATTTCCTTGATCCACCCAATCAGTGATACCGTCATAGAAGGAAATTAAGTTAGTCTGACATGACTTATTAGTTACAAACCCATGCTGACTCTGTTTAATCACTTCATTCTTATCCAGGTATTGACATACATGTTGTTTAATAATTTGTTGAAAGATCTTTCCTGGTATAGAAGTCAGACTCACTGGCCTATAGTTGCTTGGGTCCACCTTCTTCCCCTTTTTGAAGATAGGAACAACATTTGCTCTTCTCCAGTCTTCTGGGACTTCTCCTGTTCTCCAAGAATTTTCAAAGATTATGGAGAGGGGTTCAAAAATTTCTTCTGCTATCTCCTTCAGTACTCTGGGGTGTAATTCATCTGGACCTGGAGACTTGAATTCATTTAGGTTAGCTAAGTGTTTCCTCACTATCTTTCTGTTTATAGATATCCTGGATTCTTCTATTCCCTTAATAGGACAGTGAATAACAGTTGATGTTACATTTCCTTTCTGAGAGAATACAGATGCAAAATAGGAATTTAAAAGTTCAGCCTTCTCAACATCCTGTCTTACCATTTCATCATTGTCATCCAGTAAAAATCCTATAGCATCTTTGACTTTTCTTTTACTTTTGAGATATCCCCAAAATCCTTTATTATTGCTTTTGACATTTCTTGCAAGCCTCAATTCATTTTCAGCTTTAGATAATCTGATTTGTGCCCTGCAGGTTCTGCAGACAGCATTATATTTTTCTTTAGATATGCCTCCCTCTTTCCATTTTATAAACATTTTTTTCTTCCTTTTTAGCATGTGCTTAAGTTCTGTGTTCATCCATCCTGGTTTCCTTAAATGCTTCCTATTCTTCCCTCTTTTCGGAATTGTTAACAACTGTGCTTTGAGAATTTCATTTTTCAAGATTTCCCATCCTTCCTGGACATTTTTGTCTTTAAGGATATCCAGCCATTGGATCCCTCCAATTCTCTTTCTGAATCCCTTAAAATCTGCCTTTCTGAAATCTAACCTTGATGTCTGAGTCTTCACAGGTCTTCCGCCTCTAGTTATCCAAAATTCTAAAATAGCATGGTCGCTACCTCCTAGGGTTCCAGCCACTTTTACCTCCTCAACCATTTCCTCCCTGTTTGTAAGGATTAGATCCAAGGTAGCAGTTCCCCTTGTTTTCTCCCCTACCTTTTGGAAGATAAAGTTGTCAGCAAGAGAGGATAAGAATTTCCTTGACCTGTTAGTTTTGCCTGAGAGAGATTCCCAACAAATGTCTGGATAGTTGAAATCTCCCATGACAGCTATGTCATATTTTTTGGAGAACTTGGCCATTTGATGCATAAAGAGTTCATCCATATCTTCAGCTTGCACAGGCGGCCTGTAGTAAATGCCTACAATGGTGTCCTTTCCATTGTTCTGTCCTTGTATTCTTACCCAAACAGTTTCCACAGTACTCCCAGTCTCTGAAGCTTCAATCTCTGTGCAGATATACGCGTTTCTAACATACAATGCGACACCCCCTCCTCGTTTATCAAGTCTGTTTCTTGCAAATAAGTTGTATCCTTCTAGTCTTGTATTCCAATCATGTGTATTGTCCCACCAAGTTTCAGTGATTCCAATGACATCATATTTCTTTTCCTGTGTTAGTAGTTCCAATTCTCCTTGTTTGTTGCCCATGCTTTGTGCATTAGTATAGAAACATTTTAGTTTGTGATTGGTTTCTCTTTCTCCAATATTTTTATTAATTAGATTATTTTGTCTTTGTTCTTCCTTTCCACTTCTAATAGCAGAGTTCTCAATAGCATTTTTCAGATGTATGGCTTTTTCTGGTCTTTTGCTTCCCTTCCCATGTTGTTCTAGTTTAAAGCTCTCCTTACAAGTGTAGCAAGGCGACTTCCAAATACACCAGACACCATTTTTCTCACTCCTGTCCCTTCACTATAAAGCCTGGGCCTCATTATACAGCTGTACAGGGGTCTAGTGAAGGCTTTTTAGCCCTTTCCTCAGTCTGTAGCTCATGGGAACAGGCCCTCACTCCTGTCCCATTACTATAAAGCCTGGCCTCATTATACAGCTGTACGGGGTCTAGTGAAGGCTTTTAGCCCTTTCCTCAGACTGTAGCTCCTGGGAACAGGCCCTCTCTCCTGACCCTTCACTATAAAGCCTGGGCCTCATTATACAGCTGTACAGGAGTCTAGTGAAGGCTTTTTAGCCCTTTCCTCAGACTGTAGCTCCTGGGAACAGGCCCTCACTCCTGTCCCTTCACTATAAAGCCTGGACCTCATTATACAGCTGTACAGGGGTCTAGTGAAGGCTTTTTAGCCCTTTCCTCAGACTGTAGCTCATGGGAACAGGCCCTGACTCCTGTCCCTTCACTATAAAGCCTGGGCCTCATTATACAGCTGTACAGGGGTCTAGTGAAGGCTTTTTAGCCCTTTCCTCAGACTGTAGCTCATGGGAACAGGCCCTCACTCCTGTCCCTTCACTATAAAGCCTGGGCCTCATTATACAGCTGTACAGGGGTCTGTGAAGGCTTTTTAGCCCTTTCCTCAGACTGTAGCTCCTGGGCACAGGCCCTCACTCCTGTCCCTTCACTATAAAGCCTGGGCCTGATTATACAGCTGTACAGGGGTCTAGTGAAGGCTTTTTAGCCCTTTCCTCAGACTGTAGCTCCTGGGCACAGGCCCTCACTCCAGTCCCTTCACTATAAAGCCTGGGCCTCATTATACAGCTGTATAGGGGTCTAGTGAAGGCTTTTTAGCCCTTTCCTCAGACTGTAGCTCCTGGGCACAGGCCCTCACTCTTGTCCCTTCACTATAAAGCCTGGGCCTCATTATACAGCTGTACAGTGGTCTAGTTAAGGCTTTTTAGCCCTTTCCTCAGACTGTAGCTCCTGGTAACAGGCCCTCACTCCTGTCCCATCACTATAATGCCTGGGCCTCATTATACAGCTGTACAGGGGTCTAGTGAAGGCTTTTTAGCCCTTTCCTCAGACTGTAGCTCCTGGGCACAGGCCCTCACTCCAGTCCCATCACTATAAAGCCTGGGCCTCATTATACAGCTGTACAGGGGTCTAGTGAAGGCTTTTTAGCCCTTTCCTCAGACTGTAGCTCATTGGAATAGGCCCTCACTCCTGTCCCTTCACTATAAAGCCTGGGCCTCATTATACAGCTGTACAGGGGTCTAGTGAAGGCTTTTTAGCCCTTTCCTCAGACTGTAGCTCCTGGGCACAGGCCCTCACTCCTGTCCCTTCACTATAAAGCCTGGGCCTCATTATACAGCTGTACAGGGGTCTAGTGAAGGCTTTTTAGCTTTTTCCTCAGACTGTAGCTCCTGGGCACAGGCCCTCACTCCAGTCCCTTCACTATAAAGCGTGGGCCTCATTATACAGCTGTACAGGGGTCTAGTGAAGGCTTTTTAGCCCTTTCCTCAGACTGTAGCTGCTGGGATCAGGCCTTCACTATAAAGCCTGGGCCTCATTATACAGCTGTACAGGGGTCTAGTGAAGGCTTTTTAGCCCTTTCCTCAGACTGTAGCTCCTGGGCACAGGCCCTCACTCCTGTACCTTCACTATAAAGCCTGGGCCTGATTATACAGCTGTACAGGGGTCTAGTGAAGGCTTTTTAGCCCTTTCCTCAGACTGAAGCTCCTGGGCACAGGCCCTCACTCCAGTCCCTTCACTATAAAGCCTGGGCCTCATTATACAGCTGTACAGGGGTCTAGTGAAGGCTTTTTAGCCCTTTCCTCAGACTGTCGCTGCTGGGATCAGGCCTTCACTCCTGTCCCTTCACTATAAAGCCTGGGCCTCATTATACAGCTGTACAGGGGTCTAGTGAAGGCTTTTTAGCCCTTTCCTCAGACTGTAGCTCCTGGGAACAGGCCCTCTCTCCTGTCCCTTCACTATAAAGCCTGGGCCTCATTATACAGCTGTACAGGGGTCTAGTGAAGGCTTTTTAGCCCTTTCCTCAGACTGTAGCTCCTGGTAACAGGCCCTCACTCCTGTCCCATCACTACAAAGTCTGGACCTCATTATACAGCTGTACAGGGGTCTAGTGAAGGCTTTTTAGCCCTTTCCTCAGACTGTAGCTCATGGGAACAGGCCCTCACTCCTGTCCCTTCACTATAAAGCCTGGGCCTCATTATACAGCTGTACAGGGGTCTAGTGAAGGCTTTTTAGCCTTTTCCTCAGACTGTAGCTCATGGGAACAGGCCCTCACTCCTGTCCCTTCACTATAAAGCCTGGGCCTCATTATACAGCTGTACAGGGGTCTAGTGAAGGCTTTTTAGCCCTTTCCTCAGACTGTAGCTCCTGGGCACAGGCCCACACTCTTGTCCCTTCACTATAAAGCCTGGGCCTCATTATACAGCTGTACAGTGGTCTAGTGAAGGCTTTTTAGCCCTTTCCTCAGACTGTAGCTCCTGGTAACAGGCCCTCACTCCTGTCCCATCACTATAAAGCCTGGGCCTCATTATACAGCTGTACAGGGGTCTAGTGAAGGCTTTTTAGCCCTTTCCTCAGACTGTAGCTCCTGGGCACAGGCCCTCACTCCAGTCCCATCACTATAAAGCCTGGGCCTCATTATACAGCTGTACAGGGGTCTAGTGAAGGCTTTTTAGCCCTTTCCTCAGACTGTAGCTCATTGGAATAGGCCCTCACTCCTGTCCCTTCACTATAAAGCCTGGGCCTCATTATACAGCTGTACAGGGGTCTAGTGAAGGTTTTTTAGCCCTTTCCTCAGACTGTAGCTCCTGGGCACAGGCCCTCACTCCTGTCCCTTCACTATAAAGCCTGGGCCTCATTATACAGCTGTACAGGGGTCTAGTGAAGGCTTTTTAGCTTTTTCCTCAGACTGTAGCTCCTGGGCACAGGCCCTCACTCCAGTCCCTTCACTATAAAGCGTGGGCCTCATTATACAGCTGTACAGGGGTCTAGTGAAGGCTTTTTAGCCCTTTCCTCAGACTGTAGCTGCTGGGATCAGGCCTTCACTCCTGTCCCTTCACTATAACGCCTGGGCCTCATTATACAGCTGTACAGGGGTCTAGTGAAGGCTTTTTAGCCCTTTCCTCAGACTGTAGCTCCTGGGCACAGGCCCTCACTCCTGTCCCTTCACTATAAAGCCTGGGCCTCATTATACAGCTGTACAGGGTTCTAGTGAAGGCTTTTTAGCCCTTTCCTCAGACTGTAGCTCCTGGGCACAGGCCCTCACTCTTGTCCCTTCACTATAAAGCCTGGGCCTCATTATACAGCTGTACAGGGGTCTAGTGAAGGCTTTTTAGCCCTTTCCTCAGACTGTAGCTCCTGGTAACAGGCCCTCACTCCTGTCCCATCACTTTAAAGCCTGGACTTCATTATACAGCTGTACAGGGGTCTAGTGAAGGCTTTTTAGCCCTTTCCTCAGACTGTAGCTCCTGGGCACAGGCCCTCACTCCAGTCCCTTCACTATAAAGCCTGGGCCTCATTATACAGCTGTACAGGGGTCTAGTGAAGGCTTTTTAGCCCTTTCCTCATACTGTAGCTCCTGGGCACAGGCCCTCACTCTTGTCCCTTCACTATAAAGCCTGGGCCTCATTATACAGCTGTACAGGGGTCTAGTGAAGGCTTTTTAGCCCTTTCCTCAGACTGTAGCTCCTGGTAACAGGCCCTCACTCCTGTCCCTTCACTATAAAGCCTGGGCCTCATTATACAGCTGTACAGGGGTCTAGTGAAGGCTTTTTAGCTCTTTCCTCAGACTGTAGCTCCTGGTAACAGGCCCTCACTCCTGTCCCTTCACTATAAAGCCTGGGCCTCATTATACAGCTGTACAGGGGTCTTTGAAGGCTTTTTAGCCCTTTCCTCAGACTGTAGCTCCTGGGCACAGGCCCTCACTCCTGTCCCTTCACTATAAAGCCTGGGCCTGATTATACAGCTGTACAGGGGTCTAGTGAAGGCTTTTTAGCCCTTTCCTCAGACTGTAGCTCCTGGGCACAGGCCCTCACTCCAGTCCCTTCACTATAAAGCCTGGGCCTCATTATACAGCTGTACAGGGGTCTAGTGAAGGCTTTTTAGCCCTTTCCTCAGACTGTAGCTCCTGGGCACAGGCCCACACTCTTGTCCCTTCACTATAAAGCCTGGGCCTCATTATACAGCTGTACAGTGGTCTAGTGAAGGCTTTTTAGCCCTTTCCTCAGACTGTAGCTCCTGGTAACAGGCCCTCACTCCTGTCCCATCACTATAAAGCCTGGGCCTCATTATACAGCTGTACAGGGGTCTAGTGAAGGCTTTTTAGCCCTTTCCTCAGACTGTAGCTCCTGGGCACAGGCCCTCACTCCAGTCCCATCACTATAAAGCCTGGGCCTCATTATACAGCTGTACAGGGGTCTAGTGAAGGCTTTTTAGCCCTTTCCTCAGACTGTAGCTCATTGGAATAGGCCCTCACTCCTGTCCCTTCACTATAAAGCCTGGGCCTCATTATACAGCTGTACAGGGGTCTAGTGAAGGTTTTTTAGCCCTTTCCTCAGACTGTAGCTCCTGGGCACAGGCCCTCACTCCTGTCCCTTCACTATAAAGCCTGGGCCTCATTATACAGCTGTACAGGGGTCTAGTGAAGGCTTTTTAGCTTTTTCCTCAGACTGTAGCTCCTGGGCACAGGCCCTCACTCCAGTCCCTTCACTATAAAGCGTGGGCCTCATTATACAGCTGTACAGGGGTCTAGTGAAGGCTTTTTAGCCCTTTCCTCAGACTGTAGCTGCTGGGATCAGGCCTTCACTCCTGTCCCTTCACTATAACGCCTGGGCCTCATTATACAGCTGTACAGGGGTCTAGTGAAGGCTTTTTAGCCCTTTCCTCAGACTGTAGCTCCTGGGCACAGGCCCTCACTCCTGTCCCTTCACTATAAAGCCTGGGCCTCATTATACAGCTGTACAGGGTTCTAGTGAAGGCTTTTTAGCCCTTTCCTCAGACTGTAGCTCCTGGGCACAGGCCCTCACTCTTGTCCCTTCACTATAAAGCCTGGGCCTCATTATACAGCTGTACAGGGGTCTAGTGAAGGCTTTTTAGCCCTTTCCTCAGACTGTAGCTCCTGGTAACAGGCCCTCACTCCTGTCCCATCACTTTAAAGCCTGGACTTCATTATACAGCTGTACAGGGGTCTAGTGAAGGCTTTTTAGCCCTTTCCTCAGACTGTAGCTCCTGGGCACAGGCCCTCACTCCAGTCCCTTCACTATAAAGCCTGGGCCTCATTATACAGCTGTACAGGGGTCTAGTGAAGGCTTTTTAGCCCTTTCCTCATACTGTAGCTCCTGGGCACAGGCCCTCACTCTTGTCCCTTCACTATAAAGCCTGGGCCTCATTATACAGCTGTACAGGGGTCTAGTGAAGGCTTTTTAGCCCTTTCCTCAGACTGTAGCTCCTGGTAACAGGCCCTCACTCCTGTCCCTTCACTATAAAGCCTGGGCCTCATTATACAGCTGTACAGGGGTCTAGTGAAGGCTTTTTAGCCCTTTCCTCAGACTGTAGCTCATGGGAACAGGCCCTCACTCCTGTCCCTTCACTATAAAGCCTGGGCCTCATTATACAGCTGTACAGGGGTCTAGTGAAGGCTTTTTAGCCCTTTCCTCAGACTGTAGCTCCTGGGCACAGGCCCTCACTCCAGTCCCTTCACTATAAAGCGTGGGCCTCATTATACAGCTGTACAGGGGTCTAGTGAAGGCTTTTTAGCCCTTTCCTCAGACTGTAGCTGCTGGGATCAGGCCTTCACTCCTGTCCCTTCACTATAAAGCCTGGGCCTCATTATACAGCTGTACAGGGGTTTAGTGAAGGCTTTTTAGCCCTTTCCTCAGACTGTAGCTCCTGGGCACAGGCCCTCACTCCTGTCCCTTCACTATAAAGCCTGGGCCTCATTATACATCTGTACAGGGGTCTAGTGAAGGCTTTTTAGCCCTTTCCTCAGACTGTAGCTCCTGGGCACAGGCCCTCACTCTTGTCCCTTCACTATAAAGCCTGGGCCTCATTATACAGCTGTACAGGGGTCTAGTGAAGGATTTTTAGCCCTTTCCTCAGACTGTAGCTCCTGGTAACAGGCCTTCACTCCTGTCCCTTCACTATAAAGCCTGGGCCTCATTATACAGCTGTACAGGGGTCTAGTGAAGGCTTTTTAGCCCTTTCCTCAGACTGTAGCTCATGGGAACAGGCCCTGACTCCTGTCCCTTCACTTTAAAGCCTGGGCCTCATTATACAGCTGTACAGGGGTCTAGTGAAGGCTTTTTAGCCCTTTCCTCAGACTGTAGCTCCTGGGCACAGGCCCTCACTCCTGTCCCTTCACTATAAAGCCTGGGCCTCATTATACAGCTGTACAGGGGTCTAGTGAAGGCTTTTTAGCCCTTTCCTCAGACTGTAGCTCCTGGGCACAGGCCCTCACTCCTGTCCCTTCTCTATAAAGCCTGGGCCTCATTATACAGCTGTACAGGGGTCTAGTGAAGGCTTTTTAGCCCTTTCCTCAGACTGTAGCTCCTGGGCACAGGCCCTCACTCCTGTCCCTTCACTATAAAGCCTGGGCCTCATTATACAGCTGTACAGGGGTCTAGTGAAGGCTTTTTAGCCCTTTCTTCAGACTGTAGCTCCTGGGCACAGGCCCTCACTCCTGTCCCTTCACTATAAAGCCTGGCCTCATTATACAGCTGTACAGGGGTCTAGTGAAGGCTTTTTAGCCCTTTCCTCAGACTGTAGCTCCTGGTCACCATGTGATCTCACCATAACCCTAACAAGCTAATTAAGGTGTGAAATCTTGGTCAAAATTATCTCAGTACACAAATCTCCAAGGGTGCCCAAAGTTTTGCATCGCCCCTTTTTCCTTTATGCAATTATGAAATTGTAAAAATGTCTATATATATATATATATATATATATATATATATATTTTTTTTTTATTATTATTATTGTTGCCTAAAATACAAAGGCCATGTGTCATCTTAGAGGTTCGGCCTTTTAGAGATCTTTTCATCTTCATCTTACTGCTGCTCACAATAACGGTCATTTTGACCCGGGGCGCCCACACTTTTACATGCCGCTGTCAATGCTTCATCCCGCTGGTGCTCAATATTTAATAGGGTCTTACTATTAAACGTAATGAAAAGTTCGGTGAATGTCTTTGAGCTGTTATTACTAGAGATGAGCGAATATCGTCGGAGAAGTTGTTATTGGCTAATATCGCTTACCGAATAGCTGCATCGGGACCCCGGATCCCTGGAGCGCTCCCGATAATCAGCTGCATGTGTCGCCCTCCATGCAGATGCTGTGACTATCACACAGCACGACACACGCAGCTGATTATCGGGAGCGCTCCAGCACACTGAGTCCTGCACACACTGAGGCCCCTGATCATGTGACCCCTGACTCCTCCCCTCCTGTGACCTCATCACAGGTCCTGTGCACACAGAGCAGTCATATATGTGGCGGACACTCGCTGGATCTTCTGCTTTATGGGCCGGTTCCTCCTGTTAGTCCTATTAACCCTTTCGCTCCCTGTCTTCTCCTTTCTGACAGGACAATATCTGAATTCGGATACTGTGACGGGAATATAAGCAATGTGGAAGGAAAAAATGACAATTTTACTTTTTTTCCTCACAAAAATGTGACTTTAGCCCCAGAATTGTCAGCGTAACAAATCCTTATTTCCCCCACTGTAGTTTGTAGACTCCATATACAGATCCCTTAAGTGCGAAAAGAGCTGAATTCCCCACTTAAGTTATTGCATTTTGGAAATTGCCCCCACTGGGAATTTATCTCCAGGTAAAGGCACAATTGTGTCTCCATGGGGGTTGTGCTCACAGCCCAACATTGTGCGGCCTCCAAAGAAATGCCACCCCGCACCATTACTGACCACTGCCAAACCGGTCATGCTGAAGGATGTTGCAGGCAGCAGATCGCTCTCCACGGCGTCTCCAGACTCTGTCACGGCTGTCACATGTGCTCAGTGTGAACCTGCTTCCATCTGTGAAGAGCACAGGGCGTCAGTGGTGAATTTGCCAATCCTGGTGTTCTGTGGCAAATGCCAAGCATCCTGTACGGTGTTGGGCTGTGAGCACAACCCCCATCTGTGGACGTCGGGCCCTCAGACCATCCTCATGGAGTCAGTTTCTAACTGTTTGTGCAGACACATGCACATTTGTGGCCTGCTGGAGGTCATTTTACAGGGCTCTGGCAGTGCTCCTCCTGTTCCTCCTTGCTTAAAGGTGGAGGTAGCGGTCCTGCTGCTGGGTTGATGCCTTCATACGACCCCCTCCACATCTCCTGGTGTACTGGCCTGTCTCCTGGTAGTGCCTCCAGCCTCTGGACACTACGCTGACAGACACAGCAAACTTTCTTGCCACAGCTCGCATTGATGTGCCATCCTGGATGAGCTGCACTACCTGAGCCACTTGTGTGGGTTGTAGAGTCCGTCTCATGTTACCATGAGTGTGAAAGCACAGCCAACATTCAAAAGTGACCAAAACATCAGCCAGACGCATTGGTACTGAGATGTGGTCTGTGGTCCCCACCTGCGGAACCACTCCTTTATTGAGGGTGTCTTGACAATTGCCAATAATTTCCATCTGTTCTCTATTCCATTTGCACAACAGCATGTGAAATTGATTGTCAATCAGTGTTGCTTCCTAAGTGGACAGTTTGATTTCACAGAAGTTTGATTTACTTTGAGTTATATTCTGTTGTTTAAGTGTTCCCTTTATTTTTTTGAACCATGTATATAGATAGAGAGATAGATAAATAGATTTTTTCTTTACATTGGAGGGTCCAATTCCAGCTATTGCTGTGTGATCTGTGATTTCTATCTACTCCACTGTGTACAGGATAATAGAGTATATTAAAGTAGTTATGGACGTGACGTAACTAACACTGTGCAGTGACTCTGCTTTCCATATAGTGACAGATATTTGGCGAAACTGTGATATTTTTTCCACTTTAAACCTTTTTTAAACCCCTCTGATCAGTGTGATCACACAACATACAAGCCTCTGATGGCTCCGGTGATGCCCTGTACTACTGTAGTGCCGTGTATCATCACTGCCTGTCAGTGTAATACTAACGGCCCCATACACATGAGATCAGAGTTGGCTGAACGGTCATTTGGCAGACGGCGATCTCTCCCGACTCCCCCATACACACAAATATTCCAGCTTTCCTGTGGTCTGTATGAGAGAGTCGCCTCCAGACTCCTCTAGAGGAGGATTATCTACAGGAAGAACAAACGGATTATCCTCTGAAATACAGGATGTCAGATCCTTCTCTGCCCTGACATCATCTGTCGGGATGCCCCCAAATACATTATATGGTCGGCCAAACCCCCCGAAATCAGTGCTTTCATGGAACTTTAGTCTAATGTGTATGGGGGCGTTATAAGGTAACTTATTGGACGCTGCCTCTGGCCCGGCCTAATAGACCTTCATACATTCCAGCCCAGGCACCATTATTAGGCATGTAAGTATCGGAGTAACTAGGCCGCCCCATACTATCGAGTACTTGGAGGCGGGGGGCATTCAGCCAAACTCTGCCACACCTTCTTAGATGCCATGTTTGCTTTTCACAGCAGCAAGTGGTAAAACTGTCAGGGTTTTTGTTGCAGCCTCATCTGTGCCGTCCCTGCGGTGTACATCTATGTTCTGGGGCCCAAAAAGATTCATTTATTTTTAATAAATGTTTAACATGTTAAAATTTATAAAATGTGTCTTCTGCTTTTTGCATATTTTTTTTCTTCTTACAAGAATTGTTGGAGCCAATTTTTCTTTAGAATCATTTTAATATCGGCTTTTTCTGGAGTTTTCCTGTAATATGGGAAAGCCTAAGGCCAGAAATAATCCCCATAAATCACTGTAGATGGAGACTTTGGCATCAGATCATTTCTGTCCGTTGTGATTGTGGAAACTAAAAATCTTTTCTAAAAGCCTCAAACTTCTGTGTGTGACTCAGAGCTGAGATCTAACGTCGATAGAAGATTCCAGTGCGGGGAAGACGGGAAACCAGGGCTGTGGAGTCAGTAAGCCACAGCTGCGACTCCGACTCCTGGATTTTATCAGGCTCCGACTCCGACTCCGACTCCTGGATTTTATCAGGCTCCGACTCCGGCTCCGACTCCGACTCCTTCATAAATGGCCAATTCATAACAACAAATTTACTGTTGTAAAATATTAAACATCGTGCTTATTCAGTTTCTCACCATCATATAAGTAATCAGACCACTTAGAGCAAAAACTACATTTATTAGAATACAATTAGAATATAGCAAATAACTTTTATAAACTTTTCTAAACTGTAAGTAAATATGCAATAAACACTTTTATGCAGTTAATAAGAAGAAATCTATAAATTTGTCCTCAGAAAAAGTATTGCCTCTGTCAGATCCTCCTTCATGGATGCCCTCAAATCTGATCTAATTATTTTGAGAGCAGAGAACAACCTCTCTACACTAACTTGTGTTGGTGGCAAAGCAGTAACCACTCGGGCAACATCTCAGACAATGTCAGGATACAGAGGAATCGCTTGTTGCACTGTTATTTTTGATGAACGGTCAAATTTCTCAATTTCTTTTAGTGCACATGAAAAATTCTGCTGAAATGTACTGGCTGTGTTCCTTGATGGGGATGACTCTTCTATGCGGGAACGCTTTGCACGGTCCTTGTGATCCAAATATTTTTCGAAATTAAATTCTTCATCAGTTGATGATGAGGGTGAAGATGTGGCAGGACGACCAAATTCTTCTTGTTCCTCCTGACTGTTCTGCAACCCTTTCATCCTTACTACTATTTCAAACAGAGCTTCTTTTCCTTTACTTAGCTGTTGATCATCTAGAAGAATCCGATGCATTGGGTCTACATAAACAGCTGCCAAAAGAATGTTATTTTGTAATAGTAGCTCCTCTCTCCGTTTCATTGATGTAGCAATGCCACTTGCAATTAACCCTCCTCTTTGGGACAGGCGAAACATCAGGTTCTTCCACTCCTTTAAGAAAATACCTGGAGTTAAGTCCTCTGCTTGTAATTTTTTAGTCACTGTAAATGGGTGCTCCAGCAATTTTTCCAGCTCAGTCACCTGATTCCACTGACTTTCATTTAGCGTCAGTTGAGGGTTAGCCATGTCTACAAGAAAGGTTTTCAGTTCAACCAAGCGCTGAATCATTAAGTAAGTAATGCCCCATCGTGTGGCTTGATCAATAATTGCCCCTTTTCCAGCACGTCTCTTCAAAATTGAGTCAACTTTAGGGGTTCTGGCAACAGTAGCCAATTTTGTCACCTTGCCAATCAGTGCAGCAGCATGTCCTTCTTGCAGACTGTCTCTTATAGCCAGCTGTAGCGTATGCACAACACAGCGCATGTGATGAATGAAAGAACATATTGACACAGTTTCAACAAGATCATCTAAACTATCATGTTGCTGTTCATCTGAAGCAACTTCAGTTTGCTCCTCAGTTACAATACTGTGTTCCTCTATTTCAAACATTTCTGTGTCTGTGGACCCAGAATGTTCTTCTAGCTGCTGGTCACCATCATTACTCTCATTCATTAGCTTAATAGTACTTATCATATTTGAAGCATTGTCAGTTATGACAGAAAGAACTTGCTCTTTTTTAAGTTCATAGTCTTGCAGAACCTTTTCCACCAAGACCTGGAGAAACTCACTGGTGTGATGAGCTTTGGTGTCTTTTACTGCCAATGTCTTGGTAACTATTTCATTTTTGTCACAAACAAATTGGACATTGATGGCAAAATAGTTCACTCTGTGACGTGGGCAGGCATCCATTTTAAGAAACAGAAAGTGTCCCTTGAGAGTTTTTTTAAGTTCTTCCTTTTGTTTAAAAGCTTCTTCGATTACTAATTTTCTAATACTCTCTCTCTCCAGAGAAACACCAAGCTTGCGGGCCATTTCCCCATTCAGACACATAAAAGCTGGTCGTGAAAATAATGAAATAGGCACACTATCCTTTACAACAAGCTCTATGATCTGTTTTTTAAATGTATCTACTGTCATTGTCACAGTAACTTTGTCACTGACAAAATATCTTGCAACTGATGGCTGCAAAGTTCTCTGCTCC
The DNA here is from genome assembly GCF_039654945.1 of Dendrobates tinctorius. NCBI lineage: Eukaryota > Metazoa > Chordata > Amphibia > Anura > Dendrobatidae > Dendrobates > Dendrobates tinctorius. The sequence continues at coordinate 1,186,677 of NW_027362038.1, read as the reverse complement.
TTTGTTTGGCTGGAAGAGCTGGGCACTGGTTCATTGGTTTGGATGCAGTCTTTCTCATTCACTGCTTTCAGTACTTCTGGATGAAAGTGCTGTAAATGTCTCTTTAGATTAGAAGCTCTGGTAGGAGCATTTTTATCTTTGCCTGAATATGAAAGTTCAATTATGAAATATATATACTTTTTTTTTAAAGCTGGAGTCGGAGTCGGTACATTTCTACCGACTCCGACTCCAACCAAAACTAACTCCGACTCCACGACTCCGACTCTGACTCCACAGCCCTGCGGGAAACCTTCATATAGACGGCCGGTGGGGATGGAGGCAGTGACCGACTCTGGCCAAATCTGTCTCTAGAGCCGTAGTAGAAGATGAAGATTTCGTCCTCATCATGAAGGAGTTATTTCTCATGTCGCGTGTAATGAATATCTCCTGCAGTATTGCTAATGCCGATTCCAGTGTCGGTAATGAGACAAGAATTAGCGTTATGGAAGATGAGTCTATGAGGAACGTGTTCAGCTGCCGACTCCGAGGAGGAAACTGCTTGTTGTCTGTGGCCTAAATATATAGGTTTTAATAGTAGATGTCAGGGAAGAAAACTAAACCCTGTAAGATAATAAATCTCATATGTTTCCCTTATTATCTCCAGTAATTGTGTTATTACACAGGATTCTTATGATGTTACATCAGATCATCTTCTTCTCATTCAGATCTCTACAATATCGGATCCTCTCAGTGAAGATCTTCTACAAAAGAAAATTTTCCTGATTTACCTATCAAGGATGGATATGGACAGAGACAAGATGGCGGAGAGGATGTTACACCTCACCCTAGAGATCCTCTTCCGTCTCACTGGAGAGGTGAGAGATTCTGATGACGTCACATTACATCATTCTTATCTATGGGAATAACAGATGGACAGAACTGGAGAGGTGAGGACTCTGGAAATGTCTGTAGTGACATTTATTAATGTGTCTCTCCATAACCAGGATTACACAGTGGTGAAGAAGACCTCTAGTGATCGCTGTCAGGGCCCTGTATCTGAGGGATGTGGCAGACCCCTGAGCCCAATCACGGGGCCTCCACCTCACCCCCTGATCCATGAGGACATCAATGACCAGAAGATCCTAGAACTCATCTACAAGATGATGGAGCTGCTGACTGGAGAGGTGACACTGCTGGGAATGCTGGGACATTATACAGTAACACTATGAAGGGATCGGGGATGACGGTATCATTGTATGTGTCAGGTTCCTATAAGGTGTCAGGATGTCGCTGTCTATTTCTCCATGGAGGAGTGGGAGCATTTAGAAGGACACAGAGATCTGTACAAGAACGTCATAATGGAGGTTCCCCAGCCCCTCACATCACCAGGTAATAGACAGGACTAAATACACACGGCCTATAATTATCTGTATGTAGAGAATGAATTCAGTCCCTGTATGTGTTTCCTCCAGATCTATCCAGTAAGAGGACAACACCAGAGAGATGTCCCCGTCCTCTTCTTCCACAGGACTGTAACCAAGAAGATCCCAGTGCTCCTCAGGATCATCAGGTAGATGGAGAGAAGGTGTCAGGAGATCTCCCCTATGATGTGTAGACGGCTGTGAAGGTCTTGTGCTCAGTCTTGTTTTATCCACCAGTATTATATGTTTTGTACTTGTGTAATGAGAACGGTGGAGATGGCAGGATTAGAGCTGATCATAGATGGGACTTCTCCATCTGTCTGTGACTTTCACAATATTTGTTTCAGGGTGAAGATCTGACCCATATTAATCCTACAGAGACATATGTGAGAGATGATGAGCGGTGTAAAGAGGAGATTCCCACATATGACTATCCAGGTGAGTAGTGACCACTGAATGCAGAGAAGTCACAGATTCCTCTCAGTCACCGGCTGTGGCTGCTTTATCGTGGTGTAGTCCGGCCATATTACCATGATCACCATTTTGCCTCTAGACCACAACATTCTCCTCCAACCAAAAATGTTCAAATGACTTTGGGCATTGAAAGCCCTTTTCTATAGGACTTACAACCTGGAGGATCCACCTACTCCCTGGGATTAGTGTGAGGGTGATCCCTTAAAGCAAGATCTATATGATTGCTTGTACCTGACCCAATATAGGCCGAGTGTGCACTTAAAGAGTCATACCGGACACAGAGTTAAATGTCTACTCCTTTCTCAGCAAAGGCTTGCACACAACTGAAGTGTATTCTCAAGACAGAGACAGTAAATAGGTGTCACACAATCTTCTCAGTAGCCAGTGTCAGTCTATGATAGGTCCATTCACCTTCACTTCCATATATGGTATCCAGTATCTCAGCTTCTGCATTCCAAGGATTCCTTCCAGGGTGTTGTCTGAAGACACAGACGCCATCTTGGTTCACCATATCTGAACTGACTTATATAAGGTTTAATAATTGATTTCAGTAGCCATTCTCTCCTTCACATTAGGAGACGCTGACCGTTACCTGCCCAGATCTGTGACTATAAAGCCAAATGACAGCGTACGTAGAATGTGCTGACAAGATAGAAAATCACTTGAAGGTATTATGTGCTTTATGTGGTGCTCTGATTACATATTAATCTGTATTACATCCAGCAAAATGTCACCGGCGATGGTGGCGCCTGCGCAGTAGTATCTATAAGTAAGAGATAGAGGCTACTACGCAGGCGCCGCTGATGACATTTTGCTGGATGTAATTTTTTTTCTAAGCCTCACAATAGCCACAATATTATAGGCATTATCAACAATAATATCAATGCTATTATATGCATTATGTAATAATGGGGGCGGGTCAGTGAGGGATCAACAACATGTCATAAGCCAATACAGAGGAATATGTAATCAGAGCACAACATAAAGCCCCGCTTACAGCCCCGCCCCAGAGCACGAGAATCTCATTAACTGAAAACAACAAATACAGATTACACAACAACCACAAGACGGATTTCATCACCAGGTATCATTGTAATCAGTATAACGGCGGTGACCTGACAGTGTCTGTAGGTTACTGAGCACAATCCTGCTGACAGGTTCCCTTTAAGACATCTCAGCTCTGCACTATTATACACAGTTCTCTATAAATGTGTAATATTTCTCCATGAAACTCATCTGACAGAAAATATTGGAGCTTACGATAGTTTAGATTGTGACGTCACCGAGCCCCATACTCTAATTACCCAGAGAGGTTTCACCACTAGCTGCTCATTTATTACTGATGGAGACTGTGGAGTTTGATCATTTCAGTAGATGTTATTGTCTATAGTCACAGTGTTTGATTACAGTAGTGTCCAAAATCCTCTGATTTAACCTCTTCCGCAGCCAGTTTTGTGTTCTTAATCAGGCCCCATTATTAATATCTGACGTGTGTCACTTTATGTGGTGGTAAGTTTGGAATTATTCACAAAGGATAATAGAAAACAAATGGATCTTACAAATTATTTTCCAGCTTCGCACTATACCCTACATACGGTTGTACACTACTGTCTGGGCACATGGCAGTGTTCAGAAGGGAAGGAGCGCCATTTAGCTATTTGAATGCAGATCTAGCTGGAATAGTTTGCAGACACAATGTATTGGGAGCACTGTTCATGGTCACCTGGCAGCTCAAAAGATGTCCACCATGACCATGCTTGGCTCTATCTTCTCTGCTTTCCATATCCCAAGGATTGCCTTGCTCATTGTCCTTTAACACCATTACATGGAATCTGGACTTACACTGGGACCCCTAGGCTTGGACCATGGTGTTACCTGCTATTCTGTGGTGTTAGATGGCAAGAAGAATAGTCAGGTAGCTGGGTCAGAACTAGAAGGACAGAATCAGAAGACACAAGAGTAGTCAGTAAACGGGCCACAGTCACAGCAGGAAACAAACACACAAGCCGCAAGCTGAAAACAAAAAGCAAAAAACACAAATATCCTAAACTAAAAAGTAAAACATGCATTATTTGCAGTTTATTTTTTACTTTTTAGTTTAGGATAATTGTGTTTTTTGCTTTTTTTTTTCTCTGGTTAATGGCCATGTGTTAATATGCACTTACATTGTGCATACACATTAACTTACTTTCTCAGTTCAGACTCCACTGGGAGGATGGAAGAGAAGACCACCAGTTTTTTTAATCCGCAAGCTGAGCACAGAGGACTGAACCAGAGGAGAACAGCGCTGTATCTGGCAGATTCCGGCCATGTGCTTTGCGCTTTAGTAGGGTGTGGTACTTTCCAATTGGCTGAAGTAGGGAGCAGATTACTCCTGCTGGACAGCAGGAACAGATCCCAGATGAGATTGGACACACCATATGCAGAAGCCCTAATATGACTAAATGACAGAAAACCAGAATAGTCAAAATCCCCATAAAGTGATTCCATGTTATAAATTAATTCACTGATGGTTATAATCTATACACACGGGGTCAAAATTGTTGGTACCCCTCGTTTAATGACAGAAAAACCCACAATGGTCACAGAAATAACTTGAATCTGACAAAAGTAATAATAAATAAAAAAATCTATGAAAATGAACAAATGAAAGTCAGACATTGCTTTTCAACCAAGCTTCCACAGAATGTGTAAATCGCAGTGTGTCCACTAATTATCATCACAGGTGTCTACAATCCTGGAATCAGTGAGTGGCCTGTATAGAGGCTACAGATACTCACTGTGCTGTGTGGTGACATGGTGTGTATCACACTCAACATGGACAAGAGGAAGCGAAGGAAAGAGATGTCTCAGGAGATTAGAAAGAAAATTATAGACAAACATGTTACAGGTAAAAGTTATAAGACCATCTCCAAGCAGCTTCATGTTTCTGTGACTAAAGTTGCAGATATTATTCAGAAATTTAATATCCATAGGACTGTACCCAACCTCCCTGGACGTGGCTGCAGGAGGAAAATTGATGACAAATCAAAGAGACGGATAATATGAATGGTAACAAAAGAGCCCAGAAAAACTTGTAAACAGATTAAAGGTGAACTTGAAGCTCAAGGAACATCAGTGTCAGATCACACCATCCGTCGTTGTATGAGCCAAAGTGGACTTCATGGGAGACGACCAAGGAGGACACCATTGTTGAAAAAAAATGAGACTGGAATTTGCTAAACTACATGTTGACAAGCTACAAAGCCTCTGGGAGAATGTCCTATGGACAGATGAGACAAAAATGGAACTTTCTGGCAAGGCACGTCAGCTCTATGTTCTCAGATGGAAAAATGAAGCATATCACAAAAAGAACACTGTCCCTACTGTGAAACATAGAGGAGGCTCTGTTATGTTATGGGGCTGCTTTGCTGCATCTGGCACAGGGTGTCTAGAATCTCCATCGTACAATGAAATCTCAAGACTATCAAGGGATTCTAGAGAGAAATGTGCTGCCCAATGTCGCTTGGTCTCAGTCGCATGTCATACAGGATAATGACACACAATACACAGCTAAAAACATGCAAGAGTGGCTAAGAGGAAAATATTGGACTATTCTGAAGTGGCCTTCTATGAGCCCTAACCTAAATCCTAATGAGCATCTTTGGAAAGAGCTGGAACATGCCGTCTGGAAAAGGCAACCTTCAAACACGAGACAACTGAAGTAGTTGCTCTTGAAGAGTGGGCCAAAATACCTGTCGAGAGGTGCAGAAGTCTCATTGACAGCTACAGGAATCAGTTTATTTCAACAATTGCCTCCAAGGGTTGTGCAATAAAATATTTTAGTTAAGGGAACCATCATTTCTGTCCAGGCCTATTTCATGAGTTTTATTTATTTTAAATTCTGTGGAAGCATGGCTGAAAAGCAATGTCTGACTTTCAGTTGTTCATTTTCATAGATTTTTTAATTATTACTTTTATCAGATTAAAGTTATTTCTGTGACCATTGTGGGTTTCATTAAACAACGGGTACCAACAATTTTGACCACGTGTGTAGGAGGAGTGAATATTTTGACTCTACAGCAACTTTCCGGAAATTAACATGCAGTGGATGTTGGAGTGAAAATTACACATTTGCCATTTTCTTACCCAGAACATAGTGCCCAGATTGTGCTCCAGGAGACACACACCAAAAATTAAGTGGATTCTTCTCACTATAATATTGCTAATTACAGGGATCCTAGATGTTGTTTGCGCACACTGCAAGACTCCGAAGTGAGAGTGGATTTTGCTGGATTGGTTTATAGAAACCTTGTTGCTTTTCAACAGCCTTTGAGCCACTAATAGTGTGGGAACCTCTGTTTTTCCATTGACAGATGATGGACCTGAGTGGGGACTTGTTTTTTGTGAGATGAGAATTGGTATTATTTTCGTCTACATAACATTGATTCGTTTCTTTGTTCATTCTGCCTCCCAATTATCGAATACAAACAGTTGAACACCACACACTACTGGTTCATCCAACAAGGTTTTCTATTAGACTGTGAACAGTCAATGTCTTGGTAAATAATTAAAGTTTTTTACATAGCTTGCCATTTTTATGGACAGTTTAAGTAGAAATGTTCAAAAATATGAAACTAAAGGATATTTTATTAATAAATAATTGTTTTTTATCTTAGCAGATGACTGTACCAGGAGATCAGAGGGACAGTTGACATCTTCAATTTTTAAATCTGATGATCTTGAGCTCCTACAAGATACAACTGAAGTGAATGCCATTACTCCAGATATATCATCATCCATTCACAGCAAAGATCTGTCATCTGATCCTATGAAACAGGTCCCATATTCTGATTCATTACTGAGTAATAAGGGAAAGCAATGTCACAAAAGAGGCATTAAAAAACAAACCACTCCTAAAGCAAAAAAGTCATTCTCATGTTCAGAATGTGGGAAATGTTTTACATGGAAATCAGATTTGGTTAATCACCATAGAACTCACACAGGGGAGAAGCCTTTTTCCTGTTCAGAATGTAGGAAATGTTTTACACTGAAATCAAATTTGGTTAATCACCATAGAACTCACGCAGGGGAGAAGCCTTTTTCCTGTTCAGAATGTGGGAAATGTTTTACACTGAAATCAGATTTGGTTATTCACCATAGAACTCACACAGGGGAGAAGCCTTTTTCCTGTTCAGAATGTGGGAAATGTTTTATACAGAAATCACATTTTGTTACTCATCAGAGAACTCACACAGGGGAGAAGCCTTTTTCCTGTTCAGAATGTGGAAAATGTTTTAACCGGAAATCAGATCTGATTAATCACCATAGAACTCACACAGGGGAGAAGCCTTTTTCCTGTTCAGAATGTGGGAAATGTTTTATCCAGAAATCAGATTTGGTTAATCACCATAGAACTCACACAGGGGAGAAGCTTTTTTCCTGTTCAGAATGTGGGAAATGTTTTGCACTTAAATCACATTTTGTTAGACACCAGAGAACTCACACAGGGGAGAAGCCTTTTTCCTGTTCAGAATGTGGGAAATGTTTTAACCAGAAATCAGATCTGATTACTCACTATAGAACTCACACAGGGGAGAAGCCTTTTTCCTGTTCAGAATGTGGGAAATGTTTTATCCAGAAATCAGATTTGGTTAATCACCATAGAACTCACACAGGGGAGAAGCCTTTTTCCTGTTCAGAATGTGGGAAATGTTTTGCACTTAAATCACATTTTGTTAGACACCAGAGAACTCACACAGGGGAGAAGCCTTTTTCCTGTTCAGAATGTGGGAAATGTTTTAACTGGAAATCACAATTGGTTAATCACCATAAAACTCACACAAGGGAGAAGCTTTTTTCCTGTTCAGAATGTGGGAAATGTTTTAACCAGAAATCAGATTTGGTTAATCACCATAAAACTCACACAGGGGAGAAGCCTTTTTCATGTTCAGAATGTGGGAAATGTTTTTGCACTAAATCAGATTGTGTTAGGCACCAGAGAACTCACCAGGGGAGAAGCCTTTTTCATGTTCAGAATGTTGAACAATTTTTAACCAGAAAGGGAGTCTTGTTCCACACCAAATAACTCACAGAGGGGAGAAACTTCCTTTATGTTTAATGGAAAATAAATCTTGATCACATCAGAGAAGCCATTTTTCCTGTTCATAATGTGGGAAATGTATTAACAGAAATGGAATCTTACTACTAATAACACAGGTCAACAAAAAAAAAATTTTTTTCTGGTGTCCAAAATATTTTAATGAATTTGGGGTATTTTTGGGGTGCTGATTCTGAATATGCTATCAGTTTTGCCAGATTGGCTCAAGTTTTTGAGATTTTTGGTATCTTATTTATAGCACTTGTTGGTAAATGCGACGCATCATCTCATTAATTTCTTTGGATTAGTACTTGAACTGAGCAGTTCTCAATATAGTTTTGTGTTAATTAGTGTTCTAAAAGTTTGTTCATAGCTTGATTTTTGCACTAACTTTATGTTGTTGTCTGTTTTCCAGTGAAAAGCATGAACTCATCAAGAAGAAGTTGTCTTAACGATCCAGACTCATTCTGTTACATTTGTGGTGAATATACACTGCCAAAACATAGAAGAAACATAACAGACTTCGTTAAAAAAGTGTATTTTGCCTATTTTGGGGTTATGCTTGGGGACCAAGACAAGTTTTGGGCACCACACATAGTGTGCAAAGCATGTATCGAATTATTACGAAAATGGAGCAAAGGACAAAGAACAAGCTTCAAATTTGGTGTTCCAATGGTGTGGAGAGAGCAAAAAAATCATCATGATGACTGTTATTTCTGTGCAGTGCAAGTACAAGGATTCAATAAGCATAAGAAACGAAAATGGGAGTATCCTAACATGGAATCTGCAAGAAGGCCTGTCCCTCATTGTGAAGATGTGCCTGTACCTGTGTTTACCATGTTACCTGACCTTCCCCCACCTGATGATGATGAAATGCAGGGTATGGAGCTAAGCATTAGTTCTGGAAGTGAACTAGAATATGAAGGAAGTTTCAGAACACCTACGCAATTTACCCAAGGAGAGCTCAACGATCTAATAAGAGACCTCAACCTCTCAAAAAGTGCATCCGAACTTTTAGCTTCAAGGCTAAGTGAAAAAAATTGTCTGACGCCTGGAACTAAAATTACATCTTACAGGACCAGAGAAGAAGCACTTCTTCCATTTTTCTGTGAAGATGACCTACTTGTATATTGTAAGGATATTCCTGGCCTGATGCTGCAAATGGGTTTACAAGTATATCGTCCTGTAGACTGGAGGCTTTTCATAGATAGTTCTAAAAGGAGTTTGAAATGTGTTTTGTTGAACAATGGCAATCAGTGTGCATCTCTTCCAGTAGCTCACTCAACTAAACTTGCAGAACAATACCAAAATGTCAAAATGGTCTTGGAGAAACTGTGCTACCATGAACATTCGTGGCTGATATGTGTTGATTTAAAAATGGTCAACTTTTTACTTGGACAGCAAAGTGGATACACAAAGTATCCTTGCTTCATCTGCATGTGGGATAGTAGAGCAAAACATCAGCACTGGGAGAAACTGAATTGGCCTCCAAGGGACACCTTGACAGTAGGAGCATCAAACATAGTGAACGAACCTTTGGTGGACAGGGAAAAAATCATTCTACCACCACTTCACATAAAGTTAGGATTAATGAAGCAGTTCGTCAAGGCATTAGACAAAGATGGTAATTGCTTCATGTACATCTGCAGATCTTTCCCTGGTCTTAGCAGCGAAAAACTGAAGGCAGGAATCTTTGATGGTCCTCAAATTCGGAAACTCATTAAAGATTCAAATTTTCCTAAGGAAATGAATGACATTGAAGCTGCTGCATGGTGTAGTTTTGTGTTGGTAGTGAAGAACTTCTTGGGAAATCAAAAGGCAGACAATTATGAAGAACTGGTACAAAACATGCTATTGAGATTTAGAAATCTGGGTGTACACATGAGCATTAAATTGCATTATCTTCACAGTCACTTGGACAGATTTCCAGAAAACCTTGGAGATTTTAGCGAAGAACAAGGGGAGAGATTTCATCAGGATATTATGGTGATGGAGGAAAGGTACCAAGGCAGATGGGACAGACATATGATGGCTGATTACTGCTGGAATCTACAGCGTGACTGCCCCAATAGCTCACATAGAAGAAAATCATATAAAAAGCGCTTTTCCAGCGATTAAATGTCTCCTATCTTTCATGTCTTGTTCATTTTTGAAGATTACTTTCTAAAACTAGTTAAAATAAACTAAAATCAACATTTACTTTGTTAAATTTATTGTATTCATGACAATATCAATAAAATTAATGCGCGTGTAGCAAATTACGTCTTTTTTTTTACACATTTTACGAAAAATCTCAAAAACTTGAGCCAATCTGGCAAAACTGATGACATATTCAGAATCAGCACCCCAAAGTTACCCTAAATTCAATGAAATATCTTTGGCACCAAAAATGCTGTTGACCAGTGAATAATCTTTCTTTTTATATAGCGCTAACCTATTCCGCAGCCCTTTACAGTTTGCACACATTATCATCACTGTCCCCAATGGGGCTCACAAATTAAATTCCCTAACAGTATGTCTTTGGAATGTGGGACGAAACCCACGCAAACATGGGGAGAACATACAAACTCCTTGCAGATGTTGTCCTTGATGGGAGTTGAACCCAGGGACTAACACTGAGCCACCTCAACAGAGAACTTACACAGGGGAGAAGCCTTTTTCCTGTTCAGAATGTGGGAAATATTTTGAATGGAAAGCGCTTCTTGTTAGACATCAGAGCAGTTACACAGGGGAGAAGCCTTTTTCATTTTCTTAATGTAGTCAATATTTTACTTGGAAATCAGCTGTTAATAAACATCAGAAACGTCACATAGGGGAGAAGCCTTTTTTATGTTCATAATGTTGGAATAGTTTTAACCAAAATTAAATTTTCTTAAATGGGTTGTCTCTTGTCATTTCTCATGTATGCTGAAAAAAGGATAAAACTAAACTTTATTAATTCCAAATGGAAAACTATACCCTTAATTCACCCCCTGAATGTTAGTCAGAAGGTGACTAATAGAAAAAAAACTTATACCCCACAATTCAGTATATAGGATGAGGTGATGTAAACACATTCACTCTCCAAGCCTCTTATTTCTACTGCTTTCATTGTCCTCACCAAAGGCGTCATCAGGTGACTATTTAATATTGACGTATATTCAAGCGAGACCAGACAAAAAAAAAATTAAAATCATGTTATCTGAAACAGAAAACTAGCCACATATCGGCAGACCCCAGACTTAAAACTATATACTTCGTATAGTTTTTACATCACGAGGGACTCAGATCTATCATTCGGTAGGAAACAACCTAGGGGTTTTCATCCTCGGTTGGAAGAATACAGATCTGCTCCATTGACTATCGTTGAACCATGGATACGTTTGGAGAAGCCAGGTTGTGATCCTCGGATCAACTGGCCTTTTACCTTGGTGGTCGTAAGTGGCTGCACATCCAGTTGGAAGAATGTCTCAAGCGGGGTACCACAGGGCTCTGCCTGGGCCCTGTATTGTTTAACATCTTTATCAATGATTTAGATGAAGGAATTGAGGGTAAACTGATTAAATTTGCTGATGACACAAAGCTAGGAGGGATAGCTAATACTAGAGAAGAGAGAGAGAGGATTCAAAAAGATATAAATAAACTGGAGAAGTGGGCAGCAACTAACAGAATGGTTTTTAACAGGGAGAAATGCAAAGTACTACATCTGGGCAATAAAAATGAAAAAAGCATATACAGAATGGGAGGAATAGGGCTAAGCAACAGCACATGTGAAAAAGACTTGGGTATACTAATAGATCACAGACTGAATATGAGTCAACAGTGTGATGCAGCAGCAAAAAAGGCAAATGCAATTCTAGGATGTATTAACTGAAGCATACAGTCTAGATCACGTGAAGTCATTATTGCCCTCTACTCCTCTTTGGTCAGACCTCATCTGGAATATTGTGTCCAGTTTTGGGCACCACATTTTAAAACAGACATCAACAAACTGGAGCAAGTTCAGAAAAGAGCGACCAGAATGGTGACCGGTCTGCAAACCCTGTCTTATGAGGAAAGGTTGCAGGATTTGGGAATGTTTAGTTTGCAAAAGAGAAGACTGAGAGGAGACTTAATAGCTGTCTACAAATATCTAAAGGGCTGTCACATTGTAGAAGGATCAACTTTATTCTCATTTGCACAAGGAAAGACTAGAAGCAATGGGATGAAACTGAATGGGAGGAGACACAGATTAGATATTAGAAAAAACTTTATGACAGAGTGATCAATGAGTGGAACAGGCTGCCACGAGAAGTGGTGAGTTCTCCTTCAATGGAAGTCTTCAAACAGAGGCTGAACAGACATCTGACTGGGACGATATAGCGAATCCTGCTTTGAGCAGGGGGTTGGACCAGATGGCCCAGGAGGTCCCTTCCAACTCTATGATTCTATGATTCTATGACTGAATGGATTGTCATCTTCCTACGCTTGTCGTTACCTCATCTCTGTGCGTGCCACAGGTGGGGTAGCGACCCTGAGAGCGAATCAGTGGAAGTGTGAGACTAAGTAATGTGCACTCTGCTGGGTATTTTGCTGGGACTGTTCTATGTGTTTTCTGCCTGTTTTGTGGTTCAATAAAGCATTGCCACACTGCATTACCCTCACTGTGTGTTGTCTGAGTAGCGTTATGCCCATGTTAAAGGGAGAGCCTGCGTTCGGTGGGAGGATCTCTGATCCATGTCGTTTCGGCCAGCAGACCGGGGTGCGCGCTGACCACCCCATGTCTCCACAGGCATGCTTCAATAGTCTCAATGGGAGGTTAGAAGCTGCTATAACCCGATCGGCTCTGCTACATACAAGCAATGATCAGATCACCTGTATGTAGCAGAGTTGCTCACTTGCTATGAGCGCCAACCACTGGGCAGCGCTCATAGGATCCGGCAGTGACAACCATAGAGGTCTGCTGGAGACCTCTGGTTGTCATACCAACCCATCGGTGACCCGCGATCACGTGACAGGGTCACTGAAGTGCGGGGTTTCTGGCCCATCATGTGCGAGAAAAGATGTGGGCTCAGCGCCGGAGCCCACATCAAAAGGAGGGAGTCTGACATCAGCGTACATTTACACCCGATGTCAGAAAGGGGTTAAAGGGGATTGTTTTTACAGAGACAGAAGTGGTAATCAATCATGTATACATACAAATAATTACAGAAATACACAGCTTATAATGTTAAATAGTAAAGAGTTAAGACAAGAAAATATAATTTGTGTAAATCATGTGTAGATATAAAAATTCAGTCAAATGTTCAAAACCACATCTAAAAGCAGAGATGCTTACCTGCCCAGACCTCCAAACAAATGCACTATCGGGGAGAGTGGGCCCATATAGTTAGGATGGGGGCAACACAGGTGCAAGAATACCGATGAGACAACCGCTCACAACCCACCAATGTATGGAGGGGCGGATGCTTGGTATATTAATGCACAATGAAGACTTGTATGCTCTGCTGTTCACACAATGGGAATGCACATCATCCAGGCCAACAGCCTATTAGTTACGCCCATACTATTAGATCAGGCGGGCTGCCTAGCGCTATCCAAATGCATCCCATGTGAACAGACACCACAGTTTACAAGACCGAATGGGCCCAACTGCACCCTGAAAAATAAAGTGCAAGAAACACATAAAAAATATGAGAGGTCTTAGTTAATATTTTGGGTAAAATACATAAGCAAGTAACCCACGTTATGCGTTGGCCTAAAAAAGTGTCAAAGGACTCACAGAAATTGCTTCTTCTACTTCCACCGCTGCTGCTAATGTTTTGGCGTTGAAGAATTGACGGTCCGGAGGTTGGAAGTCTACAGCTGCGATGTGAACGGTGTGCTTCACTGCTGTCTTGGGGAAAAGCTCTCCTAAGGTTGTGTAAAAGCGTGTTTCAATACTCCAGCATTCGCTGTTCCCTTTCTAGGGTGCGAACCATCTGGCAAAATTTGGTTTTATAACGTGTATCTAATAAAGTGGCAACCCAGCAGTCAGCATTATTCCTAATCATAACTATACGGGGATCATGTTGCATATAGTGCAGCAAGAAGGCGCTCATATGTCAGTCTCTACCATGAGGTCCAAGCCCATGCTGTGTTGGTGGCTGGGTAACAATGAGGCTCATTTCCTCCATCCCATCCCTCCAACCACGAACAACAGACAGTTACTCGCCCATCACCTCTTTCTCCTCCATTTGTTCCTTGGATCTTGCCCCTTCAATAACAGCTTGTCTGTTATCACCAGCCTTCATCGATCACAGTAATCCACCCTCCCTTGGCACCCACCTGTGTGGTGACAGTCTTGAACTTAAAGACAATATTATCCCTTCTGCATCCTCCTCTGCTTCCTCCTCTTCTTCTGGGACCACCATCTCTTCCCGCTGGCTATTCAGTCTACTCCAGCATATAGATGACCAGAATAGTGATGCTGATGATGGTGGCATCAGTGATAACCATCTTAGTAGCCATTTCAAAACTGTGCAGAAGGGTGCAGAGGTCCTTAATCTTTGTGCACTCTGTAAATGTCACATGCGCCATCTGCATACTGTGTTGGCCCAGGCTATACGACATGACATACTGCGTCAGGGCTTGTTGCTGCTGCCACAGTCGCCGCAACATGTGCAGGGTGGAATTCCACCGTGTATCAATGCAAGTCGATGAGAGGGGTGCGAATGGCAGAAATGAGCACACAACTTGCGTGACTGGAGCAGGCAAAGTATACAAAGAAAGGTTGCACTCTATCATGCTAAAGCATGTCAATGTGGAATATGTCAAATTTCACATATTCCACATTGACATGCTTAAGCATGATAGAGTGCAACCTTTCTTTGTATATTGTATAAGTGGGGTAGCTCCTCTTGGTATACACCTATTCACACTAGTCTGGATGTGCCAGTCAGTTTTTTTTGTCTCGTATATTAGCTTACTGACCGAGCACTCCGCCCTCCACCAGGTGGTGATTTTAATTACAGCAGGTCACTACTTACCCATAAATGCAGGCATTGCTGACAGAGGTGTCCACATTCACCCAGGAATGCAGACATCAACCTTAGAGAGGTATTCACACAGGTCAGTGATAGGGATTAGTGAGTAGCTCCTGATACTCGGGTACTCGTAGCGAGTCCAATGTAAGTCTAATGGGCAGAGAATGTGTGTGACGGAGGTGGTCTGTGGGGCTGTATCTGTGTGCAGTGGTCTGTGGGGCTGTATCTGTGTGCAGTGGTCTGTGGGGCTGTATCTGTGTGCAGTGGTCTGTGGGGCTGTATCTGTGCAGTGGTCTGTGGGGCTGTATCTGTGTGCGGCGGTCTGTGGGGCTGTATCTGTGTGCAGTGGTCTGTGGGGCTGTATCTGTGTGCAGTGATCTGTGGGGCTGTATCTGTGTGCAGTGGTCTGTGGGGCTGTATCTGTGTGCAGTGGTCTGTGGGGCTGTATCTGTGTGCAGTGGTCTGTGGGACTGTATCTGTGTGCAGTGGTCTGTGGGGCTGTATCTGTGTGCAGTGGTCTGTGGGGCTGTATCTGTGCAGTGGTCTGTGGGGCTGTATCTGTGTGCAGTGGTCTGTGGGACTGTATCTGTGTGCAGTGGTCTGTGGGGCTGTGTGTATGTGTGCAGTGGTCTGTGGGGCTGTATCTGTGTGCAGTGGTCTGTGGGGCTGTATCTGTGTGCAGTGGTCTGTTGGGCTGTATCTGTGTGCAGTGGTCTGTGGGGCTGTATCTGTGTGCAGTGGTCTGTGGGACTGTATCTGTGTGCAGTGGTCTGTGGGGCTGTATCTGTGTGCAGTGGTCTGTGGGGCTGTATCTGTGTGCAGTGGTCTGTGGGGCTGTATCTGTGTGCAGTGGTCTGTGGGGCTGTATCTGTGTACAGTGGTCTGTGGGGCTGTGTGTATGTGTGCAGTGGTCTGTGGGGCTGTATCTGTGTGCGGTGGTCTGTGGGGATGTATCTGTGTGCAGTGGTCTGTGGGGCTGTATCTGTGTGCAGTGGTCTGTGGGGCTGTATCTGTGTGCAGTGGTCTGTGGGGCTGTATCTGTGTGCAGTGATCTGTGGGGCTGTATCTGTGTGCAGTGGTCTGTGGGGCTGTATCTGTGTGCAGTGGTCTGTGGGGCTGTATCTGTGTGCAGTGGTCTGTGGGACTGTATCTGTGTGCAGTGATCTGTGGGGCTGTATCTGTGTGCAGTGGTCTGTGGGGCTGTATCTGTGTGCAGTGGTCTGTGGGGCTGTATCTGTGTGCAGTGATCTGTGGGGCTGTATCTGTGTGCAGTGGTCTGTGGGGCTGTATCTGTGTGCAGTGGTCTGTGGGGCTGTGTGTATGTGTGCGGGGCTGTCAAACTTTTTGCAATTAAAAATCTTTTTTTATATGTGCCTTAGGTTTTTTTATCACCACAGCACTGAATGACAAGGTGGGATACAGCAGGCTGTTTAATATTTTATCACTAGCTACATGTGAATTAGAATGCAATACTCGTGCATGGATGACAATAGAAGCCGTGAATGGCTGGTTTTGTCTGTGGACCTCAGTAATGTCCAAAAAAGAAATGCGGGAAGGTAAATGTAACAGCCGCACTGGACACTATCTAGCTACACGATCTGTCTGATATACAACGGCCTAACTAAATAGCTGAAATCTTGCTGTAAACAGTGGCAGCGTCAGGAGCAGCCTCTCTGCGCTGTTACAATGTACAAATGGCGCTAAAACAAGATGTCCGCTATTTATATGGAGAGCGACATGTGATTTCAGCAGCCAATGAAACAAGCCGTAGTGTCAGGACATTGTGTTTCCTGCACCCTGATTGGCTGACTGTTGTGCTTACAAGCACGCCGCGCCTCTGAGCTCTGCACACTATTTTTGTGGCATCACAAATATTTTCCTGCACTTTGCACCGAATGTTACCGATTTTTCTTGATTTTTTTAAAATTTTGCTCGGGTTTCTAATCACAGATCCGAATGCACCATATTTGTGTCGAATTTCTGTTTGACAATCATTTTTCAGACAAATTTGCTCATCACTAGCTGTTACCCACAGATTTTTAGACCGGCTTCACATCTATGTTGCATAGAGTAAACCAACTTCTCGCCTCTGTCAGCTGTTATTCCAGCCCAGGATGCTCGGACTACATCCCACACAATTTTTTGGCATTTGTTGGCTTTGCCTCAGAAACGGCATTTTTGATGTCGCCCCACAAGTGTTCTATCGGATTGAGGTCCGGGGTTAGGGCTGGCCTCTCCATAACCTCAATTTTGTTGGATGGGATCCAAGATTTTGCTCGTTTACTGGTGTGTTTAGGGTCGTTGTCTTGGTGAAACACTCATTTCAAGGACATATCCTCTTCAGCGTTAGGCAACGTGACCTCTTCAAGTATTGTAATATATACAAACTGGTCCATGATCCCTGGTGAGCGGTAAATAGGTCCAGCACCATAGTAAGAGACACATGCCCATATCATGATGCCGGCACCACCATGCGTCACTGTCTTCAGAGTGTGCCGAGGCTAGAATACAGAGTTTGGAGATGTCTGATGAACTGTCTGCGGCCCTTGGATCCAAAAAGAACAATTCCACTTTCATCAGTCCATGAAATGTTTCTCCATTTCTCTTTAGGCCAGTTGATGTTTTCTTTGGCAAATTGTGTCCGCTTCCGTACATGTCTTTCATTAACAGTGGGACTTTGCGGGGACTTCTTGCTAAGAGATTAGCTTCACACAGGCGTCTTCTGTCACAGTCCTCACAGGTAGCGTGAGACTGTCTGTGATCATCCTGGAGCTGATCATTGGCTGAGCCTTTGCCATTCTGGCTATTCTTCCATCCATTTGAATGGTCGTCTTCCGTTTTCTTCCATGTCTCTCTGGTTTGGCTTTCCATGGTAAAGCATTGGAGATCATTTTAGCTGAACAGCCAATCATTGTCTGCACTTCTTTATAAGTTTTACCATCTCCAATCAACTTTTTAATCAAAGTACTCTGTTCTTCTGAACAATGTCTCGAACGACCCATATTTCTCAGGGTTTCAAGGAGAAATGCATGTACAACATGTCCTGGCCTCACCCTTAGATAAGGGTCATCGGATTCCCACCTGTCTCTTCACAGAATGATTGCCCTCACTGATTGATCTCCACACAGCTATTATTGTGATCACCGCCTTTCAATTATTCTAATACACAGACTCAAAAACCCGCAGATCACAAATGCAAAGTCTGGTGGTTTTCTTAGAATCTACTGCACCAACTGGTAAATTGTGTGACACGTAATTTAATTTATACCAAAAACAGGGATTAATCGGGTTAGTCATACTGAACTGCTGTTATACTGAACCCTACTGTAGCTAGTGTAACACAAGAGAAGGTCGCCAGCGTCTGAGCAAACTGAACAGTGGCAAATCCTCTGGCCCAGATGGCATTCACCCATGGATATTGAGGGAATTGAGCTCAGTAACTGACAGATCTACTGTATCTCATCTTCTTACACTCACTTGTACTTGTATTTTCACTTTTTACATTATTCTTATTTTTCATTCATTTTCGTTTTTTCACACATTTTATTTTTTTCTGCTCATTATTTCTCCCTTTGTCCTGACACCCTTTCACACAGTGTCAGTATTCGTTCATTTACATATTATTTGCTAATATTTCCACAAGTCCTTACCATAATGTATGTGCACATTAATAACTTTTATTCACCGACTCTGGCACTCAGCACTTTGTACAATTTTATTTACATATAATCCTATTGTTGGCGCCTGGTAGCAGCTTTCGTTCTGCTCCCTCCCCATTCCTTCAAGTCTGGTTTTTCTTACAATGCGATTCCATGCCTTTTATGCCAGAACAATCTCCTTATACATGGCTGTTTCCAGCTGAATTCTTAAATATGGCCGCCAATGTGCGCCTGCATGCTGCGCTCCTGTGCCTTTCTGCACTGTCAGGTCATCTGTTATGTGACTCATGCGTGTCTATGGTGTCACTGGGTTTGATTTACCCGACACGCACGCTGCTATGATGTTGGTGGGTAGAAGCAAATCATAATGACGCGGGCAACAGTAACCATGCTCCACTGTAATTGGCAGATGAGATTATCATATAAATAGCTAATGGGGCAGGACTCCAATGGCAATTCCTCTTGAGAAAGCTGATACGCTAAACGTGCGTCGGGGAGCGTGGTAGGTTCATTTTATCCTCCATTACTATTGGTAAGCATTGCAACATTATTGAACTGGACATGTCCACATTGGTTATGGCTAGTGATGGGCGAGCACTAAAATGCTCGGGTGCTTGTTGTTCGGGTCAAGCAAATTGGAATACTCGGGTACTCGGACAGAACAACGAGCCCAATGTAAGTCTATGGGAGACACGAGCATTTTTACCGCGATCCCCCGGGGTCTTTTTAAGGTCTAAAAACATCTGAAAATGATGGAAACACTGCTCAAATGACATGGGAATATCATGGGGATCACCCCTGGAAGCATTTGTCACTCCTAGGTCACAGTTGTAAACAATGTTGTCAGAGTTTCTTGCCATTTTTACCGGTGCAACAAAAAACATACAAAAACGAATTCAAAGTGGATTTTGCTGGGAAATATGTTAAGGTACATCCTTTCCAGGTTAATGACTTTTATATAAGGCAAAATAATTAACCCCAAAATCTTCCTCCGCCACTTGGGCTATGTTCAGACGCAGCGTTTTTGATGCGTTTTTCAACTTTAACATTGCTTTCCCCCAATACAAATGCATTCACTGGGAAATGTCATTGTAACATTTACCAACCCTAGCTGGCCATGGGGGGGTAGTACCGGATGTATTATTAGGAATGTTACTGGCCCGGTCCATCTCCCTACAATGGCATACAGAAGATTCCAACGCCATGGAGACGTCACAGTGGGATGATTTATGAAACCTGCTCTATATGTTATTTCTCACTCTAGGAGGACTGTTGTTTCTGCTGTAGAGTGTTCTCATTGGTGGTGGCACGGCTCTCCTGGTATATTCCCAGCGAGCTCCCACCACCGATTTGTAAAGTTAACTATGTTTATTTTTTTATTGTTCTCTGACCTCCTTTAATACCTGTTCATGCCTGCGGCTTCCTGGGACCGAAAGGGATGGACACACCGTACTACTACACACCGTGCTGACCTCACCCTAGGACCCAGGATAAGTATACCCCACACATCAGATTCTGACACCATTTACACCTCACCGCACTTATGATTCTTGCTGTGGAACGTTGCGGGCCTTAACACCACCCTTAAATGCAGTTCTAATACATATAAAATGATTCCGACCAGATGTGATTTTTCTTCAGGAGACGCACTATTGCCACAATCTTATCGCCAACTCTCACTCCTCAACCACGACTATAAACTCTTGGTGAGGATCCTGGTGAACTGACTGCAGATGCTGCTACCTGGCCTCCTATGTGAGGCTCAAACAGGATTTAGCCAGGGACTGAGCAGTGTGGCAAATATTCGCATGGCGGTCGCAGCCACGGTCCTGGCTCAAGATGGATTGAGGCCACCTGCAATGCTGATGAGTCTCGATGCCGAAAAGGCCTTTGACAAAGTGGCATGGCCTCTTCTATATGAAGTTCTGGATAGGGGAAATCTCAGCCCGAAGTTCTTACAATACGATCAATACCTCCATGCAAACCTTATACTCAGGTGTCAGTCAATGGATACGATGCGCCATCAATTGATCTTTTTCGGGGAGTTAAACAGGAATAAAATTTTGGAAAATTGATGTCATATCTTGGAATATTTTGAAGTACTCGCTCGTTAGACCGTCGGGCCGGGGGACTTATTTTTCATTCCTCTAATGGTTTGCTGTATTTCTGTTTGGGATATTGGTTGATTCAACATGTGCAATTAGTCTTCCGGTATTTTAGGACGTTTTACGCTCTTTAAGAACTGATTTATTAGTTGGGGGTGGAGGTTGTGGTATTGCGGTATTTTCCTGCAGATTATAGAGGGAGGAATAGTATTGTGAGAAGGTGCTAGCGATTTCCTTGGGGTTATATATTATATTTTTTGGTCGCCCTGTACGTGGGACAATCTTTGGTTATTTTGGCTGTGATTTTATTGGCTAAAATTTTGCCCGCTGTTTCCCTGCCAGTAATATTTGGCTTTACTTTTCCGTAGATTGTGCTCGTATTTGGGTTGGAGCAGTTGGTGTAGTTCATACCTTAGTTTCTGTAATGTTTGGAGGATTGTTTGTGGGGCTACGTTTGTGTGCCTCTTCTAGTGCGCTATGTTTTGATTAATTTCCTCTATTTGGTGTAGTGTTGGTTTTTTATTCTGGAACGCTATTTTACCCCAGATGTCGGCCTTGTGGGCGCACCATACTGTAGATACGGACACATCAGGTGTGTTATTAATTGTGAAATATTATGATAATGCTTTCTGCAATTGGGGCCTAATTTTATGGGATGTGATAAGGTAGTTATTTACTCTCCATGTGGAATATGTCGGATAGTTGTGTCCCTCTGTAATTTGACCAGAGACCGGGGCGTGGTCCGACCAGGTTATGTTCCCTATCGCGGCCTTTTAGACGTCCTGTAATAACCATTTATCTGTGACCATTAGGTCAATTCTGGAGTCACCTCTATTGGATTGTGAGTAGAAGGTGTAATCCCGCTCGGAAGCGTGTAGAACCCGCCAGACATCATAGCGTTCTTCCGCTAGGAGGGTCTGAGAGAGTGATCGGGTATTTTCTTTCTTTTGAGGGGGCACGAATTTATCAATATTAGGACAGGGGGTGATGTTAAAGTCCCCGCAGACTAACAAGGCGCCTTTTTTAACCTTTGCTACTACCGCCAGGGTGTCTTTAAGAAATGAAATCTGCCTGGAGTTAGGGATGTAAATAGAGACAATTGTGTAGGTCTTGTTATTTATGGTGCAGACTAGGATGACGTATCTGCCCTCGTCGTCCACTACGCTGGTGATTACCCGAAAGCTGACGGTGTTCTTTATCGCGATTACTACTCCTCTTTTTTGTCAATTGCTTGGAAATGAAAGACATTTGGGAAGTTCCCATTCTGAAGTCTATGGGCATCAGTGCTATTTAGGCGGGTGTCCTGAACGCACCATACATCTGCTTTTAGGGATTGGGCCTCTTTCCATAGAAGGATCTTTTGAATGGACCTTTTACAATAATGCTGGAAATGTGAAGAGCCATGTACAGATTACAGATAAAATCTATGTGTCACCACTAGACAATTAGGAAAAATGGGGGAATAACAAAAACAAATTTTAATTTTGTGAAAAAAACTAACTGTAACTCCTCTTGTGCCTCCGCAGACCATGGTGAAAAATAGTCTTGTATTCTCTTCTCTTGTCCATGTCCACTCCTTCATCAGGGTGGGTGGCATCTTCTTCTGCGGGGAGCTGGTATCCTCATCCATAGTGTGCTGTTCCATGTAAAGTTATGATTATATGCTTATATAGATTGTGTTATGTTACCATTCTTTGTGTTCAGTTTTGCATTTGGTCTGCTGCCACCTTCTGTCCTTTTTCTGTATAGCAGACTGCAGCTAATTAATTCTAGTACATGCCTTCCACTTCCAGGTCAGTCATTCCTTCTCTTCCTGCCGGTGGCCATTATTAGTTTCATTTTCTCCTGGGAGAGACACGCTTACCAGGCTGTGAAAGGCATCAGTTTTTTTACCACAATTTGCTCAATCATCTTGCTACCAACTTGCTGCACACACATCGCTGTATCACTTTGGTCGCTACATCTGCACTTCTGGAGAACCTACTGCATTATCAATCATATGCTGTATGTCCAGATTCCCAAATAAACAAGTCTGGACTTCACAATATCTGGTTTGTATCATCTCTCCGGACGCATGAACAGCAAAACAGCAACAATGGTCCTGTCTGCTCTGCATTGAGGAAACGGAAGGTAGGAATCTCTCCCCGCCCCAATCAACTACACCTCCATTCACCTCATGTGGGGACAGAACACATAGTCCCCACCGACCACTTCTGCAGAAGAGACATGGCCTCTCGGGGGAAGTCAGGACCTGTGTGGCTGCATTCTTGGAGACGATCAGCTTAACAGGGTAGCCCCGCTTGTACATGATCCCGTTGTCCTGTAGGATATTGGTGGCTGTGGAGATCTCCCGCCTTCTGTTCAGGGTGACGGTGGATAGGTCAGTGAACACCATGATGCTCTTGAACCTCTCTGGGAGCTCCGGTCCGCCCTCTGCAGCTTTTATAATGGCTTCTTTAAAATGATAAAAATAAAGCCTTAAAGTTTTAGGTTGGTGGTCTCCTCATCTGCCTCATAATGAGAGTCCAAGAAGTCATTGTGGGCTGTGGAGAATTCCTCCAGCTTCTCCTCAGGCTGTTCTGTCCCCTATGTGCCCAATGTCTTTCTGTAGTGCAGTGAGGGCTGAGGTAATGTCACTGTGTATAGCCTGCTTTACATCTCCTAGCAGGGACTTCAGTGTGTCCTCAATGATGGGGTGGAGGGGTGCCCTTTGTCAGGTGCATATACTTGCGTTTTGTTGCTCTGCTTCTCCAGGCTCTTGGGTGAAGAGCTGCCCGATCTCTCCTGTGCCTGCTCCGCTGCACTCATGCCCCTCTGGTGTGAGGTCTGACCCGATGTCAGGAGACCAGACCCCCCAGAGCGCTCCACTCCGCCGGTGGCTGCATGGTGGGTACTGCGGCGGCCATCTTGGATTTTCCCAGGCGCCGGCACAAAGACTGGTATCCTGCTCCTCGGGATGTGCCCCATCAGTGCCTGGACTTCGTCTGAGGTCGTGATAAGTGGAATTGCTGGTTTCCCCCACCGTTAGCTGCTGCTGGGGCACTGAGTTAGCGTTCCCAGTGCCCACTCAGCTCCTCATCCAGACACCCCCCGTGTCCTCTCATTATATAAGCTATTCATCTATAAGTGCACAGGATCTATTCCCCTTATACACTGATATCAAGTGAAAGATCTACAATCCGTTTACATATATCTATGTATGGATTTATCTTATACTCAATAAATACGATGCACTTATCTCATCTCCATCTTGATAGTGACGCTCTCTTAGGATACATGTTACTCTATGATGGCACTTCTGCACATAGCCACTAGATGGAGCTACATTTGATATTTGCCTGAATTTTTATATCTACACATGGTTTACACAAATTATATTTTCTTGTGGTAACTCTATACTATTTACCATTAGAAGCTGTGTATTTCTGTAATTATTTGTACGTATACATGATTGACTACCACTTCTGTCTCTGTAAAAACAATCCCCTTTAACCCCTTTCCGACATCAGGCATAAATGTACTTCCTCCCTTTGATGTGTGTGCCGGCAGTGAGCCGACATATTTTCCGGCACACGTCAGCTGTACTGAACACCTGTCATTTTCCCCTAACAGCCTCTGACAGCGGCATTTAATGTGCACTTCCAGCAAGCGCCGGAAATCCCGCCCATCGGTGACCCCGTCACATGATCATGGGTCACCGATGGGTTGGCATGATAACCAGAGGTCTCCAGCAGACCTCTATGCTTGTCACTGCCAGAATGCTATGAGCGCCGCCCACTAGCCAAAACCACATGGACCAGTGATCGTCCCGCCAAATTCCCGCTCTCCATTTAACATGGGCAAAACACTACTCAGACAACACAGGGTGAGGGTAAGACAGTTTGGGCAATGCTTTACTGTACCACAGAACAGGCAGATAACACATAGAACAGTCCCAGCACAGTACCCAAGATGGGGCACATTACAGAGTCTCACCCTCCACTGACCCGCTGGGAAAATAGCTGCTGTGACTTCAGATCTTCCAGGGTCACTACCCAGCTGTGGCACACACACAGGGGGTAATGATAAGCATAGGAAGATGACAGTCCATACAAGACCAGTTGATCCGAGGATCACAACCTGGCTTCATATTCCAGGGTCGACTACTCCACCTGTGGCACGCACACAGAGATGAGGTAACAATAAGTGTAGGAAGATGACAATCCATTCAGTCCATAAAAGGTACAAGGCCAGTTGATCCGAGGATCACAATCTGGCTTCTCCAAATGTATCCATGGTTCAGCGATGGTCAATGGAGCAGATCTGTATTCTTCCAACCGAGGCTGAAAACCCCTAGGTTGTTTCCTATAGAATGATCGATCCGTGTCCCTTGTGATGATGTTGTGGCTGCTGTCCTGTCTCTTGTCCTTTGGATGTCTTGGCAGAATCTCTCTGGCTGTTTCTCTCTCTCAGTCTCTTTATACAGAGGAATGTAACCTATTTTTAGACTTAACAAGTGTCCCTCATTCAGTATTTACATAAAGGGTAAGAATGGAGATGAGATCAAGTAGCATTACTTGATTATTTAACCCCTTCCTGACATCCGACGTACTATCCCGTCCACGGTACCCGGGCCCGTATGACCGTGGACGGGATAGTACGTCTACCGCGATCAGCGGCGCCCACGTGGTGAGCGCCGCTGATCGCGGCCGGGTGTCAGCTGATTATCACAGCTGACACCCGGCACTATGTGTCAGGGGCGGTCACGGACCGCCCCCAACACGTTAACCCCTTGCACACCGCGATCAAACATGATCACTGTGTACCGGGAGTTAAAGGGAAGCATCGGGAGGGAGGGGGCTCCCTCCGTGCTTCCCTGAGCCCCCACGGCAGCGCAATGTGCAGCGCTGCTGCCGGGGGCTCCTATCCTCCAGGCCCCCGGATCCAAGATGGCGACGGGGGCCTTCGGGGACCTGAGGAAGCTGGCTTCCTCAGTGCCTGCAAAGCGCAGGCAAGAGGAAGTCTTCTTCAATGCCTGTGACAGATTGCTGATCTGTCACAGTGATCTGTGATGTGACAGATCAGCGATCTGTCACAGGACAGTGATGTCCCACCTGGGCCTATGTAATAAAGTAAAAAAAAAATTAAAAAGAAATGTAAAAATAAATTAAAAAAAATCGCCAAATAAATTGAAAAAAAAAAAAAAAATATTCCCTCAATAAATCCATTTTTTGGAAATAATAAAAAAAAAACAATAAAAGTATACATATTAGGTATCGCCGCGTCCGTAATGACCTGCCCTATAAAACTGTCCCATTAGTTAACCCTTTTAGCGAACCCCTTAAAAAAAAAAAATAAAAAACGAAGCAAAAAATAATGATTTATTATCATACCACCAAACAAAAAGTGTAATAACGCGCAATCAAAAAGATGCATATAAATATCCATGGTACCGCTGAAAACGTCATCTTGTCCCGCAAAAAACGAGCCACCATACAGCATCATCAGTGAAAAAATAAAAAAGTTATAGCTCGCAGAATAAAGCGATGCAAAAATAATTATTTTTTATATAAAATAGTTTTCATTGCATAAAACCGACAAAAACATAAAAAAACGACCTAAATGAGGTATCGCTGTAACCGTACTGACCCGAAGAATAAAACCGCTTTATCAATTTTACCGCACGCAGAACGGTGTAAACGCACCCCCCCAAAAGAAATTCATGAAACGCTGGTTTTTCTTCATTCTGCGTCCCAAAAATCGGAATAAAAAGCGATCAAAAAATTTCATGTGCCCGAAAATGGCACCAATAAAAACGTCAACTCGTCCCACAAAAAATAAGACCTCACATGACTCAGTGGGTCAAAAGACGGAAAAATTATAGCTCTCAAAATGTGGTGATGCAAAAACTATTTTACAATAAAAAGCGTCTTTTAGCGTGCGACAGCCGCCAAACATAAAAACCGCCATAAATAGTAAATCAAACCCCCCGTTATCACCCCCTTAGTTAGGGAAAAATAATAAAACTAAAAAAAAAGTATTTATCTCCATTTTCCCGTTAGGGTAAGGCTGTGTGCACACGCTGCGGATTAGGTGCGGATTCATCCGCGCGGATTTTGTAAAATCCGCAGGTGAAACCGCAGGTCAAAAGACCTGCGGTTTTACCTGCGGATTGCTCTGCGGTTTTTCATCTCCTCAATAGAGGAGATGGCAAACCGCAGGAGAATCCGCAGAAAGAATTGACATGTCAATTCTTTCTGCGGATTGAAAACCGCGGAAAATTCCGCACCGTCTGCACTGCGGTTTTTGATTCCCATTGATTCCCATTCCCAAAACCGCTGCGGAACCGCAGCAAAATCCGCAGCGTGTGCACACAGCCTTAGGGTTAGGGCTAGGGTTAGGGCTAGGGTTAGGGCTAGGGTTAGGGCTCAGATTAGGGTTAGGGGTGTGTTGGGGTTAGGGTTGGAGTTATAATTGGGGGTTTCCACTGTTTGGGCACATCAGGGGCTCTCCAAATGCAACATGGCGTCTGATCTCAATTCCAGCCAATTCTGAGTTGAAAAAGTCAAATGGTGCTCCTTCCCTTCCAAGCTCTTCCATGCGCCCAAACAGTGTTTTACCCCCACATGTAGGGTATCAGCCTACTCAGGACAAATTGCAAAACAATTTTTGGGGTCCAATTTCTCCTGTTACCCTTAGGAAAATAAAAAATTGGGGACAAAAATATCATTTTTGTGGAAAAAAATGATTTTATTATTTTCACGTCAGAGTGTTATAAACTTCTGTGAAGCACTTGGGGGTTCAAAGTGCTCACCACACATCTAGATAAGTTCCGTGGGGGGTCTAGTGTCCAAAATGGGGTCACTTGTGGGGAGTTTCAATAGTTTAGGTACATCAGGGGCTCTCCAAACGCACATGACACCCGCAGACCATTCCATCAAAGTCTGCATTCCAAAACGTCACTGCTTCCCTTCCGAGCCCCGACGTGTGTCCATACAGTAGTTTTCTCCCATATATGGGGTGTCAGCGTACTCAGGCCAAATTGGACAACAACTTTTGGGGGTCCAATTTCTCCTGTTACCCTTGGGAAAATGAAAAAATTGGGGACTAATTGATCATGTTTCTGGAAAAAATACGATTTTTTTATTTTCATGCCCTGGCATTATAAACTTCAGTGAAGCCCTTGGGGGTTCAAAGTGCTCACCTCACATCTAGATAAGTTCCTTAGTGGGTTTAGTTTTCAAAATGTGGTCATTTGTGGGGGGTTTCCACTGTTTAGGTACATTAGGGGCTCTCCAAAGGCAACATGACACCCGCAGACCATTCCATCAAAGTCTGCATTCCAAAACGTCACTACTTCCCTTCCGAGCCCCGACGTGTGCCCATACAGTAGTTTTCTCCCACATATGGGGTATCGGCATACGCAGGACAAATTGGACAACAACTTTTGGGGTCCAATTTCTCCTGGTACCCTTGGGAAAATAAAAAAATGGGGACTAAAAGATCATGTTTGTGGAAAAAATACGAATTTTTTATTTTCACGCCCGGGCGTTATAAACTTCTGTGAAGCACTGGGGGGTTCAAAGTGCTCACCACACATCTAGATAAGTTCCTTGGGGGGTCTAGTTTACAAAATGGTGTCATTTGTGGGGGGTTTTTACTGTTTAGGTACATTAGGGGCTCTCCAAAGGCAACATGACACCCGCAGACCATTCCATCAAAGTCTGCATTCCAAAACGTCACTACTTCCCTTCCGAGCCCCGATGTGTGCCCATACAGTAGTTTTCTCCCACATATGGGGTATCAGCATACTCAGGACAAATTGGACAACCACTTTTGGGGTCCAATTTCTCCTGGTACCCTTGGGAAAATAAAAAATGGTGACTAAAAGATCATGCTTGTGGAAAAAATACGAATTTTTTATTTTCACGCCCGGGCGTTATAAACTTCTGTGAAGCACTGGGGGGTTCTGAGTGCTCACCACACATCTAGATAAGTTCCTTGGGGGGTCTAGTTTACAAAATGGTGTCATTTGTGGGGGGTTTCCACTGTTTAGGTACATTAGGGGCTCTCAAAAGGCAACATGACACCCGCAGACCATTCCATCAAAGTCTGCATTCCAAAACGTCACTACTTCCCTTCCGAGCCCCGACGTGTGCCCATACAGTAGTTTTCTCCCACATATGGGGTATCAGCATACTCAGGACAAATTGGACAACAACTTTTGGGGTTCAATTTCTCCTGGTACCCTTGGGAAAATAAAAAAATGTCCGATCTCAATTCCAGCCAAAAACGTCAAATGGCACTGCTTCCCTTCCGAGCTCTGCCATGCGCCCAAATAGTGGTTTACCCCCACATGTGGGGTATCAGCGTACTCAGGACAAATTGCACAATAACTTTTAGGGTCCTGTTACCCTTGGGAAAATAAAAATTGGGGTGAAAAGATCATTTTTGTGGAAAAAATATAATTTTTTAATTGTACCGCTGCACGTTATAAACTTCTGTAAAGCCCTTGTGGGTTCCAAGTTCTCACCACATATCTAGATAAGTTCCTTGGGGGGTATAGTTTCCAAAATGGGGTCACTTGTAGGGGGTTTCCACTGTTTAGGTACATCAGGGACTCTCCAAACGTGACATGGCGTCCGATCTGAATTCCTGCCAATTTTGCATTGAAAAAGTCAAACGGCGCTCCTTCCATTCTGAGCTCTGCCATGCGCCGAAACAGTCATTCCCCCCCACAAATTAGGTATCAGCGTACTCAGGACAAATAGCACAATAACTTTTGCAGTCCAATTTCTCCTGTTACCCTTGGTAAAATAAAAAAAATTGAACCTGAAGTATTTTTTTTGTGAAAAAAAGTTAGATGTTCATTTCTTTTTAAATATTCAAAAAAATTCCTGTGACGCACCTAATGGGTTAATAAACTTCTTGAATGTGGTTTTGAGCACCTTAAGGGGTTCAGTTTTTAGAATGGTGTCACTTTTGGGTATTTTCTATCATATAGACCCCTCAAAGTGGCTTCAAATGTGATGTGGTCCTAAAAATAAAATGGTGTTGTAAAAATGAGAAATCGCTGGTCAACTTTTAACCCTTATAACTTCCTAACAAAAAAAAATTTTTTTTCCAAAAAATTGTGCTGATGTAAAGTAAACATGTGGGAAATGTTACTTATCAAGTTTTTTGTGTGCTGTATCTCTGTGATTTAAGGGCATAAAAATTCAAAGTTGGAAAATTGCGAAATTTTCAAAATTTTTGCCAAATTTCCATTTTTTTCACAAATAAACGCAAGTTATTTGAATGAAATTTTACCACTAACATGAAGTACAATATGTCATGAGAAAACAATGTCAGAATCACCGGGATCCATGGAAGCGTTCCAGAGTTATGACCTCATAAAGGTACAGTGGTCAGAATTGTAAAAATTGGCCCGGTCATGAACGTGCAAACCACCCTTGGGGGTGAAGGGGTTAAACTACTTGCATAGTTTTTCCCTCTCTGCTTTAGAAGTCAACAAACTGGCTCCATAACCCAATGCATAATTAACATATCAGCAAAGATCACTAGTGATCAAGGATAAGCGCACAAAAAAGTCAATATTCCAGGCTTACATAAGCAAAAGTGTTTTATTGACCAACCAGAAATCAATATTTAAATTTAAAGCCAACATACAGATAACATTCTGTTATTCTTTGTTTGCTAAAAAAATAGTCATCTGGTTAATTAAGATACAATGCTGTATGTCTTCACAATGCCAAAAGTAGAAAAAAAAATGTTTTTAAAAATATTTTAAAAAATATGAAATTTCAAATTACCCCCCCTTTTGCCACTTTCAAAATAAAGCAATAAAAAAAAATCACACATACACACATTTGTTGTAACCGCGTTCAGAATCGCCCGATCTATCACTATAAAAAAAGAATTAACCCGATCGCTAAATGGTGTAACGAGAAAAATGTCAAAATGCCAGGATTACTTTTTTTGGTTGCCGCAACATTGCATTAAAATGCAATAAAGGACGACAAAAAGATCGTATCTGCACCAAAATGGTCTCCATTAATAACGTCAGCTCGGCACACAAAAAATAAGCCCTCACCCAACCCGAGATCATGAAAAATGGAGACGCGACGGGTATCGGAAAATGGTGCAATTCTTTTATACTTTACCTAATAAAGAGGAGTTATTTTTACTGATACAGTGGGTATGGAAAGTATTCAGACCCCTTTAAATGTTTAAATTGTTTCATTGCAGCCATTTGGTAAATTCAAATTCATACTATCTATTCCTGACACTGGAGTGGCTTATACACTTCCGAAGTATATAGTTTGAGGTCTGGGATCTGCCAATATGTGGCTAGTGTTCTGACTGTTTCGAATAACATGATACATGATTTAAGTTTTTTTCGTTTAGTCTCGCTTGAATATAGGTCAATATTAAATAGTCTCTTGATGAGTCGTCTTTGGCGAGGACGATGAAACCCATAGAAATGAGAGGCTTGGAGAGTGAGTGTGTAAACGTCACCTCACCCTATATACTGAGATGTGGAATATATGTTTTTTATATCAGTCACTTTCCAACGAATCTTCAGGGGGTGAATTATGGGTATAGTTTTAAATTTGGAATTAATAAGGTTGAGTTTTATTCTTTTGTCAGCAAACATTAGGAATGACAAGAGACAAACCATTTAAGAAGATTCAATTTTGGTTAAAACTATTCCAACATTATGAACATGAAAAAGTCGTCTTCCCATTGTGACGTCTCTGATGTTTTTTAACAGTTGATTTCCAAGTAAAATATTTCCCACATTAAGAAAATGAAAATGGCCTCTCCTCTGCGGAACTGCTCTGATGGCGATCAAGAAGCACTTTCTGGTTAAAATATTTCCCACATTCTGAAGAGGAAGAAGGCTTCTCCCCTGTGTGACTTATCTGGTGCTTATCACAATCTGATTTATTGCTTAAACATTTTCCACATTCTGAACATGAAAAAGGTTTCTCCCTTGTGTGAGTTCTCTGGTGGGAAACAAAATTTGATTTCTGCGCAAAACATTTCCCACATTCTAAACATGAAAAAGGCTTCTCTCCTGTGTGGATTCTCTGGTGCTGAACACAATATGATTTATTGTTAAAACATTTCCCACATTCTGAACAGGAAAAAGGCTTCTCCCCTGTGTGAGTTCTCTGGTGGGTAACAAAATTTGATTTCTGTGCAAAACATTTCCCACATTCTAAACATGAAAAAGGCTTCTCTCCTGTGTGGATTCTCTGGTGCTTAACAAAATCTGATTTCTTGTTAAAACATTTCCCACATTCTGAACAGGAAAAAGGCTTCTCCCCTGTGTGAGTTCGCTGGTGGATAACAAAACTTGATTTCTGCGCAAAAAATTTCCCACATTCTAAACAAGAAAAAGCCTTCTCTCCTGTGTGAGTTCTCTGGTGCTGAACACAATATGATTTATTATTAAAACATTTCCCACATTCTGAACAGGAAAAAGGCTTCTCCCCGGTGTGAGTTCTCTGGTGGGTAACAAGCTGTAATTTCTGTGCAAAACATTTCCCACATTCTGAACAGGAAAAAGGCTTCTCCCCTGTGTGAGTTCTCTGGTGGGTAACAAACTGTGATTTCTGTGCAAAATATTTCCCACATTCTAAACAGGAAAAGAGTTTCTCCCCTGTGTGAGTTCTTTGGTGGGTAACAAAATATGATTTATGTGCAAAACATCTCCCACATTCTGAACATGAAAAAGGTTTCTCCCCAGTGTGAGTTCTCTGGTGCATAACACAATCTGATTTATTCCTAAAACATTTCCCACATTCTGAACAGGAAAAAGGCTTCTCCCCTGTGTGAGCTCTCTGGTGTCTAAGAAAATTTGATTTACGTTCAAAACATTTCCCACATTCTGAACAGGAAAAAGGCTTCTCCCCTGTGTGAGTTCTCAGGTGAGTAACAAAACGTGATTTCCATGTAAAATATTTCCCACATTCTGAACATGAAAATGACTTCTTTGCTTTAGGAGCAGTTTGTTTTTTAATGTCTCTTTTGTGACTTTGATTTTCTTTAGTAGTCGGTATTGAATCAGAAGATGTGACCTGTTTCATAGGATCAGATAACAGATCTTTGCTGTGAATGGATGATGCTATATCTGGAGTAACAGCAATCAATTCAGTTGTATCTTGTAGGATCTCAAGATCATCAGATTTAAAAGTTGAAGATGTCAGCTGTCCCTCTGATCTCCTGGTACAGTCATCTGCTAAGATAAAAAACAATTATTATTTATTAATAAAATATCCTTGAGTTTTATAATTTTGAACATTTCTACTTAGCTTGCCATTTTTATGGACAGTTTATGTAAAAGCTTTAATTATTTACCAAGACAATGACAGTTCACAGTCTAATAGAAAACCTTGTTGGATGAACCAGTAGTGTGCGGTGTTCAACTGTTTGTTTATTCCGCCTCCCAAATATCAAATAAAAAAAAAAATCAATGTTATGTAGGTGAAAATAATACCAATTCTCATCTCACAAAAAACAAGTCCCCACTCAGGTCCATCATCTGTCAATGGAAAAACAGAGGTTCCCACACTATTAGTGGCTCAAAGGCTGTTGAAAAGCAACAGAGTTTCTATAAACCAATCCAGCAAAATCCGCTCTCACTTCGGAGTCTTGCAGTGTGCGCAAACAACATTTAGGATCCCTGTATTTAGCAATATTATAGTGAGAAGAATCCACTTAATTTGCGGTGTGTGTCTCCTGGAGCACAATCTGGGCACTATGTGCTGGGTAAGAAAATGACAAATGTGTAATTTTCACTCTCCAACATCCACTGCGTGTTAATTTCCAATAAGTGGCTGTGGAGTCAAAATATTCACTCCTCCTAAGGATTATAACCCTCAGTGAATTAATTTATAACATGGAATCACTTTATGGGGATTTCTACTATTCTGGTTTTCTGTCATTTAGTTATATTAGGGCTTCTGCATATGGTGTGTCCAATCTCATCTGGGATCTGTTCCTGCTGTCCAGCTGGAGTAATCTGCTCCCTACTTCAGCCAATTGGAAAGTACCACACCCTACTAAAGTGCAAAGCACATGGCCGGAATCTGCCAGATACAGCGCTGTTCTCCTCTGGTTCAGTCCTCTGTGCTCAGCTTGCGGCTTGTGTATTTGTTTCCTGCTGTGACCGTGGCCCGTTTACCGACTACTCTTGTGTCTTCTGATTCTGTATTCTGTCCTTCTGGTTCTGACCCGGCTACCTGACTATTCTTCTTGCCATCTAACACCACAGAATAGCAGGTGACACCATGGTCCAAGCCTTGGGGTCCCAGTGTATGTCCAGATTCCATGTAAGGGTGTTATAGGGCGGTGAGCAAGGCAATCCTTGGGATATGGAAAGCAGAGAAGATAGTGCCAAGCATGTTCATGGGTGACATCTTTTGAGCTGCCAGGTGACCATGAACAGTGCTCCCAATACATTGTGTCTGCAAACTATTCCAGCAAGATCTGCATTCAAATAGCTAAATGGCGCTCCTTCCCTTCTGAACACTGCCATGTGCCCAGACAGTAGTGTACAACCGTATGTAGGGTATAGTGCGAAGCTGGAAAATAATTTGTAAGATCCATTTGTTTCCTATTATCCTTTGTGAATAATTCCAAACTTACCACCACATAAAGTGACACACGTCAGATATTAATAATGGAGCCTGATTAGGAACTGCTGAAATGATCAAACTCCACAGTCTCCATCAGTAATAAATGAGCAGCTAGTGGTGAAACCTCTCTGGTGTATTTAGAGTATGGGTCTCGGAGATTTCACAATCTATACTATCCTAAGCTCCAATAATATTTTCTGTCAGATGAGTTTCAAGAAGAAATATTAGGCATTTATAGAGAACTGTGTATAAGGCCAATTTCAAATGTCCTGATATTTCCGGTACCGGAGATGTCCATGTGTGTAATACTTGTGGCACATGTGTGACAACCGTGTGCCACCCGTGTACAGCATCAGTACCACATGGATGGCCGGCAGGGAAGAAGCGGTACAGTAAGTGCTGTTCCCCGGTGGCGGGTGCTGAAGACGCTCTCATCATTCTCCTCTGCTCTGCCGGCAGGTAGAATGATGAGAGTTATATTAAAGTGAGAATGATGACAGCAGGTGGGGGCTTTTGGGACTATTACGCCCATCAACCTACACCTGCTGCTAAGTACAGTGACATCAGAAGTGGATGACTGGAGTATTCCCCACCCACCGCCTGCGCTATAACTAAATAAATGAATGAAAAAAACGGTGTGGGTTCCCCTGTATTTTCTATAACCTGTCTGGCAAAACTCACAACTGGGGGCTGCAATCCTCCTCTGTCACCTTCAGCAAGGCTGGTTATCAAGAATAGAGGGGTCCTCACACTGTTTTTTTTAATTATTTAAATAAATAATTTAAAAAACGGTGTGGCGTTGCCCTCCATTTTTGACAACCAGCCTTGCTAAAGCTGACAACTGGGAGGCTGGTATTCTCAGGCTTGTAAGGGGCCATGGATATTGACCCCCCCAGCCTAAAAATAGCAGCCTGCAGCTGCCCAGAAAAGGCATCTATTAGATGCGCCAATTCTGGAGCTTTGCCCGACTCTTCCCACTTAGGTGTTGGTGAGTATAACTGTGTTTGTTATTTTTGAAAAAGGAAAACTGTTTTGTTTTATTTCTAATAAAAGACTTTATTCTGGCTGTGTCTTTATTTAACATGTAACTTTGGGGTTCGTAATGGATAGACACCTTTCCATTACTAAGTCGTGGGCTTGATGTCACCTGACAATAAAAGGGTGACATCAACCACACAAATATACAAATATGAACCCCACTTGCCACCGCTACAGGACAAGTGGGAAGACCCAGGAAAAGCGTCGGAATTGGCGCATCTAATAGACGTGTCTTTTCTGGGCAGCTGCGGGCTGGTTACTGTTGAATCTATATTTGTAGTTTTCAGTTAATGAGATTCTCGTGCATCAGGGTGGGGTTGTGGGAGTGGCTGTGGGTTGGGCTGTGGGCGGGGCTTTATGTGGTGCTCTGTGTACATATTCATCTGTATTGGCTTATGACACTAATTCCTTCAGTGACCTGCCCCCTATTTTACATAAAAAATTACATCCAGAAAAATGGCAGCACCTGCGCAGTACCATCTATAAGTAAGAGATAGATGCTACTGGACAAGTGCCGCCAGTGTCATTTGTAAATTTTTATTTTCTAAGCCTCACAATAGCCACAATATTATAGGCATTGTCAAGAATAATATCAACATTATTATATGCATTATGTAATAATGGGGGCAGGTCAGTGAGGGGTCAGTAACCTGTCATAAGCCAATACAGATGCATATGTAATCAGCACACCTCATAAAGCCCCGCCCACAGCCCCACCCACAGCCCCACCCCAGAACACGAGAATTTCATTAACTGAAAACTACTAATACAGATTAAACAACAACCACAAGACGGATTTCATCACCAGGTATCATTGTAATCGGTATAACGGCGCTGACCTGACAGTGTCTGGAGGTTACTGAGCACAATCCTGCTGACAGGTTCCCTTTAAATTTAGATCTTAGGCATTTGGAAGAGGCAATGGAGAGATTTTTTTCAAGACTATCAGGGAGTTACAGACTCACATTAGGCAGGAAGGCCGATCCCACCACAATCAAACTATCATACAGAATGAACAGGTTAAAAAAAGACGTAGAATAAAAAATTATGTTATATCCCCAACAGCAACGTATGTACGAGGGGAGAACACTAAACCGGAGCTGCCTCATTTATGGTGGACCATTGGAGCCACTATGAGTCCTGAACGGAAGAGTAGAGAAAGTATTAGCGCCCCCATTTCATGAGAGATTGTGCAGTAATCTGAATTCCTTAGGATGGAAAACATAATGGAATTCATGACGTTTAGTAAATCTATGACACCAGGGCTGGAGCCAACACATCTCCTGCAGGCGGGAATAAATGTATATTACAGCCATCAGCCACGCACAGCTTAGAGATCTAACAGGGCACAGGTGGAATGTTTGTCCTGTAGTTTATCACAATCCTCCTTGAAGTTAGTTGCTTTTAAAAGAAATTGAAATTTCAGGCTAAAGGGAAACTCTGTTATTGTACAGAAAATTCACACTTGCCATATTTTTTGGACCATAAGACGCACCTAGGTTTTAGAGGAGAAAATTAGGAAAAACAAATTGAAGCAAAAAATGTGGTCAATTCTGTACTTAATATCCCCTATCCTGGTATATATGGTCCCCTCATAACCATTCTGATTCACATTGCCCCCTCATCCCTACCCTGGTATGCAAGGCCACCTCATCCCTATCCTGGCATGCATGGATCCCTCATCCCTATCCTGGTATGACTGGCCCCATCCCCATCCTGGTATGCATGTATCCCTCATCCCTATCCTGGTATGCATGGTCCTATCCCCATCCTGGTATGCAGGACCCCCCATCTAATCCTAGTATGCATGCCACCTCATCTCTATCCTGGTATGCATGGCCCCATCATCCCTATCCTGGTATGCAGGGCCCCCATCTCATCCTGGTATGCAGGGCCCCCATCTTGTCCTAGTATACATGGTCCCATCCCTATCCTGGTATGCAGGGTCCCCTATCTCGTCCTGGTATGCATGGTCCCATCAGCCCTATCCTGGTATGCATGGTCCCATCAGCCCTATCCTGGTATGCATGGCCCTGTAGGAGGAAGGACCAGAACAATAAAGGCAACAGTGTCTGTGGGCCGTAACCATTGGGACTGCCACTAGTGTGGCAGGGGGACAGAGAACCTGACGGGGACAGACCTGTGACCTCTGCTGCAAAGGGCGGGTCTGATATAAAAAGGGGGGTGCGCCGGAACCTGGGGTTTCTGGCGGAAAGACAGGAGGTGCAGCAGAGGAAAGTTTGCTCCCTCCCAGTGGGTAACACTACTGACGACAGACTGCGCTAGAGTGCGCACCCCCCAACATCCAGCAACAGCACCAGTGACCACTTCCCGCTGCCGGACGCCGACCCTACGTGACCGCAGGCAGGAAGCGCTGACCTACTGTGCAACGCTTGACAGCAGACAGTGTAGAGCCCACGGCTCCCGTCGGAGACTTTGACTTTACATCCGCGGCTGCGGCCTTGAACCCAGA
The DNA here is from genome assembly GCF_039654945.1 of Dendrobates tinctorius. Classification (NCBI taxonomy): domain Eukaryota; kingdom Metazoa; phylum Chordata; class Amphibia; order Anura; family Dendrobatidae; genus Dendrobates; species Dendrobates tinctorius. The sequence continues at coordinate 1,148,841 of NW_027362038.1, read as the reverse complement.
ACCCTCCGCCTCATCCGCCGAAACAACAGCCACCGGTACCTGGACACACAGCAGCCCACCAAAAGGTCCCGGACTCTTCTTCACCGCTAAGAGAGAGTGCCTCCGGTTCATCCAGGACCGCTTCCTCAATGTGATGCGCCGTCTGCGGCGCCATCGTGGAATCTTTCAACCACCTCCCTTCGGACGACAGAGTCTGATAAGTTGAACCCTACCGTTTTTTCCTCTCCTGTCGTTAGCAATTCTTTTTTCGTTGTTACCATTGTTGACAGGTGAAGTCAAGCTGTCACTGCATAATACTGAACTTCCACATATTTGTCCGCGCAAAACTTCTGTGCATCTTGTATATATTAACTCCCTGCGTGGAGAAAGCGTTGTTATCTTTTTCTCTGGTTATAAAAAGACACCCGTTAACACTTGCTCTGCCCCCTGCTCGTCACAGCATCCAACACACCTGCTGGTAACCTACAGCCCCATCTCGTCCTGGTATGCAGGGTCCCATACTTATAAGTGGCCCCCACCCCCATTCCTATCCTGGTATGCATGGCCCTATCAGAAAACATTAAAAAAACAAACCATTACACTTTTCTACCCGGTGCTCCCTTGCAGCCTCTTGCTACGGTGCCAGCAACTGCTTTATGCTTGTAAGCAGCGCTGGGAACAGTGCGTATTCATGAATATTCATTTCTCTTAAGTAGCGGCACATGTGACCACCGGTAGCAGCAGGAAGCTAGTTGCTGACACTGCGCGCTACTGAAGAGCAATGAATACTCACTGCCCTTTGAGTGCACAGTCCTGGCATCTGTGCTCTGCTTGTGAGCAGCGCATGATGTCTCTGCCAAGTTCTGCTTACAAGCATATAGCAGTTGCTATCATCGAAGCAGGACGCTGTGAGGAAGCGCGGGGTAGGTAAGTGTAATGGTTTGCATTTTTAATGTTTTCTAATGGGGCCATGTGTTATGATTAGGTAACTGAGCAGGATAGCTGGGGAATAGGCTAGGCAACCAGATAACCAGAAAGGTTGGTAACTAAGCAGATTGCAGACCCCTAAACTGACAACACAACTAGAATTAGCCATGGGATGTACCTACGATGCCTCGGCACAGTCAAAGAATTAACTAAGCCTAAAGCAAGAAAGGGGAAAGCTAAACTGCCCCAGAGTAGAACCCCAAAGGAATAGATAGCCCCTGAACATATATTGCAGATGAGACAAGATGAGGCACAAAACACAGGTAGAAAATAGAGTAAGCAAATGATGGGGCCCAAACTGTCTAGATAGAACAGGACAGGAAAGATACTGTCTGCAATCATGCAAAAACCCTAAGAAAAATCCAACACGTATGATATGCAAAAATACTGAGGCCACACGACTTGTCCCCCACTAGATCAGAATTCTGGTGTGAACTGGAAGCAAAACAAAAGATACTGACATAGCAGGGGATTAGCAATACTGAACACATTGATATGAGCTGTGGCATATGGAACAGGGTCCTGTTATGAATGGGTCACCGAGGAGGAAAACTAAACAAGCTAAGTCACAGAAAGCCAGAGAGGTTGGTAACAATGCAGATTGCAGACCCCTGATCCTAACCACACAACTAGCAGCAGCCGTGGAGTGTTCCTACGATGAATCTAGATGCCTCGTCACAGCCGGAGGACTAAATAAGCCTAAAGCAAGAAAAGGGGAAAACTAACTGACCCAGAGCAGACCCCAAAGGAATAGACAGCCCCCATGTCATGGTCACGTGTCTCTGGGCACACAGCGGTTACCGCAAGGTGAACCCATAACACACGTGACCCTGGATACACCGCCTCCAGTGGGGCGCATTTAAATAATAAAATGTGCAGGTGGATACGCCGCCTCCACCTGGCGAATTTAGGTATTACACGTTATACAATAATCAAATAATAAAGGGGGAACCTGGGTAACTTTAACAATGGTGGGCCCTGCGATAGGGAATGGGGGACGTGGAGACCTCCTAAGCTCCCCTGAGCCAGTGTCCCTGCACTCCTTACGTTCCCTATACAGGCTCCGCACCTGTCACCGTACGCGAACCTTAACCCCTTGCTCGCCCTGAACCTAAACCCTCACTAGGGAATAGGTCGGTGCGGAGACTAATCCCACCACTGCACTAATAACACACATGAGGAAAGAGACAATACAGGGGAAACACCACTTAGCTTTGCTCTGTTGCGTACGCTCCTAGCAACAGAGCCCACCACCTGTGTGCATCTTCTCCTCCACCTGGATCCATCACCATAACAGGATCCTTCACCTTAGTGCAGCCTTGGAGCAGAGTCCACCACCAGTTGCTGCTGCTTAGTAACAGAGTCCCAAAGATGAGTTCAGCTTCTGACACGAAGTCAAGCATGGTTGAGTCCAGCTCAGCAGCCAAGTCCCACATGGTGAGTGCCACTCTCCATAGTCGCCACTCCACCAGTCCATGCAGACACTTCCCGCTGACACCATCACTGCGACCCCACCACGCCATGCCAGCCCTTCGTCCAGACACCATAGCTGACACGCTTCCCCCCTGGCTAAGCTGCACAGGACTCCTCCTCAGCTCCATCCTTCCACCAGGCTCTCACCAACTCAGAATCCATGAATGAATATCACCAGCAGTGATTGCACACCCTGAGACTCATTTATAGAGCCCCACACCTGAACCATAATTATGTGCACATTAAACCCAAAGTGCAATACCACTAACCACCACCGGGGACAGTCAAGTCACTTGGCACTTGCCAAAGTAAAAAAAGTTCACCCTGTGCAATTTAAAACTGTCAGATCAAATTCAGATCATGACACCCCACACATGTATTGACAGTGAAACAAGATGAAAACACAAACATAGGCAGGAAAATAGGCTGAGCAAACGATGGGGCCCAAACTAACTAGAAAGGACAGGAAAGGAAAGACACTGTCTGCAATCTGCCCAAAAAACCCTACAAAAATAATGTCCAACACTTCTGATAACAAAATTAACCCTGAAGTCACTAGACTTCTCCCACTATATCAGCACTCTGAAATATTCTGAGACAGAGCAAAAAAGAGGCCAATCTAATAAGGGACAAAAAGCAAATTGGCAAACACAGATAAATAAGAGTGGAAATTCAGCACAGCCCCAGCTGGGGCTGGCTGACCACACAAGAAACTGAATAGACCAACAAAATCAAGTGTGAACATTAGCAGAAACACTTAGCTTGAGATGACTGGAACAGAGCTGAAAACCAAGACCTGAAAAGCCAGAAGGAATCACCAGCACCAGAATAGGGCGTCGGCTGTCTTAAATCCAGTCTGAGATTCCAGAGATCCAATCGTTATCCTCAACATCAGGTGGCAGATCTCTACTAATTAAATCAACCTCACTATCTCCTGTTACCACCAGAGGGAGCCCGGAAGGAGAACTCACAACTGGTAGACCAGAAAATGAGTTCACAACAGGGTCCAGCACAGGTCCCCGCAGGGAACAAGGCTGAACTAACACCTGCAAAGCAGAAATCAGAGAAAGGCAAAAACTGGATCAAATGCAAAAAGATTCCAGCAAACAAATGACTTATCTGAACGATGCAGGACCAAGCAGGGGGCAGGCAGACTTCCAAATGCACAGGAAGAAGCCAAATCACTAGCAACAATTGAGGGAAGGTTGCTCACTTAAATCTTCCCAGTCTGTAACACCTGACCTCCAATCATCATCTTCAGGTGATTGACTTTTGTCAACCCGACCAGCTCCATTACCTGCAGCAACCACCAGAGGGAGCCCAAACTCAGAAGCCAGGTCACAAGTGTTCACAACAGCCATGCATACCAGGATGGGGATGGGGGTGTGGGCCAATTATAAGTATGGGGACATGCATACCAGGACCGGGTTTGGGGGGGTAATCAGATCAAGACACTATTAGTAAAGAGAAATGAATATTCATTGTCCTCCAAGCCCATGGGCGTGGGATGCAGTGAATATTAATTTCTCTTTAGCAGCGGGAACACGAGTTAGCCGCAGCCATCGGCTCCAGCCTCCTGTGACCATCTGCCGTTCAACCACCTTCCCACCACATCCAGAGCCGGTACATCAGACTATAAGACGCACCCCCCCATTTTCCTCAAGCGTCTTATAGTCCTAAAACTACGGTAGTTTTAACACAAATTGAAAAGTGGGGATAAAGTGAAATTAGTTATTGTACAAAAATTCACACTTGGCCTCACTGCACATCATAAAAGCAAAGTTTGACCAGAAAGACTGGACCTGGTCATGAGACATTCAGCAGCACAGAAGGGAGAGAAAATTCATCCAATAAGATCTCAGGGATCTAGGAAGCCAACAGCATCATTACCCTCCGCTTTCTCTTTCAGGCCCAGCATAATATTTTTCTTCAAGTGATTTTCTAACCTTTCAGCGCATTCTGCATAGGCTGTCATTTGACTTCCAGGGGGTAGGTGGAATCTCCAGGTTGTAAGTTCTATAGAAAAGGGCTTTCAATGCCCAAAGTCATTTGAACAGTTTTGGGTGGAGGAAAATGTTGTGGTCTAGAGGCAAAATGGTGATCATGGTAATACGGCCGGACTACACCACCGATAAAGCAGCCACAGCCGGTGACTGAGAAGAATCTGTGACGTCACTGCATTCAGTGGTTACTACTCACCTGGGTAGTCATATGTGGGAATCTCCTCTTTACACCATTCATCACCCCTCACATATGTCTCTGTAGTGATAATATGAGTCAGATCTTCATCCTGAAACAAATATTGTAAAAGGTCACAGACAGATGGAGAAGTTCCATCTATGATCAGCTCTAATCCTGCCATCTCCACCGTTCTCATTACACAAGTATAAAACATATAATACTGGTGGATAAAACAAGACTGAGCACAAGACCTTCACAGCCGTCTACACATCATAGGGGAGATCTCCTGACACCTTCTCTCCATCTACCTGATGATCCTGAGGAGCACTGGGATCTTCTTGGTTACAGTCCTGTGGAAGAAGAGGACGGGGACATCTCTCTGGTGTTGTCCTCTTACTGGATAGATCTGGAGGAAACACATACAGGGACTGAATTCATTCTCTACATACAGATAATTATAGGCCGTGTGTATTTAGTCCTGTCTATTACCTGGTGATGTGAGGGGCTGGGGAACCTCCATTATGATGTCCTTGTACAGATCTCTGTGTCCTTCTAAATACTCCCACTCCTCCATGGAGAAATAGACAGCGACATCCTGACACCTTATAGGAACCTGACACATACAATGATACCGTCATCCCCCGATCCCTTCATAGTGTTACTGTATAATGTCCCAGCATTCCCAGCAGTGTCACCTCTCCAGTCAGCAGCTCAATCATCTTGTAGGTGAGTTCTAGGATCTTCTGGTCATTGATGTCCTCATGGATCAGGGGGTGAGGTGGAGGCCCCGTGATTGGGCTCAGGGGTCTTCCCCATCCCTCAGACACAGGGTCCTGACAGCGATCACTAGAGGTCTTCTTCACCACTGTGTAATCCTGGTTATGGAGAGACACATTAATAAATCTCACTACAGACATTTCCAGAGTCCTCACCTCTCCAGTTCTGTCCATCTGTTATTCCCAAAGATAAGAATGATGTAATGTGACGTCATCAGAATCTCTCACCTCTCCAGTGAGACGGAAGAGGATCTCTAGGGTGAGGTGTAACATCCTCTCCGCCATCTTGTCTCTGTCCATATCCATCCTTGATGGGTAAATCAGGAAAATTCTCTTTTGTAGAAGATCTTCACTGAGAGAATCCGATATTGTAGAGACCTGAATGAGAAGAAGATGATCCGATGTAACATCATAAGAATCCTGTGTAATAATACAATTACTGGAGATAATAAGGGAAACATATGAGGAGATTTATTATCTTACAGGGTTTAGTTTTCTCCCCTGACATCTACTAATAAAACCTATATATTTAGGCCACAGACAACAAGCAGTTTCCTCCTCGGAGTCGGCAGCTGAACACGTTCCTCATAGACTCATCTTCCATAACGCTAATTCTCGTCTCATTACCGACACTGGAATCAGCATTAGCAATACTGCAGGAGATATTCATTACACGCGACATGAGAAATAACTCCCTTCATGATGAGGACGACATCTTCATCTTCTACTGCGGCTCTAGAGACAGATTTGGCCAGAGTCGGTCACTGCCTCCATCCCCACCGGCCGTCTATATGAAGGTTTCCCGTCTTCCCCGCACTGGAATCTTCTCTCACGTTAGATCTCAGCTCTGAGTCACACACAGAAGTTTGAGGCTTTTAGAAAAGATTTTTTGTTTCCACAATCACAATGGACAGAAATGATCTGATCCCAAAGTCTCCATGTACAGTGATTTATGGGGATTATTTCTGGCCTTAGACTTTCCTATATTACAAGATGGATGTGAAGACTTTTCTGCCCAATGATGATATAACTATTCTAGGAGTGACGCCTTTATAACCAGATAATAGTATGTTTGCAGCTTGCAGAGCACAGCGGCTCCTTCTTCAGGCTCCTGTAACAATCCAGTCTCTCTCAGCACTGACAGCTTCTATGGCTGCTCTGGGGAGAAAACTGCCTTTTGTGGTAAAATGTAATTATTTTTTCCTCATCGCCCAATGGTGTAAAATTCTGGGAGAAAGATGAGTAATTGAGAGGTGGTGGGTGTAACATGGCGCCTCTTATTGGGGGCTCTGATAATGTGACATGGCCCCTAACACCATAAGAGCAGACTCTGCCCGGTCAGACGGCGCTCCTTCCCTCCTGAGGAGTGTCCGGCCCCTTATGGGGTATCGGCGCTCAGGGGAAATTGTGGAACAAGTGGTTTCTGTTTTCTCTTCTCCCGTGTGATAATTACAGACTTGGGGACAGAGCGACATTTTAGTGGGAACATTTCATTCCTCCGCTCAATGTTACACAATTCTGTGACCCCCTGAGGGTTAATAATCCTCCCTGCCCCCTAGATGAGCCCCCAGAGGTGGAGGGGGTAACATGGGGCCACTTGTGGGGTCTCTGCTGTTCTGGTGTCAGCGCTCTTCACACGTCACACGGCGTCCGCCGTCTATCCCAGCCACAATGGCGCCCCTTCCCTCCCGAGCCTGTGGGGTATCGGCACTCAGGAGACACGGCGCACTGTGCGGCCTCAGCGCTCCTGTCACCTTTAGGACAATGATACATTGGGGGGAAAGTCACATTTCTGTGAGGAAAACACTAAAATTGTCATTTTTTCCTTCCACATTGCTGAAATTCCTGTCACACTGTCCGAATTCAGAGATTGTCCTGTCAGAAAGGAGAAGACAGGGAGCGAAAGGGTTAATAGGACTCACAGGAGGAACCGGCCCAGAAAGCAGAAGGTCCAGGAGCGTCCGCCACATATATGACTGCTCTGTGCACACAGGACCTGTGATGAGGTCACAGGAGGGGAGGAGTCAGGGGGTCACATGATCAGGGGCCTCAGTGTGTGCAGGACTCTGCTGTGCTGGTTGTCATGGTGCTGGATGAGGGGAAGTTTATGTGTGGGGTCAGGAGGGGTTTACAGGGTGGATGTAGCAGAGCCGCGTGTGTGCGAGGTGTACGGAGCGGAGCCGCGTGTGTGCGAGGTGTACGGAGCGGAGCCGCGTGTGTGCGAGGTGTACGGAGCGGAGCCGCGTGTGTGCGAGGTGTACGGAGTGGAGCCGCGTGTGTGCGAGGTATACGGAGCGGAGCCGCGTGTGTGCGAGGTGTACGGAGCGGAGCCGCGTGTGTGCGAGGTGTACGGAGCGGAGCCGCGTGTGTGCGAGGTGTACGGAGCGGAGCCGCGTGTGTACGAGGTGTACGGAGCGGAGCCGTGTGTGTAGGTAAGCCTGGCTGATGGTGCAGTGGGTCCACATCCACCAATGTTACACCAAGTAACTGTACACACCTCACAACTTTTGAAGCACAGATAGAGGCACAGAGCATGCGGCGCGCATAGCAGCAAATTTTGGCCTCACCCTAATCCGCGGCCATTTACCACTGCTTTCTCCCCCAGCAGGAGGAGTTGTCAGAGGGGCGCTGGTAGTGAGGGAAATTCAGCAGACGCCTGAGACTGCAGGGCGTAGACCCAAATCCGGGACACACTAGCGTTTATGAGCGCAGCGACGGCCTGCGCACGGCCGCCTCTAAGCCCCGCCCCTGCCGTGCCCCCGCCGGTAGCTCTGCCCACCAGCGCATGACGCTGCACGCGCCCTGCGTCCCCCATCTTTATCACAGGGGGCGCAGGCCGTGCGCAGTATGCGTTTGGCGGCACATGCGTCCTTTTGACGGTGCGCCAACCTGCGCCAAATGCAACCTGCTGCAGTTTGCTTGCGTCGGCGCACCGTCAAAAAGGCGCATGCTTTTTGACGGTGCGCCGACGCAAGCAAACTGCAGCAGGTTGCATTTGGCGCAGGTTGGCGCACCGTCAAAAGGACGCATGTGCCGCCAAACGCATACTGCGCACGGCCTGCGCCCCCTGTGATAAAGATAGGGGACGCAGGGCGCATGCAGCGTCATGCGCCGGTGGGCGGAGCTACCGGCGGGGGCGTGTCAGGGCGGGGCTTAGCGGCGGCCGTGCGCAGGCCGTCGCTGCGCTCATAAACGCTAGTGTGAAACTAGCCTAAGGCCATGTTCACACATTGTAGAAATACGGTGTTTGTTTTCTGCAGGATCCGCACCATCTACAATAACGATCTTCTCCCCCTTATTTGATGCGTTCTTGGTGCAGAGGTGAAGCCGCGTTTTTATTGCGCTTTTTAGAGGACAGAAAAGCTTTGATTCTGCACTTAATAAAGTTTCTGCAGTTTTTTACCTGCGATTTTATTAGAGAGAAAAAATCCCCAAATCGGCCCAGATCAGCTGCGTGCCTTGGGCGCACAGCGGGCGCCTTTTATGGGAAAGTAGCTTTTATTAAGGATTTATTTACATAAATGGGGTAAAGAAAAAGGGAAGAGACCGATTATAAATACCCAGTAATACAGACAAGAACCAAACAACAGCAAAAAAGAGAAATGTAAAGTCATGAAAGAGAGAGGCAGAATAAAGGGGAGAAAGGGTTAAGGAGGAGAATGGGGAAGGAAAAATAGGGTTTGTTAACCCCTTACAGACCTTGCCCTCTTTCGTTTTTGCGTTTCTGTTTTTCGCTCCCCTTCTTCCCACAGCCATAACTTTTTATGTTTCCGTCAGTATGGCCATGTGAGGGCTTGTTTTTTGCGGGACAAGTTGTGCTTTGGAACGACATCATTGGTTTTACCATATCGTGTACTCAAAAATGGGAAAAAATTCCAAGTGCGGTGAAATTGCAAAAAAAAGTGTAACGCAACAACTTTTTTTGGATTTTCTTTTTACCATATTCACCAAATGCTAAGACTGCCCTGCCATTATGATTCTCCAGGTCATTACAAGGTCATAGACACCAAACATGTCTCAGTTCTTTTGTATTTAAGTGGTGAAAAAAAAATCCAAAATTTGTTGGGAAAAAACATTGCTCCATTTTCATGATCTCGGGTTGGGTGAGGGCTTATTATTGCCGAGCTGATGTTTTTATTGATCCCATTTTGGTGCAGATTCGATCTTTTCATCATCCGTTATTGCATTTTAATTCAATGTCGTGGTGACCAAAAAACCTTAATTCTGGCATTTTGCCTTTTTTTCTCACTACACCGTCTAGTGATCGGGTTGTTCCTTTTTTTATTGATAGATCGGGCGATTCTGAACTCAGCAATACCAAATTTAAGTATGTTTGATTTTTCTATTGTTCTATTTTGAATAGGGCGAAAGGGGGGGGGGGGATTTGAACTTTTTAAAAACTTTTTTTACTTTTGGCCTGCTTCAATAGTTTCCATGGGAGACTAGAAGCGGCCATAACTCGGTCGGCACTGCTACATGCAGGCGATGATCAGATCTCCTGTATGTAGCAGAATACCTCACTTGAGTTGACGTGTGCTGGGAAAGATGCAAATTAAAATTACACACAAGGGGGCACCACTGACATATAAAAGGGGATCCAACCAGACCTATACAAGATTGATGCCAATGTACAAAGAAGAGAGAAGATATAGGCCACACACTGGGGATCACCCAACATAGGATTTAGCAAAAATTGTAACAATCTTTATTTAGACACACAAACCAAAACACCCAATCATTAAAAACATTAAAATTGGTCACACATGTGACATGAAAATCTAGGCTCAAAATAGAGCCAGACCCTCATGGCTCCACATTCAGTAACTCAATAGAGAACCAAGTGTGTATATAGACAGCAGACCACAATATAAAGGCTATGTACAAAGACTAGTTCATAAGAACGAATGAAGCACATACCATAAATACAAATGGTCACAAAGGAGTTAAACAGCAGTAAGACAGCATGTATTGTCCATACAAATAATTGATTTGAACCATGTAGGAGAGAATATAATACACCTGTAAAAAACGTGCTAACAAGCCCAAAAACACTATCCGGCTTGAGTAGCCCCCTAATACAATGATATTAGCAACATCCTAAGAGGTATGCATACTTCCCTAAGATAACTCAAATTGTCACGATTCATCAGGCATGCTGAAATTAGATAGCACAGGCTAACAATAGCCGCCTGCAAAGAATACTGAGCTCAGCTTTAAATTAATCATATAAAAATTACGAGTCAGAGGTGGCGTGGAGCCTGAGCGTCCTGAGCCCCGCCGCGTGCCGCCACCAGTTGTGGCTTCATCAGGGGTACTGACTGTTAGTTGTGTCTTTTACACATCAATTAGATTAGTAATCGAGCGCAGCTGCGCTAACACCTACCAAAGAGGCTGTAGGACACATAGGCGGCCAATGATTGCATTGTATAACCCCTGTCCGGGCTGAATTCCATCCAGAGCGCAGGTGCCAGCGTACGTACCCCGAAAGTGACTGGCACGGTATAAGATCTAAGACTGTCTGACTGATTGCGCTTACGCAGGATAACCGCTATTCACAGCTCATTCCAGAGACTTAGAGAGATCTCTCTGCTGCGTCTGCATTTACAACACAGCTACACATCTAATGACCACAAAGAAAAAAAAAAGGTGTCAATATACCGGTGTTGAAATAGTGGAACGATAAGGCCGGGGTCACACTGGCGAGGAATACGGCCGAGTGAGAGGCGCTAAAAGCACGCATTAGACACGGACCAATGATTCTCTATGGGGTCCCTCGCACCAGCCGTATATTTCTCATCCGTATTCTACGCTCCGTGCCACTTGCAGCATGCTGGGACTGTCAGCGTACTACGGCCGTAATACGCCAATGCAAGTCTATGGGCGCGCAAAAAATACGGATTACACACGGACCACACGTGTGACTTGCGAGAAATACGCACCCAGTGTCTTTTAGAAAAGCCGGCAATTCAGTGCGCGATACAGTAAACTCACACTGACAGGTTTAATAAAGAAACGAAAGAATAGATATATACACATAGAATACATATACTGTATATATACATGTATCTGCATTCTGTGTGTCTATATCTATTCTTTGGTTTATGTTATAAACCCTGTCATAGGGCTCCATTACATGTCCATTTTGCAAGCCTGCGAGAAAATCTCGCCATACGGATTACATACGGATGCTTACATGCGCAAAATACGCGACCACGCCTTGATTACGGATGACATACGGAGCACTGTTTAGGGGCCATTCATCCGTATTATGCATGTAAAATACTGACCGTATTTTGCGTCGGTTAGTGTGACCCCGGCCTAACACACAAAACCCAGATGTCATAAAAAGGTTAAACATTGCATAGCCAATGTCAATAAAATTGTACCGATGTTTTGGTCCAATGTGAACAGGCACCCATGAACCCAGATTTTATATATCTAATCCACAAGATTTCAAATTATACCGATATTTTGGTCCAATGTGAACAGGCGCTGGTATACACAGGTTTTATATCTAATCAACGGTCAAAACCTATGGACCCTATTATATCGGTATTATGGACCAATGTGAACAGGCACTAATATGCACAGGTTTTGTATATAGTTGAAAGGTCAAAACCTATAGACCCTATTATACCAATATGAGCAAGCACTAGTATACATAGATTTTATATATAGTCAAAAGATTAGAGCCTTTAGTCCCTGTTTCATCGGTACTTTGGTCCAATGTGAACAGACACTGGTATACACAGATGTTAATTAATAGTCAGAAAGTCAAAACCTGGGAAAGATGCGGGCTCACCACTTGAGCCGACATCAAAGGGAGAGAAGCTACCTGCACCGTACTAGTCGTGAAGGGGTTAAGGAAAATGGGGAAAAGGGAAAAATTAAAGGGATAGAAAGAAAATAAAAAAGATTGGTCTGCACCGGATAGGCCGGGATAGGGGTTACGGGACACATGTAATACCTTATATATAAAACATTTAAGAGGCGGGAGGGGAAGAGAAGGAATGGGAAAGGCGAGGATAGAAAAGGGGAGAAAGGAAGAACAGCTGTAACCAGGCGGAGAGACGAGAATCTAGAGGAATCCTGACTGTTACACCATGGAAGATACTGATTGTTGGAGTCTGATAGCGCCACAGTTCTCATGAAATCTGCGCTCTCTGTGGTCTGAAGACCCTGCCGACCTCCGGGGCTTTGATGCGTTTTCCCTTTATAGGCTTCTTCTGAAAAAAACATCTTAAGAAAAAAAATGTATGAAGAGAAAACCGCCGTCACATTTATAAGCGCAGAATCAAAGCTTTTCTGTACTAATAAACAAGTGTTAAATGTGGCTTCATATCTGCCAAATAACATCAAATATGGGGGAAAATGCAAAAAAGAAGAAGCGCAGCAAACGCGCAATAATCAGAGAAGATTGTCACTACGTCATCTGGGTCAGACATTTACAGAAGAAAGAACGCAGCATTTACGCTACGTGTGAACACGTCCTCCGCATTACAACTTTATTACATTATTTTATGGGTTTTATAGAGAAAAATATCAATTACGCCATTTTGTTTCTCCCGTAATTTACCGATTCCTGTAAATAATCTGATCGCTGTGTTCTGCGGGTCATTACAGTTATATTGGCACAACTATGTCCGGGTAATTCACTGATTTGTGATGCTTCTTATTTTTAAAAAAACGCATTAAAAATGACATTTTTTTCATTATCAAGTGTTTTTCATTATTATTAGTAATTTTATAGGATGAAAAAAATCTCTTATTCTCCTCTAGAATACAGAAATATCCATTGTACACAGCAGTGTATTTCTATCGGAATAATCTGCCTGTAGTCAGAGCCTGGAATATGGATCAAGTGCACACAATCCTGCAGTCACTTCACCGGAGCTTGTGGCTCAGCAGCTTACAGTGCCTGTCAGTAATGTTGAGGCTGTGGGTTCAGGATCTGGGAGTCTAACATTAAAAAATACATTTTTGTAATTGCTTATTATTTTAAATACTTTTATAAGAATAAAAATATATATTTTTCTTCCCCTCAGTATACAGGCACCATAAAAAGCATTCTTATACACAATGTATTGCTATGGATATGTATACTCTGCTTCTGAGTTCATTGCCGGCAATATAGCGGTCAATATGACCAAATTCTCCCATCTCCAGCGTTGTGAGCTGTGGCTCACTGGTAAAGCAGCAGCCTGTGGAGACTGAGATGGAAGCTGATACTCCTGGGGAGACCAATCACTGAAGGGAGAGGAAGTGAATATATATAATCTAATTTATGCACTTAGCAGAGAAGCAGCCAATCCCTCTGAGCAGGAGGAGCTACAGGAGCAATGAAAATGTCGAAGAGAGGAATATAGAGGTTGGGAGAACAGCTGAGATGGGACATGACAGTCCAGCTGAATCTGGGATGGTTGGGAGCTATGCAATTGAGATGCTGTTGTGTCATTACCTTAAAAAGGCAGTCCATGCTCGGAAATTCTACTAAGATGAGTAGTCAAAATTCCTCCAGAAACTCACTGCCAGTTATTGCAAGCAGTTGTTGCTGCTAAGAGTGGCCCAACCAGTTATGAGATTTAGGGGCAATCACTTTTTCACACAGGGCCCTGGAGGTTTGGATTTCTTTTTCCCTATATAATAAAGATCTTCATTAAAAAACTGCATTTTGTGTTAACTTTGGCTAATATTTACATTTGTTTGGTGATCTGATACATGTAAGTGTGACAAACATGACAAAGAATAGGAAATGTGTATGCATATGTCTATGTATACATATATACAGTATGTGTGTATATACATATGGTGATGGTGAGGAGGCAGGGAGGAGTTTGTGTGGAAAATGGAGAAGGCGTGCTAAGTGCTGGCTCACAGGCCACTGCAACGCATAACGGAGCTTGTAGTATTAGAGCGCAGTACGCCGGGGGACAAGAAGTGATTGATAAACATCAGAGTTACATCGAGCAGACACCAAGTGAGGCTATCTGCCTTATAAAGGTATATATTACTATAATAAGAGTATGGATCCATTACTGGCACATAATAGTAAGATTAATGAATACAAAATTAAACGAATTAGGGTAGTGGATAACTGTTTTAATATTTGGTACAGAAACCTTTGTTTGTAATTACAGAGGTCAGACGTTTCCTGTAATTCTTGACCAAGTTTGCACACACTGCAGCAGGGATTTTGGCCCATACTTCCATACAGATCTTCTCCTAATCCTTCAGGTTTCAGGGCTGTCGCTGGGCAACATTGATTTTAAGCTCCCTCCAAAGATTTTCTGTTGGATTCAGGATTTGAGACTGGCTAGGCCACTCCAGGACCTTGAAATGCTTCTTAGTTCCTCTTGTGTGTTTTGGGTGATTGCCATGCTGGAAGACCCAGCCACGACCCATTTTCAATGTTCCAACTGAGGGAAGGAGGTGTTTGGCTAAAATCTCTCGATCCTTGACCCATCCATGCTCCCTTAAATACGGTGAAGTCATCTTGTCTGTTTTGCAGAAAGACACCCCTAAAGTATGATGTTTCCCCCCCACCGTGCTTCATGGTTGGAACGGTGTTCTTGGATTTGCACTCATCCTTCTTCTTCCTCCAAACATGGCGGGTGGTGATGATAGCAAAAATTTCTATTTTGGTCTTATCTGACCAAGTGACATTCTCCCTTGCCTCCTCTGGATCATCCAGATGGCCATTGGCAAACTTCTAATGGGCCTTGACATATGCTGGTGTGAGTAGCAGGACCTTGCGTGCCCGGAAAGATTTTAATCCATGATGGCATAGTGTGCCTGTAGCTCTATTACTGGCACCCCTGCATGGTGGGATGCCAGCTTACTCACTGCCTCAGACCCTCGGCACAATCCTCAGCGTTCTCCTGCTTCCTGGTTGTGTGAGCGCCGCAGCTCTAAGCGATGCACCTAGTACACCCATGCGCGCACTCCCCCATTCTTAAAGGGGCATGGCAAGTATATACTAAATACTCTTAGCTTGTTGCTCAGAGATGTTTAGTATAATTACTACACCTGGAAGATGGCTTCCAGCTAATTGCTGGGAGTCATCCTATATAAAAGACTCCCTCTCCCTTAGGGATTCGCCATGCAACGTGTAGAATCATTAGTCAGTAAGGTGTACTACTAGTGAGTTATGAGGTCCCCTGGTCCTGGTTTGGCCAGTGTCCTAAACCTGTATTCCTTGCCTCAGTGTGGCCAGTCCTGAATCCGTCATCCCCTGGTCCCAGAGCAGCCAGTGTCTGAAACTCATTCTGGTGTAGCACGTCCTGTATCCGTAGTCCCCTGGATCCAGAAAGGCCAGGGCCTGAATCTCATTCCCGGAGCGACCAGTGCTTGAAGCTTGTCCATGAGTGGCCAGTGCCTGAACATTGTCATCTGGTCTGTGTTCGGCCAAACCCTGTTCCAGTATCATAGACCAGAGTGTCTTAACCTTGCCCTAATCAGTGTCAGTAACCGTTCTGTAGAGGTACCAGAACTTACTAGTCTGAACAGAGACATATCCCTATTCAATGTCAGCGAACCTGACCCCTGGGGTCTGCAGCTGCAATATTGGGTTCTGCCCAGGAGTGGTACCTGGCGGCTACCTGCAGGTCAGTCTGTATCCACCAGTGAACACTAGGTAGCTGATTAGCTATGCACAGGCCCGGTCCTGTGATCCCAGCTCTCTTCAGGTCATTGACCAAGTCTTACCATGTAGTTCTGGGCTTTCTGACCTTTCTCAGAATCTTCCTTACCCCACGAGATGAGATCTTGCATGTAGCCCCAGACCGAAGAAGACTGACAGTCAACTTGTGTTTCTTCCATTTTCTAATAATTTTGTCAACAATTGTTACCTTCTCACCAATCTGCTTGCCTATTGTGCTGCAGCCCACCCCAGCCTTGTGCAGATCTACAATATTGTCCCTGGTGTCCTTAGACAGCTCTTTGGTCTTGGCCATGGTGGAGAGATTGGCTTGTGACTGATTATCTGGAAAGGTGTCTTTTATACAGATAACAAGTTCAAACTGGTTGCAATTAATACAGGTGAGAGCAGAGTAGAAGGGCTTTTTAAAGAAAAACTAACAGGTCTGTGAGAATCTGAATTCTTGGTGGTTGGTCGGTGATCATACACTTATTTCATGCAATAAAATGCAATTTCATTATTTTAAAATCATACAATGTGATTTTCTGTTTTTTTTTTATTTTTGGATTTTCTCTCACCGTTGAATTGTACCTGTGATAAATATTACAGACTTCTCCATTCTTTGTAGGACGGAAAACTTGCAAAATCGGCAGCGTATCAAATACTTATTTTCCGCACTGTGTCAGGATCTTGGCTGTACATGTCCTTAAAGATTCATTTCTTACATTCGCATCAAGACATGTTTCAACCAAACTGTGAAGTCGTGAGCGATGAGCACGGTGAGAGATTCCACCAAGATATTGCACCTATGGAAACAAGAGATCAAGGACAATGGAATCCATCAATGCTTGTAGATAACGTTGGGCCATTGTAGGAGATGACCCGGTGCAGGAGTACAAGAGACAAGAAAAAGAGCTGTCACTGAATGAGGGCCACAGCTTATAATGCAATTTCTGTGACTGTAATCCGTAATAGTGTTTAGATATGTCTTAGATATTGGAATTGCTGCTAAGCTTCCTCTAAGTATCAGACAATTGGCCTAACAAAATATCACGCATCTTTATATTTGCAGAAATAATGTTTCCGAGTCCTGAAACTTTTATGTATCAATAACATGTAGCGGTAAAAGGAAAACTTGTAGATATCGTAGAAACAAGGGACAAGTAAAATTGTCATTGTCAGCTCTGAACTCAGAAGGGGAGAATCAGGAGGACACGGCTCGTTTCATAACCCAACCGGACAGCTTCTTTATAACCAATGAATTGTTATTAAATGTTAAACAGCTACAAGTCCTACAGTCAGCGCAGAGACCATAGAGTCGGTGATAGGGGCGTCACATATGACTTGGCTTCTAGAGAAAAGGAAAAACAAGGAAAACTGAAGCACAAAAATAGGGATCATACGACCTAAGGGGGGGTAAGAGGGAAAGGTAGACATTGCTCCATGAAACTTTAAGCTGATTTTCATCATGTGGTAATTATTTAGTTTCTAATGCAGCATAATACAATAAATAAGAGGGGTGGTATTGTATTTAACCCCTTTCTGACATCAGACGTACTATTCCGTCCATGTGCCCTGGGCCAATTTGACCATTGACGGAATAGAATGTCTCGGGGATCGGCCGCACACACAGGTGATGTGCGGCCGATCGCGGCCAGGTGTCAGCTGATTCTCACAGCTGACACCCAGCACTAAGTGCCAGGAGCAGTCACAGACCACTCCTGCCATTTTAACCCCCGAAATACTGCAATTGAACATGATCACAGCATTCCAGGAGCAGGCAGAGGGCTGACAGTCCCTCTGCCTTTGGATCGGAGACCCTACAACGTGACGCGAGGTCGCGATCACTGCCATGGTAACCCGATGTTGTCACGACCAGAGCTAAGAAACTTCTTGGTCATGCGCAGTGCAAGTCAGGCAGTCTCTCAGTGTCTGGGCACTGAGTGCAGCGCTGACAGCTTCTATAGCAGGGGTGGGGAACCTCAGGCCCCAGGGCCATTTACGGCCCTCGATGACCTTTTTTCAGGCCCCCGAGCAGATTCTCAGGGACCGCATTCTTGGGCAGGGAGCTGTATTTTGATTGCTAGAAGCTCATTAATTTCTTCTTGCTCTGTTAGCACACACACGCAGTGTTCACTACTGAACATTGAAGGGCATGCAATGAAAGATTAAGTCATGAAACCAGTGCCAGAGTCAAGATGTACTTTGTGGGCGGAGCTTGTACGGCCCCCGAAGGATGGTATAAATATCTAAATGGCCCTTGGAAGAAAAAAGATTCCCCACCCCTGTTCTATAGCATGGGGATGCTGCTTCATCTGCCTGCCATAGAAGCGATCAGCCTGCAAAAAATGACTGTCCCATAGTGGGACAAAGTGTAAAAGATAGAATGAAATAAAAAAAACATGTAACTAATTGTAAAAATCTAAAAAAATAAATAAAAAATAATAATAAAAATGTCAATATTTATTCTAACATTAAATAAATATTTGAATTAAAAAAAACTCTAAACAGTAAAAGTACACATATTTGGTATTGCCACGTCCATAACGACCCAACCTATAAAACTGTTCCACTAGGTAACCCCTTTAGTGAACACCATAAAAGCAAAGACAAGAAACAACGCTTTGTCATCATACCACCAAACGAAAAGTGGAAAAACACGTGATCAATAAATAAACATGGTACAGCTGAAAACGTCATCTTGTCCCGCAAAAAAAAGCCCCCATACAGTGTCATCAGTGGAAAAATAAAAAAGTTATAGCTCTCAGAAAAAAGCGATGAAAAAATAATTATTTTTTTTATATAAAATAGTTTTTATTGTATAAACATGAAAAATGATATAAATGAGGTATTGCTGTAATCGTACTGACCCGAAGAATAAAACTGCTTTATCAATTTTACCACACCTGGAACGGTATAAACGCCCCCCCCCAAAAGAAATTCATGAATTGATGGTTTTTGTTCATTCTGCGTCCAAAAATCAGAATAAAAAGCGATAAAAAAATGTCAAAAAATTATAGCTCTCAAAATGTGGTGATGCAAAAACTATTTTTACAATGAAAAGCATCTTTTAGTGTGTGACAGCTGCCAAACGTAAAAACCCGCTATAACACCTCATTCACATGTCCTGATATTTCTGGTACTGGTACTGTGCTGGCGATCGGCACAAGCAGGGGAGAATGATGAGTTGTGTTCAGCACCTGGCGCTGGGGAACAGTGCTTACTGTAACGCTTCTTCCCCGATGCCAATGCATGTCACATGGATGACATCCATGTGTTTTATGTGTGCACGTATGCTGGCTGTTTTGTGGCCCACGCTGACATTAAAAATCGACGTCAGCGTGTTTTGCTCATGGACACACGGTCCGTGGAAACACACTGACATGTGCACAGACCCATTCACTTGAATAGGCAAATAGCGCTCCGTTTCTCCCGAGTCTCTCCGCATGGCTGCCCAATGGTATAAAATTCTGTGACACACCTATGATGTCTATATGATCACTGCAAACCCTAGATGAATTCATTGAGAGGTGTAATTAATAAGATGGGGTCACTTATAGGGGGTTCTGCTGTTCTGGCACTTCATGGGCTCTCCCAGTGTGTCATGGCACCTGCAAACCATAACAGTAAAATCTAGCGCTCCTTCCCTTCTGAGCTCTGCCATGCACCTAAACAGTAGTTTACCCCCACATATGGGGTATCAGCATTCTCAGGACAATTTGCACAATAACTCTTGGGGTCTAATGTCTTCTGTTACCCTTGAGAAAATAAAAAAATGGCTTAGAAAAGATCATTTTTGTGGAAAAAAATATTTTTTTACTTTTATGGCTCTACATTATAAACTTCTGTGAAGCACTTGAGGTTCAAAGTGCTCACCACACATCTAGATAAGTTTCCTGGGGGGGGTCTAGTTTCCAAAATGGGGTCACTTGTGGGGGGTTTCCACTGTTTAGGCACATCAGGGGCTCTCCAAACGCGACATGACACCGGCAGACCATTCCATCAAAGTCAGCATTCTAAAACGTCACTACTTCCCTTCTGAGCCCCACTGTGCACCCATACAGTAATTTTCTGCCACATATGGTGCATCAATGTACTCAGGACAAATTGGACAACTTTTGGGGTCCAATTTCTACTGTTACCCTTGGGAAAATAAAATATTGGGGACTAAAAATCATGTTTGTGGAAAAAATGATTTTCATATTTTCACGCCCACACGCTATAAACTTTAGTGAAACACCTGGGGGTTCAAAGTTCATATCACACATCTAGATAAGTTCCTTGGGGGGTGTATTTTCCAAAAAGGGGTCACTTGTGGGGGTTTCCACTGTTTAGGCACATCAGGGGCTATCCAAACGCAACATGGCGTCCAATCTCAATTCCAGCCAATTTTGTGTTGAAAAAGTCAAATGGCGCTCCTTCCCTTCCAAGCTCAACCATGCGCCCAAACAGTGGTTTACACCCACATATCAGGTATCAGCGTACTCAGAATAAATTGCACAATAACTTTTGCAGTCCAAATTTTCCTGTTACCCTTGGGGAAAAAACATAATTGGATCTGAAGTAATGTTTTTATGAAAAAAAGTTAAATGTTAATTTTTTTTAAAACATTCCAAAAATTCCTGTGAAGCACCAGAAGGGTTAATAAACTTCTGACATGTGGTTTTGAGCACCTTGAGGGGTGCAGTTTTCAAAATGGTACCAATTTTGGGTATTTTCTATCATATAGACCCCTCAAAGTGACTTCAAATGTGATGTGGTCCCTTAAAAAAAATGGTGTTGTAGAAATGAGAAATCGCTGGTCAACTTCTAACCCTTATAACTTCCTAACAAAAAAAATTTGGTTCCAAATTTGTGTTGATGTAAAGTAGATATGTGGGAAATGTTATTAAGTCTTTTGTGTGACATATCTGTGTGATTAACCCCTTCATGACCAAGCCTATTTTGACCTTAATGACCAGGCCATTTTTTGCAATTCTGACCAGTGTCCCTTTATGAGGTAATAACTCAGGAACGCTTCAACGGATCCTAGCGATTCTGAGATTGTTTTTTCGTGACATATTGGGCTTTATGTTAGTGGTAAATTTAGGTTGATAATTTTTGCGTTTATTTGTCAAAAAATCAGAAATTTGGTGAAAATTTAGAAAATTTTGCAATTTTCAAATTTTGAATTTTTATTCTGTTAAACCAGAGAGTTATGTGACACAAAATAGTTATTAAAAAACATTTCCCATATGTCTACTTTACATCAGCACAATTTTGGAAACAAAATATTTTTTTGTTAGGAAGTTATAAGGGTTAAAAGTTGACCAGCGATTTCTCATTTTTACAATAAAATTTACAAAACCATTTTTTTTAGGGACCACCTCACATTTGAAGTCACTTTGAGGGGTCTATATGGCAGAAAATACCCAAAAGTTACACCATTCTAAAAACTGCACCCCTCAAGCTACTCAAAACTACATTCAAGAAGATTATTAACCCTTCAGGTGTTTCACAGGAACTAAAGCAATGTGGAAAGAAAAAATGGACATTTTAATTTTTCCAACAAAAATTTTCTTTTAGCATCAATTTTTTCATTTTCACATGGGAAACAGGATAAAATGGATCCTAAAATTTGTTGGGCAATTTCTCCTGAGTACAACGATACCTCATATGTGGTCATAAACCACTGTTTGGGCGCACGGCACGGCTCAGAAGGGAAGGAGCGCCATTTGACTTTTTGAATGGAAAATATGCTGGAATATTTAGCGGTTGCCATGTCGTGTTTGGAGAGCCCCTGTGTGCATAAACATTGGAGCTCCTCCACAAGTGACCCCATTTTGGAAACTAGACCCCCCAAGGAACTTATCTAGATGCATACTGATCACTTTGAACACCCAGGTACTTCACAAATTGATCTGTAAAAAAAAAAAAATACTTTTTTTTCACAAAAATTTTCTTTTAGCCTCAGTTTTTTCATTTTCGCATGGGCAACAGGATAAAATGGATCCTAAAATTTGTTGAGCAATTTCTCCTGAGTACACCGATACCTCATATGTGGTCATAAACCACTGTTTGGGTGCACGGCATGGCCAGGAAGGCAAGGAGCACCATTTGACTTTTTGAATGGAAAATTAGCTCCAATCGTTATCGGACACCATGTCGCATTTGGAGAGCCCCTGTGCACCTAAACATTGGAGCTCCCCCACAAGTGACCCCATTTTGGAAACTAGACCCCCTAAGGAACTTATCTAGACATGTAGGGAGCACTTTGAACCCCCAAGTGCTTCACAAAAGTTTATAACACAGAGCAGTGAAAATAAAAAAATAATTTTTTTTCCTCAAAAATGATTTTTAGCACACTATTTTTAATTTTCACAAGGCTAACAGGAGAAATTGGACCACAAATCTTGTTGTCCAGTTTGTCCTGAGTACGCTGGTACCCCATATGTGGGGGGAAACCACTGTTTGGGCACACGGCAGGGCTCAGAAGGGAAGGAGCGCCATTTGACTTTTTGAAATGCAAATTACTTCCAATCGTTAGCGGACACCATGTTGTGTTTGGAGAGCCCCTGTGTGCCTAAACATTGGAGCTCCCCCACAAATGACCCCATTTTGGAAACTAGACCCCCTAAGGAACTTATCTAGATGTGTAGTGAGCACCTGGAACCCTCAAGTGCTTCACAAAAGTTTATGACGCAGAGCCGTGAAAATAAAAAAAAAATTTTTTCCCTCAAAAAATTATTTTTTAGTGCGCAATTTTTTATTTTCACAAGGGTACCAGGATAAATTAGACCCCAAAATTTGTTGTCCAGTTTGTCCTGAGTACGCTGGTACCCCACATGTGGGGGGAACCACTGTTTGGGCACACGTCGGGGCTCGGAAGGGAAGTAGTGACATTTTGAAATGCTGACTTTGATGGAATGGTCTGCGGGTGTCATGTTACATTTGCAGAGCCCCTGATGTACCTAAACTGTGGAACCCCCCCCACAAGTGACCCCATTTTGGAGACTAGACCCCCCAAGGAACTTATCTAGATGTGTGGTGAGCACCTTGAACCCCCAAGCGCTTCACAGAAGTTTATAACGCAGAGCCGTGAAAATAAAAAATATTTTTTTTTCCTCAAAAAAAATGATTTTTAGCCAGCAATTTTTTTTTCCACAAGGGTAGCAGGATAAATTGGACCCCAAAAGTTGTTGTACAGTTTGTCCTGAGTACGCTGGTGCCCCATATATGGGGGGGAACTATTGTTTGGGCACACGTAAGGGCTCGGAATGGAAGTAGTGGCGTTTTGAAATGCAGACTTTGATGGAATGGTCTGCGGTCGTCATTACGTTTGCAGAGCCCCTGATGTGCCTAAACAATAGAAACCCCCCACAAGTGACCCCATTTTGGAAACTAGACCTCCCAAGTAACTTATCTAGATGCCTGGTGAGAACTTTGGACCCCCAAGTGCTTCACAGAAGTTTATAACGCAGATACGTGAAAATTAAAAAAAAAATTTTTTCCACAAAAATATTTTTTTAGCCCCCAATTTTTTATTTTCCCAAGAGTACCAGGAGAAATTAGACCCCAAAGTTGTTGTGCAATTTTTCCTGAGTACGCTGATACCCCATATGTTGGGGTAAACCACTGTTTGGGCACACGTCGGGGCTTGGAAGGGAGGAAGCACCGTTTAACTTTTTGAACGCAAAATTGGCTGGAATCAATGGTTGCACCATGTCGCGTTTGGTGACCCCCTGATGTGCCTAAACAGTGGAAACCCCTCAATTCTAACTCCAGCCCTAACCCCAACACACCCCTAAACACAGCCCTAACCCCAACACATCCCTAACCCTAATTCCAACCCTAACCATAACCCTAACCCCAACAGACCCCGAACCCTAATCCCAACCCTAACCATAACCCTAACCACAACCCTAACCCTAATTCCAACCCTAACCCTTTCCAACCCTAACCCTCTTTCCAACCCTAACCCTCTTTCCAACCCTAACCCTCTTTCCAATCCTAACCCTAACCCTCTTTCCAACCCTAACCCTCTTTCCAACCCAGCCCTCTTTCCAACCCTAACCCTAACCCTCTTTTTAACCCTAACCCTCTTTTTAACCCTAACCCTAACCATCTTTTCAACCCTAACCCTAACCCTCTTTTCAACCCTAACCCTAATGGAAAAATAAAAATAAAAATATTTTCTTTATTTTATTAGTTCTGCCTACCTATGGGGGTGATAATCAGGGGGTTTATTTACTTTTTCTTTCATTTTGATCACTGTGAGAGTGATCAAAATGAAAGAATGGAATCTGCAGCCGGCAGATTCGGGCGGGCGCACTGCGCATGCGCCCGCCATTTTCAAAGATGGCGGCGCCCATCATCCGGATCCGAGGGACACCGGGAGGGACGGGGGGACTCAAGAGGTACCGGGGGGGTGAGGAGGGATCAGAGGCTGGCGGGGAGCAGAGGGAATGGGAGGGGGGCAGATGATGACAGCGGCGGCAGATCGCCGCTGTCATTCAGTTGCGGGGGGGCGATCGCCAGTGGGGGGGTGGAATCGGTGTCTCCAGCCATGTCCGATGCTACAGCAGCGTCGGACATGGCTGGATTGTAATATTTCATCAATTTTCATTGATGAAATATTACTATCGCTCTGATTGGCTGTTTCACTTTTAACAGCCAATCAGAGCGATCGTAGCCACGTGGGGGCGAAGCCACGCCCCCTGTGGTGAATTACAAAGCCCCCTGTATCTGCGGGTCGGGTGACCTTTCAGTGACCCCGGTCACCCGACCCGCAGGGGGGCTTTGAAGTCATGACGCCACATAGGCATCACTGGTCAGATTTGAACCAGGTTTCATGACGCCTATGTGGCATCATTGGTCGTGAAGGGGTTAATGGGCATGAAAATTCAAAATTGGAAAACGCTAAAATTTTCCACCAAATTTCCATTTTTTTCACAAATAAATGCAAGTCATGTCAAAGAAATTTTACCACTAACATGAAGTAAAATATATAATGAGAAAACAATGTCAGAATCACCGGGATCCATGGAAACGTTCCAGAGTTATTACCCCATAAAGGGACAGTGGTCAGAATTGTAAAAATTGGCCCGGGCATTAACGTGCAAACCACCCTTGGGGGTAAAGGGGTTAATGGCTAACTGAAAAGATGGTAACACATTGCAAGCTTTCCAGACTACTCAGGTCTCTTCAGGCATAGAATAATACAAAATCTGAAGAATCACATAGCACAGACATAATGCAATAGGTAAGACAAATGACGTGAAGTAGAACTATCATTATGGGAGAGGGATAAACAGTGGTGGCCATAAATATTTGAACAGTTCATATATTAGGAGTGTGAAAGTTTTATTGTCCCCTGATAGGGGTCTGGTTCTGTGTTGTGATACCCAACAAGGTCTGAGGAGAAAATTCCTTAATGATATAAAAAGACATGAATCCATGCGACACATTCATTCCTGCATTGAGAGTGTCAAAGGCTGTCATGAGTTTATACTCCCAGATCCTTCTGTTTCTCTGAGAATTGAAGTTACCTTTTTAATACAAGTAATTTCATGTCCATGGTGCTGTGATCAGGGCTACAAAAATATTTTGCCACAGGTAGATCTATTCTTTTTTCTCTTATTGTGTAGTTGTGAGAATTCATCCTTGTTCTAAGTTTTTGCCCTGTCTCTCCCACATACAGACCCCCAGTTGGTACAAATAATTAAGTGCACCACACTTTCATACCTTACACCACTCTTAATTATTTGTGGAGCTACAACATTTGACATTTGCCTGAATTTTTATATCTACACATGGTTTACACAAATTATATTTTCTTGTCTTAACTCTATACTATTTACCATTAGAAGCTGTGTAGTTTTGTAATTATCTGTATGTATACATGATTGATTACCACTTCTGTCTCTGTAAAAACAATCCCCTTTAATCCCTTTCCGACATTGGGCATAAATGTACGCCAATGTCGGACTCCCTTCCATTGATGTGGGCTCCGTCGCTGAGCCCACATCTTTTTCGGCACATGTCAGCTGTCAACTACTCCACCTGTGGCACGAACACAGAGACGGGGTAACAACAAGTGTAGGAAGATGACAGTCCATTGAGTCCATACAAGGTGCAAGGCCAGTTGATCTGAGGAACACAACCTGGCTTCTCCAAACATATCCATGGTTCAGCGATGGTCAATGGAGCAGATCTGTATTCTTCCAACCAAGGCTGAAACCCCCTAGGTTGTTTCCTATGGAATGATAGATCCGTGACCTTCGTGATGGAGCCATGATGTAAATGGCTGCTGTCCTGTCTCTGGTCCTTTTGGGATGTATAGATGTCTTGGCAGAATCTCTCTGGCTGTTTCTATCTCTCTTTGTCTCTTTATACAGAGGCCTGTAACCTATTTGCACACTTAACAAGTGTCCCTCATTCAGTATTTACATAAAGGGTAAGAATGGAGATGAGAACAAGTAGGATTACTTAATTACTTAAACTATTTGCATAGTTTTTCCCTCTCTGCTACAGAAGTCAACAAACTGGCTCCATAACACAAGGCATAATTAGCATATCAGCAAACATCACCAGTGATCAAGGATAAGCGCACAATAAAAGTCAATATCACCGGCTTACACAAACAAAAGTCTGTTTTCTTGACCAACCAGAAATCAACACTTAAATTTAAAGCCAATATACAGATAACATTCTATTATTCTTCGTTTGCTAAAAAATAGTTGTCTGGTTAATTAAGGAACAATGCTGCATGCCAAAAGTAAAAAAAAAATGTTTTTAAAAATATTAAAAAATGTAAAAAAAATATAAAAGTTCAAATTCACCCTTTTGCCCCATTTAAAATAAAACAATAAAAAAATATACATATTTGGTATTGCTGCATTCAGAATCACCCGATCTATCAACATAAAAAATGAATTAACCCGATCACTAAACGACGTAATGAGAAAAAAAGTAAAAAAATGCCAGAATTAAGTTTTTTTGGTTGCCACACTATTGCATTAAAATACAATAACAGGCGATCAGAAGATTGTATCTGCACCAAAATGGTATCATTAAAAACGTCAGCTCGGCCCACAAAAAAATAAGCCTTCACCCAACGCAAGATCATGAAAAATGAAGATGCGACGGGTATCGGAATATGGAGCAATTCTTTCATACTTTACCTAATGAAGAGGAGTTATTTTTACTGATATTTGTTTTGGGTCGTTTATTTTCTGTTGGTATTTGGTTTATCCTATAAAACTCCCATATAATATTCTCACCTTGAATTTATCCTATAAAACTCCCATATAATATTCTCACCTTGAATTTATCCTATAAAACTCCCACATAATATTCTCACCTTGAATTTATCCTATAAAACTCCCATATAATATTCTCACCTTGAATTTATTCTATAAAACTCCCATATAATATTCTCACCTTGAATTTATTCTATAAAACTCCCATATAATATTCTCACCTTGAATTTATCCTATAAAACTCCCATATAATATTCTCACCTTGAATTTATCCTATAAAACTCCCACATAATATTCTCACCTTGAATTTATCCTATAAAACTCCCATATAATATTCTCACCTTGAATTTATTCTATAAAACTCCCATATAATATTCTCACCTAGAATTTATCCTATAAAACTCCCATATAATATTCTCACCTTGAATTTATCCTATAAAACTCCCATATAATATTCTCACCTTGAATTTATCCTATAAAACTCCCATATAATATTCTCACCTTGAATTTATCCTATAAAACTCCCATATAATATTCTCACCTTGAATTTATCCTATAAAACTCCCATATAATATTCTCACCTTGAATTTATTCTATAAAACTCCCATATAATATTCTCACCTTGAATTTATTCTATAAAACTCCCATATAATATTCTCACCTTGAATTTATCCTATAAAACTCCCATATAATATTCTCACCTTGAATTTATCCTATAAAACTCCCATATAATATTCTCACCTTGAATTTATTCTATAAAACTCCCATATAATATTCCATCTTGAACGCACGCCGCGTGCATCATGTTTTTGTACAATTTGTGAATAATATATATAGGTTCTCCTCGTCTGAGTTATTTTTGAAGGTCAACAAAATACGATTTTCCTGTAATTCATTTCTCACACTCTAGGTATAATAATGACTTTTCCCTGTGTGGGATTTTTGATGTTTAAAAAGGTTGTCGGTACCTGCTTTCTTGGGTCTCTTTTGAGATTTTTACATCATGTGAGCCCTGTGCCCAATCAGCGCTGATGTCACTGTCCCCACCTTCGGACAAATCAAGCATCATGAAGCCGTCAGAGAGCAGCCGCAGCCCTGGCTTCATGTTGATGTTCAATATGTCCGAAGGAAGGAGCAGTGAAGCTGCCGCTGATTGGGTGCAGGGCTCGTGTGATGTGAGAACCTCACATAAGCCCCGGGACAGTGAGTCTCAACACCGCTGAAGTGGAGCCGGCACGCCAGCGGAGTATGAGTGTTTTTATTTTAATGAGGCCAAACATAAGGAATGAGTTCACTGAGAAAAAAATATATATATATACCGTGTTTTTTGGACTATAAGACACACCTAGGTTTTGAGGAAATTAGGAAAAAAAAAATTGAAGCAAAAAATGTGATTAATTCTGTACTTAATATCCCTTATCCTGGTATATATGGTCCCCTCATCCCTATTCTGATACACATGGCCCCCTCATCCCTACCCTGGTATACATAGATCCCTCATCCCTATCCTAGTATGCATGGGCCCATCCTTATCCTAGTATGCAGGGTCCCATCCTATTGTGGCATGATTGGCCCCATCCCACTCATGGTATGCAGTGCCCCATCTCATCGTAGTATGCATGGCCCCATCCTTATCCTAGTATGCAGGGTCCCATCCTATTGTGGCATGATTGGCCCCATCCCGCTCCTGGTATGCAGTGCCCCATCTCATCGTAGTATGCATGGCCCCCATCCTTATCCTGGTATGCAGGGCCCCCATCTCTTCCTAGTATGCAGGGCACCATCACTATTTGGGGTATGACTGGCACCCCATTCCAGTCCTGCTATGCATAGCCCAATCCTTATAATTGGCCCCCATCCTGGTATCCATGGCCCCATCACAAAACATTAAGAAAAAAGCATTACACTTACCTACCCGGCGCTCCCTTGCTGAATCCTGCTCTGATACCAGCAACTGCTTTATGCTTGGAAGCAGCACATGGCAGGGACATAATGCGTTGCTCACAAGCAGAGCACAGCTGCTGGAGTACTCGCCGTTAAAACTATTTCACCATTATGAACATAAAAAAGGCTTCTCCCTTATGTGACATCTCTGATGTTTATTAACAGTTGATTTCCAAGTAAAATATTTCCCACAATAAGAAAATGAAAAAGGCTTCTCTGTGTGACTGCTCTGATGTCTAACAAGATTCCCTTTCCGGTTAAAATATTTCCCACAATCTGAACAGGAAAAAGGCTTCTCCCCTGTGTGAGTTCTATGGTGAGTAACAAGCAGTGATTTACGTGCAAAACATTTCCCACATTCTGAACAGGAAAAAGGCTTCTCCCCTGTGTGACTGCTCTGATGTCTAACAAGATTCTCTTTCCGGATAAAATATTTCCCTCAATCTGAACAGGAAAAAGGCTTCTCTCCTGTGTGAGTTCTATGGTGAGTAACAAGCAGTGATTTATGTGCAAAACATTTCCCACATTCTGAACATGAAAAAGTCTTCTCTCCTGTGTGACTTCTTTGGTGTTCATTAAGGTTCCCTTTCTGGTTAAAACATTTCCCACATTATGAACAGGAAAAAGGTTTCTCCCCTGTGTGACTGCTCTGATGGCGATCAAGATGCCATTTCTGGTTAAAACATTTCCCACATTCTGAACAGGAAAATGGCTTCTCCCCCGTGTGAGTTCTTTGGTGACTAACAAGATGCCATTTCTGGTTAAAACATTTCCCACATTCTGAACAGGAAAAAGGCTTCTCTCCTGTGTGAGTTCTTTGGTGTTCATTAAGATTCCTTTTCTGGTTAAAACATTTCCCACATTCTGAACAGGAAAATGGCTTCTCCCCCGTGTGAGTTCTCTGGTGACTAACAAGATGCCATTTCTTGTTAAAACATTTCCCACATTCTGAACAGGAAAAAGGTTTCTCTCCTGTGTGAGTTCTTTGGTGTTCATTAAGATTCCCTTTCTGGTTAAAACATTTCCCACATTTTGAACAGGAAAAAGGCTTCTCCCCTGTGTGAGTTCTTTGGTGTATATCAAGATTCCCTTTCTGGTTAAAACATTTCCCACATTCTGAACATGAAAAAGTCTTCTCTCCTGTGTGAGTTCTTTGGTGTTCATTAAGATTCCCTTTCTGGTTAAAACATTTCCCACATTTTGAACAGGAAAAAGGTTTCTCCCCTGTGTGACTGCTCTGATGGCGATCAAGATGCCATTTCTGGTTAAAACATTTCCCACATTCTGAACAGGAAAATGGCTTCTCTCCCGTGTGAGTTCTCTGGTGACTAACAAGATGCCATTTCTGGTTAAAACATTTCCCACATTCTGAACAGGAAAAAGGCTTCTCTCCTGTGTGAGTTCTTTGGTGTTCATTAAGATTCCTTTTCTGGTTAAAACATTTCCCACATTCTGAACAGGAAAATGGCTTCTCCCCCGTGTGAGTTCTCTGGTGACTAACAAGATGCCATTTCTTGTTAAAACATTTCCCACATTCTGAACAGGAAAAAGGCTTCTCTCCTGTGTGAGTTCTATGGTGAATAAGAAAAAGTGATTTTTTGTGAAAACATTTCCCACATTCTGAACATGAAAAAGGCTTCTCTCCTGTGTGCGTTCTATGGTGTGTAACAAAATCTGATTTATGTGTAAAACATTTCCCACATTCTGAACAGGAAAAAGGCTTCTTTCCTGTGTGAGCTCTCCGGTGTCTATCAAGAACCGATTTCTGATTAAAACATTTCCCATATTCTGAACAGGAAAAAGGCTTCTCCCCTGTGTGAGTTCTATGGTGAGCAACAAGCAGTGATTTACGTGCAAAACATTTCCCACATTCTGAACAGGAAAAAAGCTTCTTTGCCTTAGGAGCAGTTTGTTTTTCATTGCCTCTTTTGTGACTTTGATTCTCCTTAGTAGTCAGTAATGAATCAGAAGATGGGACCTGTTTCATAGGATCAGATGACAGATCTTTGCTGTGAATGGATGATGGTATATCTGGAGTAATGGCATTCACTTCAGTTGTATCTTGTAGGATCTCAAGATCATCAGATTTAAAACTTGAAGATGTCAGCTGTCCCTCTGATCTCCTGGTACAGTCATCTGCTAAGATAAAAAAATCAATTATTTTTAATAAAATATCCTTGAGTTTAATATTTTTGAACATTTCTACTTAAACTGTACATAAAAATGGCAAGCTATGTAAAAACTTTAATTATTTACCAAGACAATGACAGTTCACAGTCTAATAGAAAACCATGCTGGATGAGCCAGTAGTGTGTGGTGTTCAACTGTTTGTTCATTCTGCCTCCCAAATATCAAATATAAAGAAACCAATCAATGTTATGTAGGTGAAAATAATACCAATTCTCATCTCACAAAAAACAAGTCCCCACTCAGGTCCATCATCTGTCAATGGAAAAACAGAGGTTCCCACACTATTAGTGGCTCAAAGGCTGTTGAAAAGCAGCAAGGTTTCTATAAACCAATCCGGCAAAATCCACTCTCACTTCGGAGTCTTGCAGTGTGCGCAAACAACATTTAGGATCCCTGTATTTAGCAATATTATAGTGAGAAGAATCCACTTAATTTGTGGTGTCTCCTGGAGCACAATCTGGGCACTATGTGCTGGGTAAGAAAATGGCAAATGTGTAATTTTCACTCTCCAACATCCACTGTGTGTTAATTTCCAGAAAGTGGCTGTGGAGTCAAAATATTCAATCCTCCTACACACGTGGTCAAAATTGTTGGTACCCCTCGTTTAATGACAGAAAAACCCACAATGGTCACAGAAATAACTTGAATCTGACAAAAGTAATAATAAATAAAAATGAAAATGAGCAAATGAAAGTCAGACATTGCTTTTCAACCATGCTTCCACAGAATTAAAAAAAAAATAAAAATCATGAAATAGGCCTAGACAGAAATGATGGTACCCTTAACTTAACCGCTTCATGACCACCAACGTTACATAAACATCGGCGCTAGCAGGACTTTGTGCAGTGTGGACGTTTGTCTACGGTCGGCAGTTTTGTGCTCATCGGGACCCCACGTACCTTATAACTAGGGGATTTCACCGCACAACGCTTCTTGTGATCCATGACCTCATCGAGACCTGATTTGTTCAGGTCCTGATGACGTCAGCGTCACACCAGCCAATGAGTCAAATCACTAGGAAAGTTTGTTGCAGCAATCAACTTTCCCGAGCGATCTGCCCCATAAAAACGCTGTTTCTCCTCAGATCTCCTGTCAGTGAGAGATTAGAGGAGAAGCAGTGTTACAAGTGCTGCTGCCAACAGCTGTGTCAGTCAGCGATTGTGCTATAAAGTAACAATACAGATAAGGCAGGTTAGGGTTAGTGCTATAGTTAGGGTTAGTGTTGGGACTAAAGCTAGGGTTTCTTCTAAAGTTAGGGTTAGGCTAAAGAATTAGGCTTTACTCAAATGCTTCCCCAATTATTTGGTCACGTCGTAGTTTTCAATTTTCGGTAAAAAAATAAAAATGAATAAAATGGTCCGTCAGTATTATAGTACAGAGGAGGCTTATGCACTTTTATGTTCTGACAGTGAAGAAAGTGCAGTGTCAGATGGCGATGTGGATTTCAAGGGCTTTAGTAGCAGCGACAGTGATAGCTCAGAAATGAGCAGTGATTCTGGTCCATCCTCACACACAAGGACCAGTACAACAAGAAGGACAAATAGCGCTTCTGGAGAAATGTCTCCAACTCAGGGAACAATGCCCAGTACTAGCGCTGTCCCTAGTGCTCGGGAATTGCCGCACACCAATGTCCAAGGGGCTTTGCCTCTTGATGTAGCATTTCCCAGATGGGAGGCTTCGGATTCGGGTACTCCATTCATCCCTAATTTTAATGCCATTCTTGGTATAAATGTGGAGGTGGAAAATTTTGGACCAATTATTTTTTTAAATTTGTTTCTGACAGATAGCTTGCTAGAGCATATTGTCCTACAAATTTATATGTGTCCCAATTCATCAGCCAGAATCCACGATCAGATTATGCTAGGTCAAATTTATGGACACCAACTAATGTCCTAGAAATGAAAAAATTTTTAGGACTTACATTCATTATGAGGCTTGTTAAAAAAACGAGCATTCGGTCCTATTGGTCCAACCGCCCTGTTCAAGCCACCCGTATGTTTCCTGCCGTTCTCCTAGGACCCATTATGAAATGCTCATGAGATTTTGGCATTTTAATGACAATAGTCAATACCTGCCCAGAGATGCCCCAGAACATGACAGACTATTCAAAATCAGACCCATCATCAAAGACTTGACAGAAAAGTTCTTAAAGCTCTACACCCCAACAGAAAACATTTCCATTGATGAGTCCCTTGTAAAATTGAAAGGAAGACTGCACCTCAAGCAATTTATTCCTTCTAAGAGGGCAAGGTTCGGAATAAAGCTCTATAAAATGTGCGAGAGTTCAACCGGATACACATCAGCTTTTCACATTTATGAGGGGAAAGATAGCCAAGTAAACCCACCAGGATGCCCTACTTATCTGGGGACATCTGGAAAAATGGTTGGGGAGCTGATAACTCCATTTTTACAAAAAGGCTACAATCTGTATGTTGACAACTACTACACCAGCATACCCCTATTTAAAAGTCTGGTTGAACATAACATAGGGGCTTGTGGGACCATTCACAAAAACCGTCAGGGGTTTCCACAATCATTGGTCAGCAAAAAGTTCTGAAAGGGGCAGTCAGGGGCTTTACACAATGGAGAGCTGCTTGTCCTTAAGTATAAGGATAAAGATATTTTTATCCTGAGCTCGATCCACACAGATGCCACAAGGGCCACTGCAGACCAACAGGGATCCACTACTCCAAAACCTGTGTCTGTCATTGACTACAACAAATATATGGGGTGTGGACCTTGCAGATCAGGTTCTACAGCCATACCAGGTATCAAGAAAATCATATATCTGGTATAAAAAGTTAGTCATGTATTTGTTTCAGGTGGCCACATATAATTCTTTTGTGTTATACAAAAAAGCCGGAAATGCAGATACTTTCCTTGATTATCAGGAAAAGGTCACTGAAAATCTTGTTTTTGATAATTTTGTCCCCGCCAATCCTTTAGAATGTGAAGATGTGAGAAGACTCACTGAGCGACATTTTATTGCACTCATCCCAGTAACTGAAACAAGAAAGAACCCCCAGAGAAGATGTCGTGTATGCTCCTAGAGAGGAATGAGGCATGATCCCCGCTATTATTACCCACAATGCCCATCATTGCCAGCCTTATGCCTCCATGACGGCTTTACAACCTTCCACACAGAACCACGTTTTTGAACTGTTTTGACATTCAAGCATTTGTTTTATTTAGTGACAGACACATTTGAGTAGAGCTGACGTAACAATTTCCGGGGGTGGGTGGGGGGAGGTCTCCAGAGACACAAGCTGGGCACAATATATTGGGCACTACAATGACATTTTGGCAATTTTTGCTCTGAAACTTCTACGAGTTTCTGGAAATCATCCATGTAGTGAAAATGGTCACTATATCCATAGATGAATTCCCAGAGGGGTGTCATTTCCAAAATGGGGTCACTTCAGGGGGGAATTCATCTATGGGTGGAGTGACCCTTTACCTATCTACCTATTTTCCAATGTAAAATCTGGGGTTAAAACAACATTTTAGTGGTAAAAATGTAATTATTTCTTCTTCACTGCCCAATGGTATAATTTTCTATGGAACAGCGGTGGTGTCAGTATGCTCACTGCACCACTAGAAGAATTCATTCAGGGAAGTATTTGGTAAAATGCAGTCACTTTTGGGGGCTTATGCTGTTCTGGCACCTCAGGGGCTCTGACAATGTGACATGTCACCCACAAACAATTCCAGCAAAATCTGCTCTCCAATATGGCGCTCCTTCCCTTCCAAGCTCTGCCATGCGCCCAAGCAGTGGTTTACCCCCACATATGGGGTATCGGCGTGCTCAGGAGAAATTGCACAACAAACTGTATGGAGCAATTTCTCCTGTTACCCTTATGAAAATGCAAAATATGGAGCCAAAAAGATTTGTGAAAAATCTTTTTTTTTTTTTCTTTTATTTGCATGGCGCCATGTTATAAACGTCTGTGAAGCACCTGTGGGTTCAAGGTGCTCAATACACATCTGGATAAGTTCCCTAAGGGGTCTAGTTTAAAAAATGGGGTCCCTTTTTGGGAGTTTCCACTGTTTAGGCACATCAGGGGCTCTCCAAACACGACATGGCAACTGCTAATTATTACAGCATATTTTACATTCAAAAAGTCAAATGCTGCGCCTTCCCTTCCGAGCCCTGCCGTGCGCCCAAACAGTAGATTTCCCCCACATATGGGGTATCGGCATGCTCAGGAGAAATTGCAAAACAAAATGTATAGTCCATTTTCTCCTGTTACCCTTGTGAAAGTAAAAAAAATTAGGTGTAAAGGAAAATTTGTGTGAAAGAAAAGTAAATGTTTATTTTTTCCTTCCACATTCCATTCATTCCTGTGAAGCACCTGAAGGGTTAATAAACTTCTTGAATGTGGTTTTGAGCCCCTTGAGGGGTGCACTCTTTAGAATGGTGTCACTTTTAGGTATTTTCTGTCATATTGACCCCCCAAACTCACATCAAATGTGAGGTGGTCCCTAAAAAATGGTTTTGTAAATTTTGTTGTAAAAATGAGAAATCGCTGGTCAACTTTTAACCCTTATAACTTCCTAACAATAAAAATTGATATAGTTGATATAGATGCTACTGCGCAGGTGCCGCCATCGCCGGTGACATTTTGCTGGATGTAATTTTTTTCTAAGCCTCACAATAGCCACAATATTATAGGCATTATCACCAATAATATCAATGCTATTATATGCATTATGTAATAATGGGGGCAGGTCAGTGAGGGGTCAGCGACCTGTCATAAGCCAATACAGATGAGTATGTAATCAGAGCACCACATAAAGCCCCGCCCACAGCCCCGCCCACAGCCCCGCCCCAGAGAATGAGAATCTCATTAACTGAAAACTACAAATACAGATTACACAACAGTAAACCAGAGTTGCCCTCATTTATGGTGGACCATTGGAGCTACTATGAATCCTGAGCAGAAGATTAGAGGAAATAATATTGCTCCCCATTTCAGGAGAGATTGTGCAGTAATCTGAATTCCTTACGATGGAAAACAATGTAATTGGTTGTAAGTTCTATAGAAAAGGGCTTTCAATGCCCAAAGTCATTTGAACAGTTTTGGGTGGAGGAGAATGTTGTGGTCTAGAGGCAAAATGGTGATCATGGTAATACGGCCGGACTACACCACCGATAAAGCAGCCACAGCCGGTGACTGAGAGGAATCTGTGACTTCTCTGCATTCAATGGTTACTACTCACCTGGGTAGTCATATGTGGGAATCTCCTCTTTACACCACTCATCATCTCTCACATCTGTCTCTGTAGTATTAATATGGGTCAGATCTTCACCCTGAAACAAATATTGTAAAAGTCACAGACAGATGGAGAAGTCCCATCTATGATCAGCTCTAATCCTGCCATCTCCACCGTTCTCATTACACAAGTATAAAACATATAATACTGGTGGATAAAACAAGACTGAGCACAAGACCTTCACAGCCGTCTACACATCATAGGGGAGATCTCCTGACACCTTCTCTCCATCTACCTGATGATCCTGAGGAGCACTGGGATCTTCTTGGTTACAGTCCTGTGGAAGAAGAGGACGGGGACATCTCTCTGGTGTTGTCCTCTTACTGGATAGATCTGGAGAAAACACATACAGGGACTGAATTCATTCTCTACATACAGATAATTATAGGCCGTGTGTATTTAGTCCTGTCTATTACCTGGAGATGTGAGGGGCTGGGGAACCTCCATTATGACGTCCTTGTACAGATCTCTGTGTCCTTCTAAATACTCCCACTCCTCCATGGAGAAATAGACAGCGACATCCTGACACCTTATAGGAACCTGACACACACAATGATACCGTCATCCCCCCGATCCCTTCATAGTGTTACTGTATAATGTCCCAGCATTCTCAGCAGTGTCACCTCTCCAGTCAGCAGCTCAATCATCTTGTAGGTGAGTTCTAGGATCTTCTGGTCATTGATGTCCTCATGGATCAGGGCGTGAGGTGGAGGCCCCGTGATTGGGCTCAGGAGTCTTCCCCATTCCTCAGACACAGGGTCCTGACAGCGATCACTAGAGGTCTTCTTCACCACTGTGTAATCCTGGTTATGGAGAGACACATTAATAAATCTCACTACAGACATTTCCAGAGTCCTCACCTCTCCAGTTCTGTCCATCTGTTATTCCCATAGATAAGAATGATGTAATGTGACGTCATCAGAATCTCTCACCTCTCCAGTGAGACGGAAGAGGATCTCTAGGGTGAGGTGTAATATCCTCTCCGCCATCTTGTCTCTGTCCATATCCATCCTTGATGGGTAAATCAGGAAAATTCTCTTCTGTAGAACATCTTCACTGAGAGGATCCGATATTGTAGAGACCTGAATGAGAAGAAGATGATCCGATGTAACATCATAAGAATCCTGTGTAATAATACAATTAGTGGAGATAATAAGGGAAACATAGGAGGAGATTTATTATCTTACAGGGTTTAGTTTTCTTCCCTGACATCTACTAATAAAACCTATATATTTAGGCCACAGACAACAAGCAGTTTCCTCCTCGGAGTCGGCAGCTGAACACGTTCCTCATAGACTCATCTTCCATAACGCTAATTCTCGTCTCATTACCGACACTGGAATCGGCATTAGCAATACTGCAGGAGATATTCATTACACGCGACATGAGAAATAACTCCTTCATGATGAGGACGACATCTTCATCTTCTACTGCGGCTCTAGAGACAGATGTGGCCAGAGTCGGTCACTGCCTCCATCCCCACCGGCCGTCTATATGAAGGTTTCCCGTCTTCCCCGCACTGGAATCTTCTATCACGTTAGATCTCAGCTCTGAGTCACACACAGAAGTTTGAGGCTTTTAGAAAAGATTTTTAGTTTCCACAAACACAACGGACAGAAATGATCTGATCCCAAAGTCTCCATGTACAGTGATTTATGGGGTTTATTTCTGGCCTTAGTCTTTCCTATATTACATGAAAAACTCCAGAAAAAGCCGATATTAACACCTTTCCTACATTAGACGTACTATTCTGTCCATGTGACCTGGGACCTAAGTCCCAAGGACGGGATAGTACGTCTAGCGCGATCAGCTGCACTCACGGGGGGAATGCAGCTGATCGCGGCCGGGTGTCAGCTGATTATCACAGCTGACACCCGACACTATGTATCAGGGGCGGTCACGAACTGCCCCGACACGTTAACTCCTGGCACACTGCGATCAAACACGTTCGCAGTGTAACGGGGGTTTAGGGATGCATCGGCAAGGAGGCTCCCTCCGTGCTTCCCTGAGACCCCCACAGCAGCGCGATGTGCATCACTGCTGCGGGGGCCTCCTTCCCTGCAGGTCCCCGAATCCAAAATGGCGGCGGGGACCTTCGGGGCCTGCAGGGAGGCGGCTTCCTCATGCCTGCAAAGCGCCAGCATGAGGAAGACTGCAGCACTGTCTGTGACAGATCGCTGATCTCTCACAACGATCTGTGATGTGACAGATCAGCGATCTGTCACATGACATTTATGTCCCCCCTGGGACAATGTAATAAAGTTAAAAAAAAAGTTTAAAAATAATTTATAAAAAAATCACTAAATAAATTTAAAAAAAAAAAAAAAAATATATATATATATATATATATATTCCCTAATAAATTCATTTTTTTAAAAAAAAAATAAATAAAAGTACACATATTTGGTAGCTCTGCATCCGTAACTACCCGCCCTATAAAACTGTCCCACTAATTAACCCCTTTGTTGAACCTCTTAAAAAATAAAAATAAAAAACGAAGCAAAAAATAATGCTTTATCATCATACCGCCGAACAAGAAGTGCAATAACGCGCGATCAAAAAGACGGATATAAATAACCATGGTACCGCTGAAAACATCATCTTGTCCCGCAAAAAACGAGCCGCCATACAGCATCATCAGCAAAAAAATATAAAAGTTATAAAAGTTATAGCTCACAGAATAATTATTTTTTATATAAAATTGTTTTCAGTGCATAAAAGTGCCAAAACATAAAAAAAGAGATAAATGAGGTATCGCTGTAACTGTACCGACCCGAAGAATAAAACTGCTTTATCAATTTTACCGCACGCGGAACGGTGCAAACGCACTCCCCCAAAAGAAATTCAGGAAACGCTGGTTTTTGTTCATTCTGTGTCCCAAAAATCGGAATAAAAAGCGATCAAAAAATGTCACATGCCCGAAAATGGTACCAATAAAAACGTCAACTCGTCCCGCAAAACATAAGACCTCACATGACTCTGTGGGTCAAAATATGGAAAAATTATAGCTCTCAATATGTGGTGATGCAAAAACTATTTTTACAATAAAAAGGGTCTTTTAGCGTGCGACAGCCGCCAAACATAAAAACCGCCATAAACAGTAAATCAAACCCCCGTTATCACCACCTTACTTAGGGAAAAATAATAAAATAAAAAAAAAATATTTCCATTTTCCCATTAGGGCTAGGGTTATGGTTAGGGGTGTGTTGGGGTTAGGGATGAAGTTAGAATAGGGGGGGTTTCCACTGTTTAGGTACATCAGGGGCTCTCCAAACGTGACACTGCGTCCGATCTGAATTCCAGCCAATTTTGCATTGAAAAAGTCAAACAGCGCTCCTTCCCTTCTGAGTTCTGCCATGTGCCGAAACAGTGGTACCCCCCACATATCAGGTATCAGCGTACTCAGGACAAATTGCACAATAACTTTTGCAGTCCAATTTCTCCTGTTACCCTTGGTAAAATAAAAAAAGATGGACCTGAAGTAATTTTTTTGTGAAAAAAAGTTAAATGTTCTTTTTTTTAAAAAAATATTTAATAAATTCCTGTGAAACACCTGAAGGGTTAATAAACTTCTTGAATGTGGTTTTGAGCACCTTGAGGGGTGCAGTTTTTAGAATGGTGTCACTTTTGGGTATTTTCTATCATATAGACCCCTCAAAGTGGCTTCAGATGTGATGTGGTCCGTAAAAATAAAATGGTGTTGTAGAAAATGAGAAATCGCTGGTCAAATTTAACCCTTATAACTTCCTAACTAAAAAAAATTTTGATTCCCAAATTGTGCTGATGTAAAGTAAACATGTGGGAAATGTTATTTATCAAGTTTTTTGTGTGCCGTATCTCTGTGATTTAAGAGCATAAAAATTCAAAGTTAGAAAATTGCGAAATTTTCAAAATTTTCGCCAAATTTCCGCTTTTTTCACAAATAAACACAAGTTATATGAATAAAATTTTACCACAAATATGAAGTACAATATGTCACGAGAAAATGTCAGAATCACCGGGATCCATGGAAGCGTTCCAGAGTTATTACCTCATAAAGGGACAGTGGTCAGAATTGTAAAAATTGGCCTGGTCATGAACGTGCAAACCACCCTTGGGGGAAAGGGGTTAAAATGTTTCTAAAGAAAAATTGGCTCCAACAATTCTTGTAAGAAGAAAAAAATAAGCAAAAAGCAGAAGACACATGTGCACACACTGCGGATTGGTCTGCGGATTCTTACCTGCGGTTTTGCCACCTGGACAATGGAATAGGTGGCAAACTGCAGCAGAATCCGCAGAAACCATTGACATGTCAATTCTTTCTGCGGATTCAAAACCGCAGCTTTTCCGCAGTTAAAAATCTGCAGCATCTGCACAGCAGAATGTAAATCCCATAGGATAACATGCTACTGTCCACTGTCTGCAGAACTGCTGCACATCCGCAGCGGCCAAAACCGCAGCAAAAACCGCAGCAAAAACCGCAGCGTGTGCACATAGCCTGAGGCTTCAACAAAAACCCTGAACATTTATTAAAAAGAAATGAATCTTTTTGGGACCCAGAACATAGATGTACACCGCAGGGACGGCACAGATGAGGCTGCAACAAAAACCCTGGCAGTTTAACCACTTGCTGCTGTGACAGAGTTTGGCTGAATGCCCCCCACCTCCAAGTACTCGATAGTATGGGGCGGCCTAGTTACTACGATACTTACATGCCTAATAATGGGGTCTGGGCTGCAATGTATGAAGGTCTATTAGATCGGGCCAGAGGCAGCGTCCAATAAGTTACCTTATAACGCCCCCATACACATTAGACTAAAGCTCCATGAAAGCACTGATTTCGGGGGGTTTGGCCGACCATATAATGTATTTGGGGGCCTCCCGACAGATGATGTCAGGGCAGAGAAGGATCCGGCATCCTGAATTTCAGAGGATAATCCGTTTGTTCTTCCTGTAGATAATCCTCCTCTAGAGGAGTCTGGAGGCGACTCTCTCATACAGACCACAGGAAAGCTGGAATATTTGTGTGTATGGGGGAGTCGGGAGAGATCGCCGTCTGCCAAATGACCGCTCAGCCAACTCTGATCTCATGTGTATGGGGCCGTTAGTATTACACTGACAGGCAGTGATGATACACGGCACTACAGTAGTACAGGGCATCACCGGAGCCATCAGAGGCTTGCATGTTGTATGATCGCACTGATCAGAGGGGTTTAAAAAAGGTTTAAAGTGGAAAAAAATATCACAGTTTCAGCAACAAGAAATATCTGTCACTATATGGAAAGCAGAGTCACTGCACAATTTTAGTTACGTCACGTCCATAACTACTTTATTATACTCTATTATCCTGTACACAGTGGAGTAGATAGAAATCACAGATCACACAGCAATAGCTGGAATTGGGTCCTCCAACGTAAAGAAAAAAACCTTTATCTATATATAAAGCTGAGTGTATGTATGTATGTATGTATGTGTGTGTATCAAGCCACGCCCACTCCATATAGCAACCAATCACTAAGCATCTTTCATTTCACCAGAGCTGTTTAAAAGAAGCTGAGCTGTGATTGGTTGCTATGAGCAACAATTTTCCCACTCCACAACACCTCAGCAGACACTGACCGGGTGGGAGAAATCTAGCATCCCCGGGAACATGAGCTCCCAGCCATTGTCTGGCCCCAGAAAGGAGCAGAGAGCACATAACAGAAATGAATCAACACCTCCTCTATTCCTGCCACACTCTATTGTTAGCGGCGTAGAAAATCGTTTCATCAGCGGCCGCACACAGAGCAACACTGCCAGGTTACACAACAGCACATCTCCAGGAACTCCCTGCTCAGCGCCACCCAGCTTGGGACTATGGGATGGAGGATGTGTGATGGGTATATGGGCACGGGCCTATGGGATGGAGGATGTGTGATGGGTATATGGGCACTGAACTATTGGATGGAGGATATGTATGATGGGCATATGGGCACTGGACTATGTATGATGGGTATATGGGCATGGGGCTATGGGCAGGAGGAAATGTATGATGGGTATATGGGCATTGGACTATGGGATGGAGGATGTGTATGATGGGTATATGGGCACGGGACTATGGGATGGAGGATGTGTGATGGGTATTTGGGCACTGGACTATAGGATGGATGATATGTATGATGGGTATATGGACATTGGACTCTGGGATGGAGGATGTGTGATCGGTGTATGGGCACAGGACTAAAAGATGGAGCATGTGTGATGGGTATAGGGGCACTGGACTATGAGATGGAGTCTATGTGTAATGGGTATATGGACACGGGACTATGGGATGGAGGATGTGTGATGGGTATATGGGCACTGGACTATGGGATGGAGGATGTGTGATGGGTATATGGGCACTGGACTATGGGATGGAGGATGTGTGATGGGTATATGGGCACTGGACTATGGGATGGAGGATATGTATGATGGGTATATGGGAACTGGACTATGGGATGGAGGATGTGTGATGGGTATATGGGCACTGGACTATGGGATGGAGGATATGTATGATGGGTATATGGGCACTGGACTATGGGATGGAGGATGTGTGATGGGTATATGGGAACTGGACTATGGGATGGAGGATATGTATGATGGGTATATGGGAACTGGACTATGGGATGGAGGATGTGTGATGGGTATATGGGAACTGGACTATGGGATGGAGGATATGTATGATGGGTATATGGGAACTGGACTATGGGATGGAGGATGTGTGATGGGTATATGGGCACTGGACTATGGGATGGAGGATGTGTGATGGGTATATGGGAACTGGACTATGGGATGGAGGATATGTATGATGGGTATATGGGAACTGGACTATGGGATGGAGGATGTGTGATGGGTATATGGGCACTGGACTATGGGATGGAGGATATGTATGACGGGTATATGGGCACTGGACTATGGGATGGAGGATATGTATGACGGGTATATGGGCACTGGACTATGGGATGGAGGATGTGTGATGGGTATATGGGCACTGGACTATGGGATGGAGGATATGTATGATGGGTATATGGGAACTGGACTATGGGATGGAGGATGTGTGATGGGTATATGGGAACTGGACTATGGGATGGAGGATGTGTGATGGGTATATGGGCACTGGACTATGGGATGGAGGATAATCATTATAATTTGCTATAACTAACCATAGTTAGTTACTATGGCGGGGCAACACCAGGCTCTTCAACTTATATATATATTTGGCAGAGTCCAATCTCCCGACTCCGCAGATTGCTGCTGTCGTTGCAGGCCCAGACCAGATGGTATGGAGACGAATGAGGGAGACCAAAGTTCAAAACTAGACTTTCCTTCACTTAACAAGACCTTGATGAGAAGTATATACATCAGACGGCAGGCACAACACTTTATGAATGCTTCTTCTGCATTATGCAGTCAGGAACTTTCCGGTGACATGCGGCAGTACATAACTTTTGTTATAAGCCACAATAGTGCAGCAAAACTGAGCTAATGACCTCTTCCTGCTCTGTGTCTCCGCTATGCTCCCTGCCTGGAATCCGAATTCTTAAGGTACTGTCACACTAAGCGATATCGCTAGCAATATCGCTATAACTTGTGACGTTATAGCGATATTGCTAGCGATATCACTGTGTCTGATACTTACCTCTGACCGCTCCCCCGCTGGTTATCGCTGATCGCGCGAGAACGTCCTGGATTGTTTCTCGTCGTCAGCTTCCTGTGGAGAGACGAGCGACGAGCGTGGAGCCGGGCGGGAGGACGCAGGACCACCGCGTCTGACAGGTAAGTAGCGACCCCCGTCCCTAGCGATGTCGCTGGTGAGATCTGCCTGTGTGGCAGCTCACTAG
The DNA here is from genome assembly GCF_039654945.1 of Dendrobates tinctorius. NCBI lineage: Eukaryota > Metazoa > Chordata > Amphibia > Anura > Dendrobatidae > Dendrobates > Dendrobates tinctorius. The sequence continues at coordinate 1,104,323 of NW_027362038.1, read as the reverse complement.
CGACCACTTAGCGATGCACCAGCGATCCTGACCGCGTCATATCGCTGGTTGGGATCGCTGGTGCATCGCTAAGTGTGACAGTACCTTTACTGCCATTATATCTTTGCTTTCCCTCAGAACGTACTATCCGATGTCTCCCTCCTGGCACACAACACCATATCAATTCAGGAGGACGGCAATCAGATTGACCAAAGGCCTGGATTTCTCACTTTCTATCTGACTCATCACAAGGAAATTGTTCTCCTGTGTGGCCATGTAGCTCAGTATGAGGTCTCCCACACAGTATGACGCCCCCACAGCACCTCACACAGTACTATGGCGAGAGATGAGCGAATATTTCAATGTTGGGTTTGGCTCACGTTTGCTGAATTTGCAATATTCACCGATTTAATCGCAGAACATAGCCAACCATGCACAGCACAAAAGCTGGGGTTTCCCACGCTGTGTGACAGTGTGGTAAACACCGACGTAGCGCTTCTGATCGGCGGTAAAATCATCCCCGCCGGTCACAGAGTCGGGGTTCCTGCGCTGTCAGAAGATAGCGTGACCACTCACTTGTGATCGGAGGTAAAAAGTTTACCTCCGGTAACTGGTGTCAGCTCTAATTCTGCCATCTCCACCGCTCTCATTACACAAGTATAAAACATATAATACTGGTGGATAAAGCAAGACTGAGCACAAGACCTTCACAGCCGTCTACACATCATAGGGGAGATCTCCTGACACCTTCTCTCCATCTACCTGATGATCCTGAGGAGCACTGGGATCTTCTTGGTTACAGTCCTGTGGAAGAAGAGGACGGGGACATCTCTCTGGTGTTGTCCTCTTACTGGATAGATCTGGAGGAAACACATACAGGGACTGAATTCATTCTCTACATACAGATAATTATAGGCCGTGTGTATTTAGTCCTGTCTATTACCTGGTGATGTGAGGGGCTGGGGAACCTCCATTATGACGTTCTTGTACAGATCTTTGTGTCCTTCTAAATACTCCCACTCCTCCATGGAGAAATAGACAGCGACATCCTGACACCTTATAGGAACCTGACACATACAATGATACCGTCATCCCCCCGATCCCTTCATAGCGTTACTGTATAATGTCCCAGCATTCCCAGCAGTGTCACCTCTCCAGTCAGCAGCTCAATCATCTTGTAGGTGAGTTCTAGGATCTTCTGGTCATTGATGTCCTCATGGATCAGGGGGTGAGGTGGAGGCCCCGTGATTGGGCTCAGGGGTCTTCCCCATCCCTCAGACACAGGGTCCTGACAGCGATCACTAGAGGTCTTCTTCACCACTGTGTAATCCTGGTTATGGAGAGACACATTAATAAATCTCACTACAGACATTTCCAGAGTCCTCACCTCTCCAGTTCTGTCCATCTGTTATTCCCATAGATAAGAATGATGTAATGTGACGTCATCAGAATCTCTCACCTCTCCAGTGAGACGGAAGAGGATCTCTAGGGTGAGGTGTAACATCCTCTCCGCCATCTTGTCTCTGTCCATATCCATCTTTGATGGGTAAATCAGGAAAATTCTCTTCTGTAGAAGATCTTCACTGAGAGGATCCGATATTGTAGAGACCTGAATGAGAAGAAGATGATCCGATGTAACATCATAAGAATCCTGTGTAATAATACAATTACTGGAGATAATAAGGGAAACATATGAGGAGATTTATTATCTTACAGGGTTTAGTTTTCTCCCCTGACATCTACTAATAAAACCTATATATTTAGGCCACAGACAACAAGCAGTTTCCTCCTCGGAGTCGGCAGCTGAACACGTTCCTCATAGACTCATCTTCCATAACGCTAATTCTCCTCTCATTACCGACACTGGAATCGGCATTAGTAATACTGCAGGAGATATTCATTACACGCGACATGAGAAATAACTCCTTCATGATGAGGACGACATCTTCATCTTCTACTGCGGCTCTAGAGACAGATTTGGCCAGTGTCGGTCACTGCCTCCATCCCCACCGGCCGTCTATATGAAGGTTTCCCGTCTTCCCCGCACTGGAATCTTCTCTCACGTTAGATCTCAGCTCTGAGTCACACACAGACGTTTGAGGCTTTTAGAAAAGACTTTTTGTTTCCACAAACACAACGGACAGAAATGATCTGATCCCAAAGTCTCCATGTACAGTGATTTATGGGGATTATTTCTGGCCTTAGGCTTTCCTATATTACAAGAAAAACTCCAGAAAAAGCCGATATTAAAATGTTTCTAAAGAAAATTGGCTCCAATAATTCTTGTAAGAAGAAAAAATTAAGAAAAAAGCAGAAGACACATTTTATACTTTTTCACATGTTAAACATTTATTAAAAAGAAATGAATCTTTTTGGTCCCCAGAACATAGATGTACACCGCAGGGACGGCACAGGTGAGGCTGCAACAAAAACCCTGACAGTTTAACCACTTGCTGCTGTGAGAAGCAAACATGGCATCTAAGAAGGTGTGACAGAGTTTGGCTGAATGCCCCCCGCCTCCAAGTACTCGATAGTATGGGGCGGCCTAGTTACTCCGATACTTACATGCCTAATAATGGGGTCTGGGCTGCAATGTATGAAGGTCTATTAGGCCGGGCCAGAGGCAGCGTCCAATAAGTTACCTTATAACGCCCCCATACTGTCATGGTTTACTGAGGCTCCAGGTTAAGCGGTGCAGAGGTTAATCTGGGAAGCCTCTCTGCGGATCTGGGGAGGGTTCTTATAGCCTCATGGAGGAGCCGTCCCCTGTCCTTTATACTCCTGGCTGAGTGTGTCTGACCCTGTTCTGTCTGTGCTTCATGCCTGTCTTCGTATGCTTGCTTGGTGTTTGACTTGGTCCTGTCACGGTTAACGTCTCTTGTATTCTGACTCTGTACCTCGCTGCCCGCTCTGTGTATGACCCCTGGCTACGTATTGACCTTTCTGTGATTATCCCTCCTGTACCTCGCTGCCCGCTCTGTGTATGACCCCGGCTACGTATTGACCTTTCTGTGATTATCCCTCCTGTACCTCGCTGCACGCCCTGTGTATGACCCCGGCTACGTATTGACCTTTCTGTGATTATCCCTCCTGTACCTCTATGCCCGCTCTGTGTATGACCCCTGGCTACGTATTGACCTTTCTGTGATTATCCCTCCTGTACCTCGCTGCCCGCTCTGTGTATGACCCCTGGCTACGTATTGACCTTTCTGTGATTATCCCTCCTGTACCTCGCTGCCCGCTCTGTGTATGACCCCTGGCTACGTATTGACCTTTCTGTGATTATCCCTCCTGTACCTCGCTGCCCGCTCTGTGTATGACCCCGGCTACGCATTGACCTTTCTGTGATTATCCCTCCTGTACCTCTATGCCCGCTCTGTGTATGACCCCTGGCTACGTATTGACCTTTCTGTGATTATCCCTCCTGTACCTCGCTGCCCGCTCTGTGTATGACCCCGGCTACGTATTGACCTTTCTGTGATTATCCCTCCTGTACCTCGCTGCCCGCTCTGTGTATGACCCCGGCTACGTATTGAACTTTCTGTGATTATCCCTCCTGTACCGTGCTGCCCGCCCTGTGTATGACCCCGGCTACGTATTGACCTTTCTGTGATTATCCCTCCTGTACCTCGCTGCCCGCTCTGTGTATGACCCCGGCTACGTATTGACCTTTCTGTGATTATCCCTCCTGTACCTCGCTGCCCGCTCTGTGTATGACCCCGGCTACGTATTGACCTTTCTGTGATTATCCCTCCTGTACCTCGCTGCCCGCTCTGTGTATGACCCCTGGCTACGTATTGACCTTTCTGTGATTATCCCTCCTGTACCTCGCTGCCCGCTCTGTGTATGACCCCTGGCTACGTATTGACCTTTCTGTGATTATCCCTCCTGTACCTCGCTGCCCGCTCTGTGTATGACCCCGGCTACGCATTGACCTTTCTGTGATTATCCCTCCTGTACCTCTATGCCCGCTCTGTGTATGACCCCTGGCTACGTATTGACCTTTCTGTGATTATCCCTCCTGTACCTCGCTGCCCGCTCTGTGTATGACCCCTGGCTACGCATTGACCTTTCTGTGATTATCCCTCCTGTACCTCGCTGCCCGCTCTGTGTATGACCCCCGGCTACGTATTGACCTTTCTGTGATTATCCCTCCTGTACCTCGCTGCCCGCTCTGTGTATGACCCCGGCTACGCATTGACCTTTCTGTGATTATCCCTCCTGTACCTCGCTGCCCGCTCTGTGTATGACCCCGGCTACGTATTGACCTTTCTGTGATTATCCCTCCTGTACCTCGCTGCCCGCTCTGTGTATGACCCGGGCTACGTATTGACCTTTCTGTGATTATCCCTCCTGTACCTCGCTGCCCGCTCTGTGTATGACCCCGGCTACGTATTGAACTTTCTGTGATTATCCCTCCTGTACCGTGCTGCCCGCCCTGTGTATGACCCCGGCTACGTATTGACCTTTCTGTGATTATCCCTCCTGTACCTCGCTGCCCGCTCTGTGTATGACCCCTGGCTACGTATTGACCTTTCTGTGATTATCCCTCCTGTACCTCTATGCCCGCCCTGTGTATGACCCCTGGCTACGTATTGACCTTTCTGTGATTATCCCTCCTGTACCTCGCTGCCCGCTCTGTGTATGACCCCGGCTACGTATTGACCTTTCTGTGATTATCCCTCCTGTACCTCGCTGCCCGCTCTGTGTATGACCCCGGCTACGTATTGACCTTTCTGTGATTATCCCTCCTGTACCTCGCTGCCCGCCCTGTGTATGACCTCCTGGCTTGCCTGACCTGAGTTCCCCTCTCCTCTACTTCAGTATTCCTGTAGCGAGTATACTACATCATCTGCAGCAGTAGGACGCTAAGCCCCGCTCCCTGCGGTCACAACCTAGCTCTTCATCGTTGCTCCACCTCCCACAGGTCCTCAAGCTACTCTGCTCCTACCCACGTTAGACGCCAAGACTCCTGTGGCTGCGGGTAAGAGTCCTTCACGTGCACGCTATCTGTGTCCTTGTTACTTGAGGTGGCGGTGCCACTGAAGCACCCCTGACACATACACATTAGACTAAAGTTCCATGAAAGCACTGATTTCGGAGCGTTTGACCGACAATAAAATGTATTTGGGGGCCTCCCGACAGGTGATGTCAGGGCAGAGAAGGATCCGGCATCCTGAATTTCAGAGGATAATCCGTTTGTTCTTCCTGTAGATCGGGGTGGGGAACCTTTTTTGTGCCAAGGGCCATTTGGAATTTTATAATAGCGTTCGGGGTCGTATAAATTCATTAATAATGATGAGCGAGTATACTTGTTGCTTGGGTTTTCCCGAGCATGCTCGGGTGTCCTCTGAGTTTTTTGGCGTGCTCGGAAATTTAGTTTCTGTCGACACATTTGCATGATTTGCGGCTGCTGGACAGGCTGAATACATGTGGGGATTCCTTAACAAACAGGCATTCCTCACATGTATACAGGCTGTCCAGCAGCCATAAATCATGCAGCTGAGGCGACGAAAACTAAAATCTCCGAGCATGTCAAAATACTCGGACACCCGAGCATGCTCAGGAAAGCCCGAGCAACGACTATACTCGCTCATCACTCATTAATAACTGTCTTAAACATTAGTAAGCTGGTATCCAAGGTAAACAGCGGGTATCTATATATCTTGGATACCAGCTCCCAGCGTCGTTGATCGTTGGTCTCTCGCTGTCACATGCAGCGATGCGCGCTGGCCAGTGGGAGACCAATGATCAAAAAATGGCCCAGGACATTCGAGCACAATCAGCGATACCCGGCGGGGGGGCTGGTCGCTGATGCATGTCACACACAGCGATGTCGCTGGCGAGATCTCTGTGGCGTCACAAAATCAGCGATCTCGCTGTGTGTGACGGGGCCTTTAGAGTTCATTTCCTCCCAGCAGTGGGGTTTTATATGCAGGAGCCAGGCAGGTTCAGAGCGCTACTAACCTGCTCATTACGGTAACCCCATTTATGGGGCTTGAGGTATACAGAACATGGGTGGTACATGGGGCCTGGGGTATACAGCACATGGGGGGTACATGGAGCCTGAGGTATACAGCACATGGGTGGTAAATGGAGCCTGAAGTATACAGCACATGGAGGGTACATGGTGCCTGAAGTATACAGCACATGGGGGGGTACATTGAGCCTGAGGTATACAGCACATGGGTGGTACATGGAGCCTGAGGTATACAGCACATGGGTGGTAAATGGAGCCTGAGGTATACAGCACAGGGGGGTACATGGAGCCTGAGGTATACAGCACATGGGGGGTACATGGAGCCTGAGGTATACAGCACATGGGTGGTAAATGGAGCCTGAGGTATACAGCACAGGGGGGTACATGGAGCCTGAGGTATACAGCACAGGGGGGTACATGGAGCCTGAGGTATACAGCACATGGGGGGTACATGGAGCCTGAGGTATACAGCACATGGGTGGTAAATGGAGCCTGAGGTATACAGCACAGGGGGGTACATGGAGCCTGAGGTATACAGCACAGGGGGGTACATGGAGCCTGAGGTATACAGCACATGGGGGGTACATGGAGCCTGAGGTATACAGCACATGGGTGGTAAATGGAGCCTGAGGTATACAGCACAGGGGGGTACATGGAGCCTGGGGTATACAGCACATGGGTGGTACATGGAGCATGAGGTATACAGCACATGGGGGGTACATGGAGCCTGAGGTATACAGCACATGGGGGGTACATGGAGCCTGACGTATACAGCACATGGGGGTACATGGAGCCTGAGGTATACAGCTCATGGGGGGTATATGGAGCCTGAGGTATACAGCACATGGGTGGTACATGGAGCCTGACGTATACAGCACATGGGGGTACATGGAGCCTGAGGTATACAGCTCATGGGGGGTACATGGAGCCTGAGGTATACAGCACATGGAGGGTACATGGAGCCTGAGGTATACAGCACATGGGGGGGTACATGGAGACTGAGGTATACAGCACATGGGTGGTACATGGAGCCTGAGGTATACAGCACATGGGTGGTAAATGGAGCCTGAGGTATACAGCACAGGTGGGTACATGGAGCCTGAGGTATACAGCACATGGGGGGTACATGGAGCCTGAGGTATACAGCACATGGGTGGTAAATGGAGCCTGAGGTATACAGCACAGGGGGGTACATGGAGCCTGAGGTATACAGCACAGGGGGGTACATGGAGCCTGAGGTATACAGCACATGGGGGGTACATGGAGCCTGAGGTATACAGCACATGGGTGGTAAATGGAGCCTGAGGTATACAGCACAGGGGGGTACATGGAGCCTGGGGTATACAGCACATGGGTGGTACATGGAGCCTGAGGTATACAGCACATGGGGGGTACATGGAGCCTGAGGTATACAGCACATGGGGGGTACATGGAGCCTGAGGTATACAGCACATGGGTGGTACATGGAGCCTGAGGTATACAGCACATGGGTGGTACATGGAGCCTGAGGTATACAGCACATGGGTGGTACATGGAGCCTGAGGTATACAGCACATGGGGGGTACATGGAGACTGAGGTATACAGCACATGGGTGGTACATGGAGCCTGAGGTATACAGCACATGGGGGGTACATGGAGCCTGAGATATACAGCACAGGGGGTACATGGAGCCTGATGTATACAGCACATGGGGGTACATGGAGCCTGAGGTATACAGCACATGGGTGGTACATGGAGCCTGAGGTATACAGCACATGGGGGATACATGGAGCCTGAGGTATATAGCACATGGGGGGTACATGGAGCCTGAGGTATACAGCACATGGGTGGTAAATGGAGCCTGAGGTATACAGCACATGGGGGGGTACATGGAGCCTGAGGAATACAGCACATGGGAGGTACATGGAGACGAGGTATACAGCACATGGGTGGTACATGGAGCCTGAGGTATACAGCACATGGGGGGTACATGGTGCCTGAGGTATACAGCACATGGGGGGTACATGGAGCCTGAGGTATACAGCACAGGGGGGGTACATGGAGCCTGAGGTATACAGTACATGGGTAGTACATGGGGCCTGAAGTATACAGTACATGGAGGTACATGGAGCCTGAGGTATACAGCACATGGGGGTACATGGGGCCTGAGGTATCGTGATTACCTTGCACACTGCAGCCGCACAGGAGGACGTGACACTTTCAGCTCTGCTATCTTGCTCAGCAGTGGATGGAGCCTGTGCACGGAGTCCGGCGTCTCCCTGGTGCAGGCTCGCTGACAATGCAGCCCCCTCGTCTATTGCTGCAGCAGGATTATAACTCTCCCTCTCCTGGAGCCGCACAGCAGGAGTCTCCCGAGTCCCCACTGATGGGAAAAGCACGGCAAGATACCGCGCGCAATTCTTAAAGGACCCGCGGCCAAAAAATAGGGAAAGTGGGGAAAGCGGCTCTGGGCTGCACAAAATGATATGGCGGGCCGTATACGGCCCGCAGGCCGGATGTCCCCCACCCCTGCAGTAGATAATCCTCCTCTAGAGGAGTCTGGAGGCGACTCTGTCATACAGACCACAGGAAAGCTGGAATATTTGTGTGTATGGGGGAGTCGGGAGAGATCGCCGTCTGCCAAATGTCCGTTCAGCCAACTCTGATCTCATGTGTATGGGGCCGTTAGTATTACACTGACAGGCAGTGATGACACACGGCACTACAGGAGTACAGGGCATCACCGGAGCCATCAGAGGCTTGTATGTTGTATGATCGCACTGATCAGAGGGGTTTAAAAAGGTTTAAAGTGGAAAAAATATCACAGTTTCAGCAACAAGAAATATCCATCACTATATGGAAAGCAGAGTCACTGCACAATGTTAGTTACGTCACGTCCATAACTACTTTATTATACTCTATTATCCTGTACACAGTGGAGTAGATAGAAATCACAGGTCCCACAGCAATAGCTGGAATTGGGCCCTCCAACGTAAAGAAAAACTATCTATCTATATACACTGTTCAAAAAAATAAAGGAAACACTTAAACAACAGAATATAACTCCAAGTAAATCAAACTTCTGTGAAATCAAACTGTCCACTTAGGAAGCAACACTGATTGACCATCAATTTCACATGCTGTTGTACAAATGGAATAGGCAACAGATGGAAATTATTGGCAATTATCAATACACCCTCAATAAAGGAGTGGTTCTGCAGGTGGGGACCACAGACCACATCTCAGTACCAATGTTTCTGGCTGATGTTTTGGTCACTTTTGAATGTTGGTTGTGCTTTCACACTCGTGGTAGCATTAGACGGACTCTACAACCAACACAAGTGGCTCAGGTAGTGCAGCTCATCCAGGATGGCACATCAATGTGAGCTGTGGCAAGAAGGTTTACTGTGTCTGTCAGCGTAGTGTCTAGAGGCTGGAGGTGCTACCAGGAGACGGGCCAGTACACCAGGAGATGTGGAGGGGGTCGTAGGAGGGCAACAACCCAGCAGCAGGACCACTACCTCCACCTTTGTGCAAGGAGGAACAGGAGGAGCACTGCCAGAGACCTGCAAAATGATCTCCAGCAGGCCACAAATGTTCATGTGTCTGCACAAACCGTTAGAAACCTACTCCATGAGGATGGTCTGAGGGCCCGACCTCCACAGATGGGAGTTGTGCTCACAGCCCAACACCGTACAGGACGCTTGGCATTTGCCACAAAATACCAGGATTGGCAAATTCTCCACTGGCGCCCTGTGCTCTTCACAGATGGAAGCAGGTTCACACTGAGCACATGTGACAGCCGTGACAGAGTCTGGAGACGCCGTGGAGAGCGATCTGCTGCCTGCAACATCCTTCAGCATGACCGGTTTGGCAGTGGTCAGTAATGGTGCGGGGTGGCATTTCTTTGGAGGCCACACGATGTTGGGCTGTGAGCACAACCCCCATGGAGACACAATTGTGCCTTTACCTGGAGATAAATTCCCAGTGGGGGCAATTTCCAAAATGCAATAACTTAAGTGGGGAATTCAGCTCTTTTCACACTTAAGGGATCTGTATATGGAGTCTACAAACTACAGTGGGGAAATAAGGATTTGTTACGCTGACAATTTTGGGGCTAAAGTCACATTTTTGTGAGGAAATAAAGTAAAATTGTCATTTTTTCCTTCCACATTGCTGAAATTCCTGTCACACTATCCGAATTCAGATATTGTCCTGTCAGAAAGAATACAGCGAGTGAAAGGGTTAATAGGACTCACAGGAGGAACCGGCCCAGAAAGCAGAAGATCCAGGAGTGTCCACCACTTATATGACTGCTCTGTGCACAGGACCTGTGATGAGGTCACAGGAGGGGAGGAGTCAGGGGTCACATGATCAGGGGCCTCAGTGTGTGCAGGACTCAGTGTGCTGGAGCGCTCCGGATAATCAGCTGCGTGTGTCGCGCTGTGTGATAGTCACAGCACCTGCATGGAGGGCGACACATGCAGCTGATTATCGGGAGCGCTCCAGGGATCCGGGGTCCCGATGCAGCTATTCGGTAAGCGATATTAGCCAATAACAACTTCTCCGACGATATTCGCTCATCTCTAGTAATAACAGCTCAAAGAAATTCACCGAACTTTTCATTAAGTTTAATAGCGAGACCCTATTAAATATTGAGCACCAGCGGGACGAAGCATTGACAGCGGCATGTAAAAGTGTGGGCGCCCCGGGTCAAAATGACTGTTATTGTGAGCAGTAGTAAGATGAAGATGAAATGATCTCTAAAAGGCCGAACCTCTAAGATGACACATGGCCTTTGCATTTTAGGCAAAAGTAATAATTATAAAATATATATATAGACTTTTTTACAATTTCATAACTGGAAAAAGAGGCGATGCAAAACTTTGGGCACCCTTGGAGATTTGTGTACTGAGATAATTTTGACCAAGATTTCACACCTTAATTAGCTTGTTAGGATTAAGGTGAGATCACATGGTGACCAGGAGCTACAGTCTGAGGAAAGGGCTAAAACGCCTTCACTACACCCCTGTACAGCTGTATAATGAGGCCCAGGCTTTATAGTGAAGGGACAGGAGTGAGGGCTTGTTCCCAGGAGCTACAGACTGAGGAAAGGGCTAAAAAGCCTTCATTAGACCCCTGTACAGCTGTATAATGAGGCCCAGGCTTTATAGTGAAGGGACAGGAGTGAGGGCCTGTTCCCAGGAGCTACAGTCTGAGGAAAGGGCTAAAAAGCCTTCACTAGACCCCTGTACAGCTGTATAATGAGGCCCAGGCTTTATAGTGAAGGGACAGGAGTGAGGGTCTGTTCTCAGGAGCTACAGTCTGAGGAAAGGGCTAAAAAGCCTTCACTAGACCCCTGTACAGCTGTATAATGAGGCCCAGGCTTTATAGTGAAGGGACAAGAGTGAGGGCCTGATCCCAGGTGCTACAGTCTGAGGAAAGGGCTAAAAAGCCTTCACTAGATCCCTGTACAGCTGTATAATGAGGCCCAGGCTTTATAGTGAAGGGACAGGAGTGAGGGTCTGTTCTCAGGAGCTACAGTCTGAGGAAAGGGCTAAAAAGCCTTCACTACACCCCTGTTCAGCTGTATAATGAGGCCCAGGCTTTATAGTGAAGGGACAGGAGTGAGGGTCTGTTTACAGGAGCTACAGTCTGAAGAAAGGGCTAAAAAGCCTTCACTACACCCCTGTTCAGCTGTATAATGAGGCCCAGGCTTTATAGTGAAGGGACAGGAGTGAGGGTCTGTTTCCAGGAGCTACAGTGTGAGGAAAGGGTTAAAAAGCCTTCACTAGACCCCTGTTCAGCTGTATAATGAGGCCCAGGCTTTATAGTGAAGGGACAGGAGTGAGGGTCCCCAGGAGCTACAGTCTGAGGAAAGGGCTAAAAAGCCTTCACTAGACCCCTGTACAGCTGTATAATGAGGCCCAGGCTTTATAGTGAAGGGACAGGAGTGAGGGTCTGTTCTCAGGAGCTACAGTCTGAGGAAAGGGCTAAAAAGCCTTCACTAGACCCCTGTACAGCTGTATAATGAGGCCCAGGCTTTATAGTGAAGGGACAGGAGGGAGAAAAGTGGGGAAAGGAGCCAGAAGAGCCGGACTGCCCATCACTAACCTGCAGAGCCGTACTCCACATATATGGCTGCTCTGTGCACAGGACCTGTGATGAGGTCACAGGAGGGGAGGAGTCAGGGGTCACATGATCTCCGGAGTGAAGACGCTCTATGGAGCCTTCTCCTCAGTCAGTGACATTCCCGCCATTATTTGCCCCTCATTACTGGCACAATTACCCCGCGCCGCCTTCTCTGCACAGTGTTATGTGTGGAATGTAACGTGTGATTTCTCTGGAGGGAAATAGACCCCACACAGGAGGGAATTCTCACCAGTTACCGGCCGTCTACTATATGGCGGCATATGATTGTGCTATCGACTCCACACCAGGAGCTAAAATCCCCAAATCTCGGTTATTTCCCCCCTTCCAGAGTCCGGCTGAGGCCGGGGTCACACTTGGGAGAAACTCGCCCGAGTCTCGCTCCTCAGTGTCCTTGTGGATTAGCCTCTGTAGGGGAAACGACACCGGCTGTCAGGGACAGGGGGCCCCAACATAAATCCAATATTCGCTGTAAGAAAACCCAACCTGATGCCGCCATTCGGGGTCACCAATGCTCCGGCAGTCTGTGACAATGTCAGTAATTATATTTTTGTCACTGATTGGTAGATTTGTGGTAATTTTCCTGGATGATATAGTGAGTTACTCGCGTCCTCTGGAGGAGCATGCTGAGCATGTCAGACAGGGTCTCCAGGTTCTACGTGACAACTATTTATTTGGTAACCTGGAGAAATGACAATTTGTGGTCCAGCAGGTCCAGTTCTCAGGACATGTGGCTTCTGCATTGGGGTTTCAGATGGACCCCGTTACGGTCCCAGCAGTCCCTTCATTGGTTTTAGCCAAGTGACCTGAAAGTGTTACAGAGATTTCTTGTAGTCGAGAAACTGAGGAACAAACAAGTGAAAAATAGGGTCTTACCTGATAACCAGATGTAATGAGAGTAGGGGAGTATTACACTCACCTGATGGAGCGGCGCCTTTACACCATGCTCAATGCATAAATCAGCTGCTGCCGGACCCGGGGCCAAAGACCGAGCAGAAGAGCTGATCCGGGTATAATGTGTCTGTACCTGCGCTGCTGATGGAGACGATCGGAGATGGAGATTTTCATTAAAAACGTTTATTTACTTATATTCCGCAGCGCTTTACAGTTTGCACACATTATCATCGCTGTCCCCGATGGGGCTCACAATCTAAATTCCCTATCAGTATGTCTTTGGAATGAAAAAACGCCAACAAATCACAAAATGTCAAAGTTCATGAGAAAGTCTGTCACACAAAGGTAAATTATAGTTCATGAGAAAACAGAACACACTTACATACAATAATTATATTATAAAGTGCCTATGAATGAAGTGAGGTCACCTAAAAGAATGAATAAAAATATACTGTATCTTTCGGACTATAAGCCGCACCGGGCCATAAGACGCACCCCAAAGTTTCAGGAGGAAAATAAGGCAAAAGTTAATGTGTCAAATGGGGGTCTGTCCCACAGTCTGAATTCAGTAAACCCGGGAGGGGGGGAATCGGCAGCGCTGGTGGAGCCGGGTCACAGGAGGAGTTCGGGGATCCGGCGATGATCTGACTTATCCCAGGTTGGTGCAGCAGGAGGCTCTGTAACATCTGTAATCTCACTGTGGCCATTTGGAGTAAGGGGGTTTAGTTTATAAATCCAGAAGATTTCTTCCCGATGTAGTTGTCCAATGCGATTCTGACCCTGTGGGGGAATCTCCTCTGTGGGGAATATTCTCAGTTGTGTGGAATCTTTCTTGTGTTTGATGGTGCAGTGACGTGAAAGCCCATGTTGGAGAAAACCCTATGGAGTATTGGAACGGTGTGAGTTCAGCCTTTTGTGGAGGGGTTGGGTCGTCCTTCCCACATATAATTTCTGGTATGAGCATATAATCACATATATAACATAACTGGTGGAACATGACATGGGAGTTTTGGTCAGGAAAATTTCACCAGTAGAAATAAGGGTGAATTCAGAGAGACCATGGCAGATCGAGTCACAACAGAGGCAAGTTTTCAGATTGCATGTAATGATTTTATTCGGGAGACTGGCGATTTTTAGCAAATCTTCCTTCTTCTCTTCTATGTTTCTGGGTGCTAGGACATTTTTCAACGATGGAAGTCTTCAAAATGTCAAAAAGGGATTGCTGGGTAATGTTTTTCCCACTCCAGCTGTCTGACATGCTCATGATGCTCCTGCAGAGGACGTGAGTAACTCAATATATCATCCAGGTAAACTACCGCAAATCTACCCATCGGGGAGAAAAAAAATGAAATTTTCAAAGACTGCCGGAGCATTGTTTAATCTGAATGGCATCACCAAATTTTCAATATGACCCTCCCGTGTATTGAATGCGGGCTTCCATTCATCACCATTGTGTATACGTATAACAGTAATCATAAGGAATTGAAAGAATTGTCACCCAGATCCTTCTTGCAAGTTTATTCCATGGTGAAACGTGACATCAGACCATATTAGAGTGCGGCGTGCAGGTAGCAGGGAGCTATACAGAGGAGAGAGCCTGACGGACTACGGCCGTTTCGCACTTGCTTAGCACTTCTGCCGGTCCATGCTTGTCAGGTGGATACACCACTTCGTTTTAACAAGGGTTAGGGAATGGTTAACTGAGAAGTGCAAAACATGTAAAGTGAGTACAGTGAGATGATTAATATATAAGATTAAAAGAAATATAACATAGATCAAAGCCACACATATTAAATCTATCATTGAGGCCAAGGGGAACTTGTGCATCACAATCCAAAATCCATTTTGCTTCTCTTTTTAGTAGCCCCACGGCTCCTAGATACCCGCTGTTTACCCTGGAAACCAGCGTGCACGCTCATTTCCAAGGTAAACAGCGGGTATCCAAGAGCCGCGGGGCTCCTAGTTACCTGACGTTTACATTAGAAACCAGCGTTCAAAAAATGGCCCGGGACATTCAACGACGATCAGCGATAACCAGCAGGGGGGTCGGTCGCTGATCCCCGTCACACACAGCGATCTTGCTGGAGAGATCGCTGATGTGTCACAAAATCAGCGATCTCGCTAGCAAGATCGCTGTGTGTGACGGGGCCTTAAGTCAGGGATGAGGGGAAGCGGGTAAGTGTTCCGAACCGTTATCTTGTTAAGTTCCCGAAAGTCAAGGCACGGCCGCAAACCACCATCTTTCTTCTTCAAAGAAGAAGAACCCTGCTGCCACGGGTGAAACAGAAGGCCTGATATGCCCTTTGCGGAGACTCTCAGCTATGTACTCCTTCACGGCTTGGCACTCTGGCCCAGACAAATTGAACAACCGAGCCTTAGGTAACTTGGCTCCAGGTAGTAAATCAATGGCACAATCGTATGGTCTATGTGGTGACAGCACCTCAGCCTTGCTTTCGGAAAACACATCTTCGAAATCCTTCAGGTATTCCGTAATACCTTCCAGACCGACAGATGACACAGATACGGATTTAACAGAGTTAACAAGAGGTCTCAGGTTACAACATTTATCCTTGCATCCCCATTGAGTGAGCTCCCCCATTACCCAATCAATGGTAGGATTATGGCGTTGAAGCAAAGGCATCCCCAGTACCAGTCCCACAGGCAAGTTATCTAACACAAGACAACTTAGTTTTTCCACATGAGTGGGACCCACTTTCAGAGAAAAAAGTTCAGACCTGAAACAGATACCATCCTGGGTAAGAAGGGACGAGTCAATTGTCACAAGTTTAACAGGATCCTGCTGACTGTCCCTATCTTATTAAGAGTCATAATATGGGTATCAATCAGGTTAACAACAGAACCACAGTCAACAAAGGTGGTAGTCTGAACAGGACCATCATCAAGTTCCAGTTCCAACTGAAGCAAAATTTTTGCAAGTGAGGAAAAGTGTACCTGATTGTCTTTGTAGCCTCCTCGACTACTACCCAGACTTAGTCATTTCCCGCCACCTTGGAGGACGACGGACAGGAAGGGCAGTCCTTCTTCCAATATCCAGATTCCCCACAATAGAAGCACAACTGCTTCTCCTGGCGGCGTCTTCTTTCCTTCTCCTCACAGGTGACAGCACTCACCTCCATAGCCACAGGAGGAGTCCAGGTATCACCTCGACTGGAGAATAACGATGTTTTGAGTTGTATAACGCCTCTTGACCGCAGTCTGCGATCCATACAAACCGCTTGGGTCATGCATCCTCCAGGGAGTCAGGTGGTGGATGAAGTGCCAGGGCATCCTTCAGACGTTCACACAGGCCTCTACGGAACCCCCAAAGGGCGGCATCACTCCAAGAAATCTCAGCTGCCCAACGTCTAAATTCAGAACAGAACCACTCAGCCGAGTGCTTCTGTGGCACCCCCAGGAGTATGGTCGCCACAGTGGCATTACCTTCTTCCTAGGGAGTGTGATGTCTTGCTTGGAAGCAATGAAGGAACTCTCTGTCAGGTAAATCCAGCACACAGCACAGTTCCCACTCCAGGCCAGCAGAGTGAGCTCTGAACCCAAACTGCTGAGGAGCTGCTCTCTGTGGCCAGGAAAGGGAAGTTAGTGAGTTCGTGTGGAGAAGGCGAAGTGTGTGGATGTGGGAGAGATGAGCTGGAGGATTGAGCGGAATTCAGGCTCACTTCTAGCTGTAGCGCATGGACGGGATTCTGGTCTCCAAGGTTGTATGGATGCTGATGTTCCGGAAACAGAAACCGGAGGAACAGGAGGCTGTAAATGCTCTGTTCCCACATAAGACTCGGAGGCACAGCAGCAACGAATGTGAGCCAGAGAAGAAGGAGGCTACGGCTGTCTGCCATACAAGGGGAGTTCTAAAAGAGAGCAAGCAAGGGGAACTTCAGTGTAACTCAGTACTGCAAGTACCTCAGATAAGCGCTAGGAAGGAGACTACACAACCCATCTGCATAAAGAGATTCCTAAGTTGCTTCCAGGCTGATTAACTCCTGTTCCATCTGTAATCTGGATCCTCGACTGCACTTACAAAGCAAAGTAAAGGTAAAGGAAACTGCACCCTGTTGTGCCATTGCCTCCTTCCTGCAACTTCTTCCGCACTGCTACATCTCTGTGCGTAACACTGCACCCTCTCCCTCAACACCTATTACCACTGCCCTGGGACTATAGCTCTACCTGTGGGGAGCTCTTACACCTTGCTGCCTTATACCATCTGTCCCAGAGGATCTGCCTGCAGTGTCGGCTTAACCCCTTCATTGCCGAGCACCACAGGTGGCGTCACGTATCATCCACCTATAAACTTTATTCAGCCACATTTCACCCCTTTGGATGGACTCCTAGGGCCACAGACCGGGTCACCGCCACCGTGACACGTACCTCTGAGACACCGGCCCGGTACTGAGTAACCCCACTGCCCTGGCAGGCGATCCATTTTGGCGTCACAAACAGGATTTACGAAGCCCGGTGCTACCGGGTCCTGTGTGCCAGAGACTGTATTGTGTGCCATAGACTTATTTTGCAATTGCCGCCATTACCCCGCCATTTGGCGCGTGCGGGAAGCCAAAGGGGTGTGCCTTCATGGGTGGAACCTGCAAGAGAGCGCGAAAAGTGAAGTGCTGCGCGGGAAGAGACCAGCGGGCGGGAAGTGAGGAACTGAGGCCTGCAGTCCTGGTATCCCCGATCATCCAGCCTCTGGAGCGGCAACCGGTAAGTCAGTGAAACACGGGGCCTGGCAAACGTTAACTAGGGGGGAAGAGAATGTCTGAGGCAAGAGAAGATGCAGCGGTGGACGCCACCGCACCCCCCACAGCGCTGCAAGATGCAGGGGCCAGCGCAGCTGCGGCTCCAATGGCACCGCAGAATCCAGCAGCCAGCGCCACCTCCAGAGCACCTCAAGAACCAGCGCAGCAGTCCCCATAATGCCGCTGTCCATGCCCTATATACCGGGAGTGGCCTGGTTACCGCAGTACTCAGGGGAGTCACATACCCTGAGTGAATTCAAAGAGAGACTGTGCAGCTTGTTTGAGGTGTATCCTCTGTCTGAAAACCAAAAAGTGAACATCCTTATTGGGCAGCTAACTGGTGCAGCGCAAAGAGAAGTAAAGTCCTGGCAGGACACTGATAAAGAGACTGTTAAAAAGATTCTGGCTAAGCTAAGCACCTTTGACACCCACACTGCAGCTGAAATAAAAATGAGATTCTTTGGGTGTAAGCAAAGAGTGCAGGACAGTATATGGGACTATGCTCTTAACTTGCAGGAGGCGCTGAGAGCCATAAAGCAGATTGACTCAGACAGTGTGAAAGATGGAGACAGGTTGTTAAAGGAGCAATTTACTGAGGGACTCCTATCCAGTACCCAGAGCACAGCTGCGCATCATAGCCCTACAAAACCCTGACCTAGACTTTGCAGACTTTAAAGACAGGGCTAACCGGGTGCTGAATGAACCAAATGTCAGCCGTCCAGCACCCCCTAGGCGCCCAGCAATCACATACCACCAAGAAGCAGCATCTTTCCCTCGGAGGCTGACGCACAGACTTTGGATAATGATCCATCTACAGAACTGCGCCTTCAGGTCCAAGAGCTGACCAAAAATATGGCTGCACTCGCCAAAACTGTGCAGTCCATGCAGATGTCCTCAAAGGAGAAGATCCAGCTGGCCTCCAGTCCAGAGGATGTCCCGTGGCTACGGAAGAAGAGGATCCTGCCACTCCGAGGGGAGTGACAACGATCGCTATGACCAGGATGGACGTCCCATCTGTCGTCACTGATGCAAGGCAGGCCACATCGTAAGATTCTGTTGTTTAAATGAGCAACCCCTGGGGCAGAGGGCCAACCCCCCAGGAGTAGGACCACAAGGCCCAAAGAACTGGCGAGCCAAGTATGTTGGAGGGCGACCGGTCCTCCCAGTGGTGATTGACGGCATCCTGTGGAAAGAGCTGAAAACTGCTGTTCACAAACGATCTCCATCCAACCTCACTGAGCTCGAGCTGTTTGCCAAGGAAGAATGGGTAAGAATTTCAGTCTCTCCATGTACAAAACTGACAGACATACCCCAAGTGACTTGCAGCTGTAATCGCAGCAAAAGGTGGCGCGACAAAGTATTAAGCTAAAGGGGCCGAATAATATTGCACGCCCCACTTTTCAGTTTTTGACTTTCCACAAAAATTTGAAATAACCAATAAATTTCATTCAACTTCACAATTGTGTCCCACTTGTTGATTCTTCACCAAAAATTTACATTTGGTATCTTTATGTTTGAAGCATGATATGTGGGAAAAGGTTGAAAAGTTCCGGAGGGCCGAATACTTTCGCAAGGCACTGTGTTTGTGTCACTGACATGTATATATATTTATGTATTCTATGTGTACATATCTATCTATTCTTTTCTGAGCTGTCAGTGTGATTTTACAATAGCTGGACATGAATTGCCGGCTTTTCAAAGGACAGCGGTGCGTATAAATCGGACAGCATTCGCATGGTCCGAGTGCTGTCCGATTTATCTATCGCACCCATTGACTTCTATTGCAGGATGCGATCCGATTTGTGATTACAATCGCAACATGCTGCGATTTTTTTCTCCAGCCTGATCTTGATCCGATCTGAGCTGGAAAAAAACCGCAGATGAGCACACCATCATAGATTAACATTGGTAGAAATTCAATTTGATTTTTTTTTATCAGATTGAATTTGTCCGATTTCACCGCAAGTGAGCATGAGCCCTTATCGCACCCCACCAGGCCAAGACTTATGTTCAGCGGCCCCAACCACTCATCCATCTCTTGTTTAGTCACTGTCCACAGCTCCTGCGCAGTAACGTCCCTGCCCGTGCTTACTGTTCCGCCTATCGGTAGTTATCTGGACCTTGCCACTGATGGTGGTGCACACCTGATTTTGGCTGCAACATGTGTGTGCTGGACAGTGATAGCCCCGCTTGAAAAATTAGTGGTGGATGGGAACCACGTACTGCACAACAGCCACCACAATCACTTCTTTAAAACTGTTTTTCTCCATTAGATGGAATGGCAGCATTTCAAAGGCCAGGAATGTGTACATGAAGTTATTCAGGACCAGGGCCCGTGGGCGAGTAGTTTCCTCTTTCTGTCTAGGGTTTGGGTGACTGAGAGCTGAACACTTCCATGGGACAGGGTGCAGATGCTCGGTGACACTGCTGGTGGTGGTGCTGTTGTAAGGACGAAGACCGGGCTGCAGGTACCTGTACCGAGCCTGGTCCAGAACTGTTGAGGCTGCCTCCCATGTTGCATGGGGCCGTAATGAGGAGCTGGACTGACCTCATGACCCAGGATAAAAGGAAAAGCGTGCGCTGCAGCAGTCAGTTTGGCGATAACCAGCAGCAGCGCACAGCTGAGAGAGCAGCTCGCTCCGTCCACCGAGCATCGGCGCTGCGGCAGGCTGCGTTCGCTGTCCACAGCGGGACCACGGGAGATAAAGGTGCCTTGCGCCCCATGACAGAAACAGAGAAAGGTGCTGTGCACACTGTGACTGTGAGTACCGCACACAGACAGAGCAGAGAAAGCCGAGCACCGGACATACGCTTGCGGCCTCCCTGCCAGTTGATGCACGGCCATTTACGCTTCACTCTGGGAGCGCTGCAGTTTTGTTTCGGCTGCATCTGTTTACGGACTAGAGGCTCAGCGGAAGGTGCCGGAGACCGACCGCTGCCACCAGAAGACGGACCATCGTTTAAAGGACCCCATGGACTATGGAGTTTTGGAGATGTAAGATGGGGACATTGTGGACTGAGGACATTACATGTTGGCCATCTCCATGGATTTGTTGTACAACCCTGAATTTATGGAATAAGAATAGTTGCATCGGTGACCTGCCTCGGTGATTATTACACCCCACAACCTCAGATCTCCACAGGGAGGATTTGTTCTCACTTCTCATTATTGTGCTAGCCCAGTTTTTGTTAATCATGAGCTATTAATCTTTTACAGGACCACGTTCCATATTACAGAATTGTATCTTTATAAATGTCTCTGATGGGCCGGATGGCAGCCAATGTTTTCTGCTCAGACCCATCTGAGTTCAGTCACATTGCGAGTCCAGATGAGAAAACCCCCCCGATCTGCCCGGCCTGATAGAAGAACATTGCTCCGAGTGCAGGCCAATATGCAGAGGATCGCACTCTGCTGATTATTATGCCAGCATGCGCGAGACTCAGGATGTGAAGAGTCACATATTCTACAGAACAGGCAGGAAATAAGGGAAGCAGAACTATCAATATGGGAGAGTGATACACAGCTGTGGCCATATTGGGGCAGTTCATAGATAAGGAGGGGGAGGTTTTAGGGTCTGTGCACACGTTGCGGATTTCCTGCGGATCCGCAAGTGGTTTACAGTACAATGTTGTTCTACGGAGAAAAAAACCCGCTGTGCACATGCTGCGGAAAAATCTGCGCGGAACCGCAGGATGTCAATTCTTTGTGCGGATTCCGCAGCGTTTTTACACCCATTCCATTATAGGAATCCACAGCTGTAAAAACGCAGGCCAAATCCGCACTAAATCCGCATAAAAAACGCAAGGATTTTGACCTGCGGATTCTGTCAAAAGATGTAGATTCCCCACGGAAAATTCCGCAACGTGTGCACATCCCCTTGTTGTCCTGTGATTTTAGGTCTGATCCAGGGTTGTGGTCTTCAGGAGGTCTGAGGAGCACATTCCTTCATTGATGTAGCAAGACATAAATCCACGCGACACATTCATTCCAGCTCTGTCACAGGTCGTCAGAATTTTGTAAGCCATTAGTATCCAAAAAATAAACCGTGAATATTGCCTAACATTACAAAGATATTTTTCCTCTGGAAAATCTACCATCGCCTGTCCCATCAGTGGTGACAGCAGCAGTCAGACCCTCAGAGAGGAGCAGCTTAAGAAAGAAAAAACAATTATGGACAAAAAAAATGCAAAACATACAGCTGATCCGGCTGTACGGGCTCCACGGAAGTGCGGGTCTGGTCTACTGGTGAGGACTTCCCTGCAGGTAGTTCCCCCAATAAACCGCACGGTGTGGACACAGCCCGATACAGATCCAACTGCGGTTACTGGATTTTTCGGAGAAAAATAAGGAAAAAATATTTTTTAATAAAATGGTGGTGCTTCTTAAAATCCATGCGTCTTTATTGCTTATCGGGGGGTGGTGGCTGCGGTGAAGCGGTGTCCCAGGGTCGCTGCTGGAGGAGGCAGGAGTGGGGTGATTCTGCAGATCGCAGGCAGGGATGAGGGGGTGCTCCGATGTGCGGCGCTGGTGCGGGGGTCTCCGGTGGTTGCTGGCCGCTGCTGCTGGTGTCTCCGATGCACAGCGGTGCTGCGTGGGAGTCCAGCGCTGCCCGGAGCTCTGCCAACACTTTGCGACATGCCAGAGCCCCGATACTTCCACGTTTCCCTGTGCGTGGGCAGTGGACTCCGATAATTTGTACGCCGCCGCCACAGTTGCGGCGCATGCACAGACGGTGATCTCGGGATCAATATCTTGAGAGAGATTTCAGCGCTGAGATCTCATCTCTCGAGATCTTGGTCCCGAGATCATTTTCTACGCATGCGCCGCCGCCGGCCATATTCCCGGAGTCTACAGCACACGCACAGGGAAACATGGAAGTACTGGGGCTCTGGCATGTCGCAAAATGTTGGCAGAACCCCGGCCAGCGCCGGACACCCACGCAGTACCGCTAGGCACCGGAGACACCCGCAGCAGCAGCCAGCAACCACCAGGCACCCGGACACCCCCCCTCATCCCAGCCTGCGGCCAACACCCACAGCATCGGTAAGGCATGTACGCTTTGTAAGACGCACCCCCATTTTCCCCCCAAATTTTGGGGGAAAAAAGTGCGTCTTACCAAGACTAATGTCACACCGAGCTTTATCATTCTAGAAATGAAAATTCAACTCGTATCTGTCACACTATTTTATTACAAGTCAAATAGTTAGAACTAAAATATATAAATCTATGCATACATACAAATGAATGATAATGAGTTTTAGAAATCAAAACAATTAATTAACCCCTTTACCCCCAAGGGTGGTTTGCATGTTAATGCCCGGGCCAGTTTTTACAATTATGACCACTGTCCCTTTATGAGGTAATAACTCTGGAACGCTTCCATGGATCCCGGTGATTCTGACATTGTTTTCTCGTGACATATTGTACTTCATGTTAGTGGTAAAATTTCTTTGATATGAAATTTGGTGAAAATTTTGAAAATGTTGCAATTTTCCAACTTGGAGTTTTCTTAATAAGTAACATTTCCCACATGTTTACTTTACATCAGCACAATTTTGAAACCAAAAATGTTTTTTTGTTAGGAAGTTATAAGGGTTAAAAGTTGACCAGCGATTTTTCACTTTTACAACACCATTTTATTTTTAGGGACCACTTCACATTTGATGTCACTTTGAGGGGTCTATATGATAGAATGGTGTCACTTTTGGGTATTTTCTAAAAACTGCACCCATCAAGGTGCTCAAAACCACATTCAAGAAGATCATTAACCCTTCAGGTGCTTCACAGGAATTTTTTGAATGTTTAAAAAAAAAAACATTTAACTTTTTCACAAAAAAATTACTTTAGGTCCAATTTTTTTATTTTCCCAAGGGTAACAGGAGAAATTGGACTGCAAAAGTTATTGGGCAATTTGTCCTGAGTACGCTGATACCTGATGTGGGGGGAACCACTGTTTCGGCGCATGGCAGAACTCTTTCTCAACGCAAAATTGGATGGAATTGAGATGGGGCGCCATGTCGCATTTGGAGAGCCCCTGATGTGCCTAAACAGTGCAAACTCCCCACAAGTGATCCCATTTTGGAAACTAGACCCCCTCCCCAAGGAACTTATCTAGATGTCTGGTGAGAACTTTGAACCCCCAAGGGCTTCACATAAGTTTATAACGTACAGCCATAAACTTAAAAAATCATATTTTTTCCAAAAATTCTTTTCACCCCCAATTTTTATTTTTCCAAAGGAAACAGGACACCAAAAGTTATTGTGCAATTTTCCCTGAGTATGCTGATGCCCCATATGTGGGGGTAAACAACTATTTGGGCGCATGGCAGAGCTCAGAAGGTAAGCAGCTCCATTTGACTTTTTGGCTGGAATGGAGATCGGACCCCATGTTGCATTTGGAGAGCCTCTTTTGTGCCTAAACAGTGGAAACCCCCACAAATGTCACTATTTTGGAAACTAGACCCCCCAAGGAACTTATTTAGATGTCTGGTGAGCCCTT
Source organism: Dendrobates tinctorius (assembly GCF_039654945.1). Lineage (NCBI taxonomy): Eukaryota > Metazoa > Chordata > Amphibia > Anura > Dendrobatidae > Dendrobates > Dendrobates tinctorius. Next base: position 1,080,092 of record NW_027362038.1, on the reverse strand, counting down.
TGAACCCCCAAGTGCTTCACAGAAGTTTATAACGCCCAGGCGTGAAAATAAAAAAATTATATTTTTTCCACAAACATGATCTTTTAGTCCCCACTATTTTTATTTTTCCAAGGGTACCAGGAGAAATTGGACCCCAAAGGTTGTTGTCCAATTTGTCCCGAGTAGACTGGTACCCCATATGTAGGGGTGAACCACTGTTTGGGCGCATGGCAGAGCTCGGAAGGGAAGGAGCACCATTTGACTTTTTCAGCGAAGAATTGGCTGGAATTGAGATCAGACGCCATATTGTGTTTGGAGAGCACCTGATGTGCCCAAACAGTGGAAACCCCCCAATTATAACTCCAACCCTAACCCCAACACACCCCTAATCTCAGCCCTAACCCTAATCTCAGCCCTAACCGGAAAATGGAAATAAATACATTTTTTTAAATTTTATTTTTCCCTAACTAAGGGGGTGATAACGGGGGGTTTGATTTACTATTTATGGCAGTTTTTATGTTTGGCAGCTGTCACACGCTAAAAGACGCTTTTTATTGTAAAAATAGTTTTTGCATCACCACATATTGAGAGCTATAATTTTCCATATTTTGACCCACTGAGTCATGTGAGGTATTATTTTTTGCGGGACGAGTTGACGTTTTTATTGGTACCATTTTTGGGCACGTGACGTCTTTTGATTGATTTTTATTCTGATTTTTGGGACCCAGAATGAATAAAAACCAGCATTTCATGAATTTCTTTTGGGGGTGCGTTTACACCGTTCCGCGTGTGGTAAAATTGATAAAGCGTTTTTTTCTTCGGGTCAGTACGATTACAGCGATTCCTCAATTGTCTTTTTTTATGTTTTGGCGCTTTTCTGTAATAAAACCAATTTTATATAAAAAATAATTATTTTTGCATCGCTTTATTCTGCGAGCTATAATTTTATTATTTTTTCGCTGATGATGCCGTATGGCGGCTCGTTTTTTGCAGGACAAGATGACGTTTTCAGCGGTACCATGTTTATTCATATCCTTTTTTTATCGCGCATTATTGAACTGTTTGTTCAGCGGTATGATGATAAAGCATTGGTTTTTTTTTTAAAGGGGTTTACCAAGGGGGTTAACTAGTGGGACAGTTTTATAGGGCGGGTCGTTACGGATGCAGCGATACTAAATGTGTGTATTTTTATTGCTTTTTTTTTCCAAAAAATGAATTAGGGATTTTTTTTTTTTATAAATTAATTTTACACTTTTTTTTTTTTTTTTTTTAACTTTATTACATTGTCCCAGGGGGGGACATCACTGTCATGTGTCTGATCGCTGATCTGACAGGTTGCACAGCACTGTCAGATCAGCAATCTGACAGGCACTGCTGGCTTCCTCCGTGCCTGCACTCTGCAGGCACTGAGGAAGCCGCCTCCCTGCAGGCCCCCGCGGCCATATCGGATCTGGAGGCCTGCAGGGAGGAGGACCCTCGGAGCGACACAGCACATCGCATCGCTCCGGGGGTATCAGGGAAGCACGGATGGAACCCTCTCCCTGCATGCTTCTCTCCAATGTCCCAGTACACTGCGATCATGTTTAATCGCAGTGTGCCAGGGGTTAATGTGCCAGGGGCGGTCCGTGACCACCCCTGACACAGTGCAGAGTGTCAGCTGTGATAATCAGCTGACACCCGGCTGCCATAAGCGGCGCTCCCCCAGTGAGTGCTGCTGATCGCGTTAGATTTACTATTCCATCCTTGGGACTTACTGTAGGTCCCAGGTCAGATGGACGGAATAGTACATCTAATGTAGGAAAGGGGTTAAGGCACATTAGAGATTAATGAGAAAAAAAAAAAACATTTTGTACCAAAGTCCCCTGTTCTTTAGCTGCAAAAAATGTATTGAGGTACTTAACACAAAATTCCTCTCTCGTTGAATCCACTATAGGACACGAGCATGGGTAAAGGGAAGAGGACCTGTTGTGAATTCTCTCTCTGGCTTCCCTCTGGTGATTACTGAAGATAGTGGAGCTGGTCAGATTGACAAAGGGGTTGCGAGTTCTCTTTCTGGACTCCCTCTGGTGGTTACTGGAGGTAGTGGAGCTGATCTGATTGACAGAGGCTTGTCACCTGATGTTTGTGCTTTCATCTTGTTTCACCGTCAATACATGTTGGGGGCTGTCTATTGCTTTGGGGTCTGCTCTGGGGCAGTTTAGATTTTCCCTTTCTTTCTTTAGGCTTATTTAGTTCTCCGGCTGTGATGAGGCGTCTAGGACCACCGTAGGCACGCTCCACGGCTACTGCTAGTTGTGTGGATAGGATCAGGGGTCTGCAATCCGCTAGTTACCAACCTCTCCGGTTTTCTGGGCTTAGCTTGCTTTTTGTTTCTTCCTCCTCTGTGACTCATTCATAACAGTGGGCCCCATCGTTGCACAGTCTATTTTTCTGCCTGCGTTTGTGTTTTCATCAACAATATATGTTTGGGGGCTAGCTATTCCTTTGGGGTCTGCTCCAGGGCAGTTTAGATTTCCCCTTTCTTTCTTTAGGCTGTTAGCTCTCCGGCTGTGCCGAGGCGTCTAGGATCATCGTAGGCATGCTCCATGGCTACTGCTAGTTGTGTGGATAGGATCAGGGGTCTGCAATCCGCTTAGTTACCAACCTCTCTGGTTTTCTGTGGCTTAGCCTGGGCCTGCTATCCTCCTCGGTGACCCATTCATAACAGAATCACCAGCCTAACTGTAGACTCTAGGGTACTCTAAGTGTCAATTTTTTTTCCATATATTTTTTCATTTTTTTTCTGGGGCCGTAGGAGGATATTTTTTGTCTAAATGGAGACTAAGCAATTGTCCTATCGTGTTGAGCAGCTCGCTGCTGAAGTGTGGGGAATTTCTGCCTATCTCGCTCAATCTTCTGCTGTTGAACCAAAAATCCCTACTCCTGATGTGTTTTCTGGGGATCGGTCTAAATTTCTGAATTTTAAGAATAATTGTAAATTATTTCTTGCCTTGAAGCCTAACTCCTCGGGGAGCTCGGTGCAGCAGGTTAAAATTGTCATCTCCCTGCTGCGCGGCGATCCCTAGGATTGGGCTTTTTCTCTGACACCTGGAGATCCTATTCTGGCTAATGTGGATACGTTTTTTCAAGCCTTGGAGTTGTTGTATGATGAACCTAATACTGTTGATCAAGCTGAGAAAACCTTATTGGCATTGAACCAGGGTCAGGATTCTGCAGAGTTATATTGTCAAAAATTCTGAAAGTGGGCGGTCCTTACTAAATGGAATGACGATGCCCTAGCGGCTCTCTTTCGGAAGGGTTGGGCAGAAACCGTAAAATATGTTATGGTGGGATTTCCTGTCCCCTCTGGTCTTAACTCCATGTCATTGGCCATTCAAATTGATCGACGTTTACGTGAGCGTAAAACTACACGAGAGGCGTTGCCGCCTTTCGAACGAACTTCTGAACCCATGCAATGTGATAGGGTTTTGTCTAGGGCGCAATGTCAGGAGTTTAGAAGGCGTAATAAGTTGTGTTTTTTCTGCGGGGACGCCTCTCGTACTATTGCTGTCTGCCCTAAACGAGAAAAGCGTTTTGCTCACACATTTGTGGTAGGCAGTGTACAACCTAAGTTCCTTTTGGCGATTACCCTGATCTGCTCCTTGTCTACATTTTCCGCTAAGGCTTTTGTAGATTCAGGAGCAGCTTTGAATCTGCTGGATTTAGACTTTGCTAAACGTTGTGGTTTTCCCATGATACCCCTGTGGACTCCTATCCCTTTGAGGGGTATTGATGCTACTCCTTTGGCGGAGAATAAACCCCAGTTTTGGACCCAGGTGATAATGTGGGTCGTCCCAGACCACCAAGAAAATTGTAAATTTTTGGTGTTGCACAATTTGCATGATACTATTGTTCTGGGTTTCCCTTGGTTGCAAACTCATAATCCTGTTTTACATTGGAAATCTGTGTCTGTGGTGAGTTGGGGTTGTCAATGTGTTCTTAGTGACACTCCTGTTTTCTCCAGCTCTCCCCAGTCTCATGATATTCCTATTTGGCTGATTTTTCTGATGTATTCAGTGAGAGTAAGTCTGCGTGTTTGCCTCCTCACAGGAGTTATGACTGTGTAATTGAGTTAATGCCCGGGCGTAAATTTCCCAAAGGTCGGCTTTTCAACTTATCGGTACCCGAACATTATGCTATGCGATCCTATATCAAGGAGTCGTTGGAGAATGGTCATATTAGACCATCCTCTTCACCTTTAGGTGCTGGCTTTTTTTTGTGGCCAAGAAAGATGGTTCACTAAGGCCATGTATGGACTATCATTCCCTTAACAAAATCACTGTTAAATATCAGTACCCGTTACCCCTGATTTCTGATTTATTTTCCAGAGTTAAAGTGCCTGTTGGTTTGCCAAGCTTGACCTCAGGGGGGCGTATAATCTTATTCGCATAAAACACGGGGATGAATGGAAGACAGCATTTAATACTCAGGAGGGACATTTTGAGTACCTGGTGATGCTTTTAGGCTAATGCCACTTCTGTCTTCGTCTTTTATGAACGATATATTCCGGGACCTTGTGGATAAGTTTTTGATCATTTGTCTGGATGATATTTTGATCTTTTCCAGTGATTGGGATTCTCATGTGGAACATGACCTGATGGTGTTCCGGTTTTGAGGGAAAATTCTCTGTATGTTAAGGGATCGAAGTGCCTCTTTGGTGTACAGAGGATTTCATTTTTGGGATTCATTTTGTACCCGTCGGCTATTGAAATGGACCCGGCCAAGATACAGGCCATTTATGATTGGGTTCAGCCTACTTCTTTGAAGGCTCTCCTGAAGTTTTTGGGTTTTGCTAATTTCTACCGTAAATTTATAAGTATTTTTTCTGGTATTGTTAAACCACTGACTGATTTGACCAAAAAGGGCGCTGATGTGGTGAATTGGTCTCCAGAGGCAGTTTTGGCATTTCAGAAGCTTAAGCGGAGATTCACTTCGGCTCCGGTTCTACGGCAACCTGATGCCTCACTCCCATTTCAGGTGGAGGTAGATGCTTCTGAGATTGGTGCAGGAGCCGTTTTGTCCCAAAGAGATCCGGTGAGTTCTAAGATGAATCCCTGTGCCTTCTTTTCTCAAAAATTCTCCCCATCTGAACATAACTATGACGTGGGGAATCGGGAATTGTTGGCCATGAAATGGGCATTTCAAGAGTGGAGACATTGGGTGGAGGGAGCGAGACATCAAGTTGTGGTCCTCACTGACCACAAGAATTTGATTTATCTTGAATCAGCCAAACACTTGAATCCTAGACAGGCTAGGTGGGCCTTGTTTTTCACGCGGTTTAATTTTGTGGTCTCTTTTCTTCCAGGCACTATGAATGTTAAGGCGGACGACCTTTCTAGGAGTTTCTTTGCAGATTCTTTTGATGTGACCAAGCCTACTACCATTCTAAATGAGGGTGTAGTTCTTTCCGCCATCTCACCCGATTTGAGACGTGCCCTGGAGGAATTTCAGGAGGACAAACCTGAACGTTGCTCTATGGGGAAATTGTATGTTCCTGACCTGTGGAGGAAAAGCGTAATGTCTGAAATTCATTTCTCCGCATTGGCTGGTCATCCAGGTATTTTTGGTACCAGAGATTTGGTGAGTCGGTCTTTTTGGTGACCTGCCTTATCTCGTGATGTCAGGAATTTTTGTGCAGTCCTGTGGGACTAGTTCTCGGTCCAAGCCCTGTTCTCGTTCTAGTGGGTTGTTGATGCCCCTGCCAGTGCCCAGGAGGCCATGGACTCATACCTCAATGGATTTTATTTCTAATCTTCCTGTCTCTCAAAGAATGACTGTTATCTGGGTCATCTGTGATAGATTTTCTAAGATGGTCCATCTTGTACCACTCCCAAAGTTGCCATCTTCTTCTGAGTTGGTGCCCTTGTTTTTACAACAGGTGGGTTTGGTTGCACGGGATTTCTGAGAACATTGTGTCGGACAGAGGAGTCCAGTTTGTTTCCAGATTTTGGAGAGCTTTTTGTTCCAAACTGGGAATTCAGTTATCTTTCTCCTCTGCATTTTATCCTCAGACCAATGGGCAAACTGAGAGAACAAACCAGACTTTAGAATCCTATTTGAGATGTTTCCTATCTGCTGATCAGGATGACTGGGTCTCAGTTTTGCCCTTGGCCAAATTTGCGCTAAACAATAGGGCTAGTTCTGCCACTTTGATGTCGCCCTTTTTCTGTAACTTTGGGTTTCATCCTCGATTTTCTTCAGGGCAGGTGGAATCTTCGGCCAAGTGTGGATTCTGTGGTAGAGAGAATGCAGCAGATTTTGGACCAAGTGGTGGATAAGTTGTCCCACTCTCAAGAAAAATGCCAACAGTTTTCCAACCGGCATAGGACCATTGGTCCCAGGTTTAAAGTGGGTGATATGGTTTGGTTGTCTTCAAAGAATATTCCTATGAAGGTTGCGTCTCCAAAATCCAAATCAAGATTCATTGGACCTTATAAGATTTTGGAAATCCTTAATCCCGTTTGGCTCTTCCAGTTACGTTTAAGATTCATAACGTGTTCCATAAATCCTTGTTGAAAAGGTTTGTAGAGCCAGTAGTTCCAATGGAAGCACCTCCTGACCCTGTATTGGTTAAAGGTAATTTGGAGTATGAGGTAGAGAAAATATTGGATTCTCGTTTGCTAGACGGAGACTCCAGTACCTGGTCAAATGGAAGGGTTATGGCCAGGAGGATAATTCTTGGGTCTCTGCTTCTGACATTCATGCCGAAAGATTGGTTCGTGCTTTTCACCGGGCCCATCCTTACCGGCCTGGTGGCGTGGTTGAGGGTTCGGTGACTCCTCCTCAAGGGGGGGGTACTGTTGTGAATTCTCTCTCTGGTGATTACTGAAGATAGTGGAGCGGGTCAGATTGAGAGTTCTCTTTCTGGGCTCCCTCTGGTGGTTATTGGAGGTAGTGGAGCTGATCTGATTGACAGAGGCTTGCCACCTGATAATGAGGAAGACGATTGGAGATCTGGGGTTTCTGATTAGGATTTAAGGCAGCTGACTCCCTCTATCCCTGCTGGTGATTTTCTTCCTGTGCCTCCTGAGGTCTGATGTCTCCTGCTCTTTCCCTGCATGTTCAGCTAAGTGGTTCGTGATCTGGTTATGTTTATCTCTGCTTTATGCGGGTCAGCTAGCTCTGCCTGGGGCTGTATCACCGCCCATATGTTACTGCACGTGCCAGTTTGTTTTGTCCCCTTTTATATTGGTCTCTTTTTGCTTTGCTTTCAGAATATACCAGAGTGCTGATCTAGTGGGGGCGACGTTGTGCGACTTCAGTGTTTTTGTGCATCAGACGTGTTGGATTTTTGCAGGGTTTTTTGCGTGATTGCAGACAGTGTCTTTCCTTTCCTGTCCTGTCTGGTCAGTGTGGGCCCCATCGTTTGCTCAGTCTATTTTTCTGCCTGCGTTTGTGTTTTCATCTTGTCTCACCGACAGTATATGTTTGGGGGCTAGCTATTCCTTTGAGGTCTTCTCTGGGGCAGTTTAGATTTCCCCTTTCTTGCGTTAGGCTTAGTTAGCTCTCCGGCTGTGCCGAGGCGTCTAGGATCATCGTAGGTATGCTCCACGGCTACTGCTAGTTGTGTGGACAGGATCAGGGGTTTGCATCCGCTAAGTTACCAACCTCTCTGGTTTTCTGTGGCTTAGCCTGGGCCTGCTATCCTCCTTGGTGACCAAATTTTATCAGGGACCTAGGTGGGCCCTGTGCCATATATAACAAGTCCTAGGATGACCCCAAAAAAACCCATAAAACAAAGCCCCGAAAAAATAGAGAGAAGCATGACAGTACGTACAGCAGATAAGGTAAAGGTGAGAAATAAATATTGGACAAAGGAAATGAAAAGGTGGTAGACCCCCACAGGACCAACCCTAGCAAGCCACGAGAAGTGGAAAGAGGGGACGGGAACTTCGGAGATCTTAGACTCATCTATCTGACATCGGAGGGGTGCTGGGTCACACCAATTTTGGCAGAACACGGATGGTGGAGGCACCAGCACTCCACTTGGTGGAGATATGGCAAATGATGAATTGCCATCTAAAGAGGTCACTACTGTGGAGGGCACGGTGAAAAAAGACAGAGGAAACCCACAACACCTAGAAGAAAACAAAGAAATTTATGTAAGAAAAATCCTGCCTAAATTGTACAAAAAGCCACGGCCGCCCCTCCCAATATTCACACCGTGATCTAATGCCCATCAGCAACAATGTACAAACTGAACATGAGGTTATTACTTTACATTCTGATAAGCCTGTATGAAGCCCACTACCACGTCACAGTTACCAAAACAGGGGGTCCTAGCTTTAAAGGGAATCTGTGCTCCCATTTTTGGCCAATAAGCTGCGGCCACCGCCATCGGGCTTATCTACAACATTCTGTAATGCATTCTGTAATGCTGTAGATGAGCCCCGGATGTAACCTGAAAGATAAGAAAAAAAGAGTCAGATTATACTCACCCCGGGATCCGGTCCGATGGGTGTTGCGGTTCGGTCCGGGTCCTCCCATCTTCATGTGATGCCGTCCTCCTTCTTATTTCTGCAGCAGCGCAGGCCCTCTCTGACCTTTCCCAGCGCCTGCGCACTGCAGTAATTTACTCTGCCCTCAACAGGGGGAAGAAGGGGAACGTCATCACATGAAGATGGGAGGACCCGGACTGGACAGCGACACTAAACGCCCCCAGTGAGTATAATATAACTTGTTTTTCTTATCTTTCAGGTTACATCCGGGGCTCATCTACAGCATTACAGAATCTTTTAAAGGTGTGACCTTGGTTACAGTGACAGCGCCCCCGGCAGGGAGAGGGGCAGCGCACTTCCTTCCCTAGGTAGACTCCTAGCACGCAGTCCCATGCAAGCAATATTACCCCCTTCTCCCCAGGTAGACCCCCCTCCAGCATGCGCATGCAGCCCCATGCAAGCAACATCACCCCCTTCTCCCCAGGCAGACCCCCCCTCCAGCATCCAGCCCCATGCAAGCAACATCACCACCTCCCCAGGCAGACCCCCCCTCCAGCATGCACATGCAGCCCCATGCAACCAACATCAACCCCTTCTCCCCAGGCAGACCCACCTCCAGAATGCAGCCCCATGCAAGCAACATCACCCCCTTCTCCCCAGGCAGAACCGTCCTCCAGCAACATCACCCCCTTCTCACCAGGCAGACCCCCTCAAGCATGCACATGCAGCCCCATGCAAGCATCACCCCCTGCTCCCCAGGCAGACCCCCCTCCAGCATTCACCCCCATGCAACCAACATCACCCCCTTCACCCCAGGCAGACCTCCCTCTCCAGCATGAACATGCAGCCCCATGCAAGCAACATTACCCCCTTCTCCCGAGGCGGACCCCCCCCCCTTCAGCATGCACACGCAGCTCCATGCAAGCAACATCACCCCCTTCTCCCCAGGCATACCCCCCCTCCAGCATGCGCATGCAGCCCCATGCAAGCAACATCACCCCCTTCTCCCCAGGCAGACCCCCCCTCCAGCATCCAGCCCCATGCAAGCAACATCACCACCTCCCCAGGCAGACCCCCCCTCCAGCATGCACATGCAGCCCCATGAAAGCAACATCACCCCCTTCTCCCCAGGCAGACCCTCCTCCAGCATGCGCACGCAGCCTCATGCAAGCAACATCACCCCCTTCTCCACAGGCAGACCCCCCCTCCAGCATGCGCACGCAGCCCCATGCAAGCAACATCACCCCCTTCTCCCCAGGCAGACCCCCCCTCCAGCATGCGCACGCAGCCCCATGCAAGCAACATCACCCCCTTCTCCCCAGGCAGACCCCCCTCCAGCATGCGCACGCAGCCCCATGCAAGCAACATCACCCCCTTCTCCCCAGGCAGAACCGTCCTCCAGCAACATCACCCCCTTCTCACCAGGCAGACCCCCTCAAGCATGCACATGCAGCCCCATGCAAGCATCACCCCCTTCTCCCGAGGCAAACCCCCCCTTCAGCAAGCACACGCAGCCCCATGCAAACAACATCACCTCTTTCTCCCCAGGCAGACCCCCCTCCAACATGCAGCCCCATGCAAGCAACATCACCCCCTCCCAGCTCGTGCATGAACATCCACTTACCTGCCATGACACCGGCAGGTTCCTGTCTGCTGCTCTGCTCTATGGAGGAGGAGGCCCCGCCCCTTCTGGTCACATGGGCATGACGTCAGCACAACGCCAAGCCGACTTGGATTTTTTTTAACAGCTGTAACCGGAAGTAGAAGCAGCTCACTTCCGGCGGACGGGGGCAGAGCCGGAGCTGATGCGTGGCGGACGGGGGCAGAGCCGGAGCTGGTGCGTGGCGGACGGGGGCGGAGCCGGAGCTGGTGCGTGGCGGACGGGGGCAGAGGCGGAGCTGGTGCGTGGCGGGCGGGGGCAGAGCTGGTGCGTGGCGGATGAGGGCGGAGCCGGAGCTGGTGCGTGGTGGATGGGGGCGGAGCCAGAGCTGGTGCGTGGCGGACGGGGGCGGAGCCGCAGCTGGTGCGTGGCGGACGGGGGCAGAGGCGGAGCTGGTGCGTGGCGGGCGGGGGCAGAGCTGGTGCGTGGCGGACGGGGCGGAGCCGGAGCTGGTGCGTGGCGGACGGGGGCGGAGCCGGAGCTGGTGCGTGGCGGACGGGGGCGGAGCCGGAGCTGGTGCGTGGCGGACGGGGGCGGAGCCGGAGCTGGTGCGTGGCGGACGGGGGCGGAGCCGGAGCTGGTGCGTGGCGGACGGGGGCGGAGCCGGAGCTGGTGCGTGGCGGACGGGGGCGGAGCCGGAGCTGGTGCGTGGCGGACGGGGGCGGAGCCGGAGCTGGTGCGTGGCGGACGGGGGCGGAGGCGGAGCTGGTGCGTGGCGGACGGGGGCGGAGCTGGTGCGTGGCGGACGGGAGCGGAGCCGGTGCTGGTGGGTGGCGGACGGGGGCGGAGCCGGTGCTGGTGGGTGGCGGACGGGGGCGGAGCCGGAGCTGGTGGGTGGCGGACGGGGGCGGAGCCGGAGCTGGTGGGTGGCGGACGGGGGCGGAGCCGGAGCTGGTGGGTGGCGGATGGGGGCGGAGCCGGAGCTGGTGGGTGGCGGATGGGGGCGGAGCCGGAGCTGGTGGGTGGCGGACGGGGGCGGAGCCGGAGCTTGTGCGTGGCGGACGGGGGCGGAGCCGGAGCTTGTGCGTGGCGTACGGGGGCGGAGCCGGAGCTTGTGCGTGGCGTACGGGGGCGGAGCCGGAGCTTGTGCGTGGCGTACGGGGGCGGAGCCGGAGCTTGTGCGTGGCGTACGGGGGCGGAGCCGGAGCTTGTGCGTGGCGTACGGGGGCGGAGCCGGAGCTGGGGCGGAGCTGGGGCGGAGCCGGAGCTGGTGCGTGGCGTACGGGGGCGGAGCCGGAGCTGGTGCGTGGCGGACGGGGGGCGGAGCCGGAGCTGGGGCGGGGCGGAGCCGGAGCTGGTGCGTGGCGGACGGGGGCAGAGCCGGAGCTGATGCGTGGCGAACGGGGGCAGAGCCGGAGCTGATGCGTGGCGGACGGGGGCAGAGCCGGAGCTGATGCGTGGCGGACGGGGGCAGAGCCGGAGCTGGTGCGTGGCGGACGGGGGCAGAGCCGGAGCTGTTGTGTGTGTGTATATATATATATATATAGATATGCAAGTGAGATCTATATGAAATGCATATATTTCCATCACAATCCCTCCTTATAAGAATCCTGCTCCTTTCACAAGCGCTGCAACTCTTTTATGCTGCCAGTGGGTTGACGCATGCCTGATGCATACGCCCCCCCTCCATACAGACTTTTGAAAATGGGCGGTCAGGAGGTCTGTCCCTAGCGGGGGTTCATTGCATTGTAATCAAAGTCTCTTAGTCAGCAGTCTATGCAGTCAGTGGTGTGTATTCTCTAGCGGGTAGGTAATTTATTCAGTCAGGTAGGGCTTCCACAGCATCATTCCAGCTCAGGTTGGGTTGGATCAAGGAAATGCTGTAGATATAGTATATCTTGACTTCAGCAAAGCATTTGACAAAGTCTCTCATACAATCCTTATTGAAAAAATGACTAAGTATGGAATGGACAAGGCAACTGTTAGGTGGATTCATAACTGGCTTAGTGATCGGACCCAAAGAGTGGTCGTAAATGGTTGCACATCGGAAGAATGTCTCAAGTGGGGTACCACAGGGCTCTGTCCTGGGACCTGTATTGTTCAACATCTTTATCAACGATTTAGATGAAGGAATTGAGGGTAAACTGATTAAATTTGCTGATGACACAAAGCTAGGAGGGATAGCTAATACTAGAGAAGAGAGAGAGAGGATTCAAAAAGATTTAAATAAACTGGAGAAGTGGGCAGCAACTAACAGAATGGTTTTTAACAGGGAGAAATGCAAAGTACTACATCTGGGCAATAAAAATGAAAAAAGCATATACAGAATGAGAGGAATAGGGCTAAGCAACAGCACATGTGAAAAAGACTTGGGTATACTAATAGATCACAGACTGAATATGAGTCAACAGTGTGATGCAGCAGCAAAAAAAGGCAAATGCAATTCTAGGATGTATTAACAGAAGCATACAGTCTAGATCATGTGAAGTCATTATTTCCCTCTACTCCTCTTTGGTCAGACCTCATCTGGAATATTGTGTCCAGTTTTGGGCACCACATTTTAAAAAAGACATCAACAAACTGGAGCAAGTTCAGAAAAGAGCGACCAGAATGGTGACCGGTCTGAAAACCCTGTCTTATGAGGAAAGTTTGCAGGATTTGGGAATGTTTAGTTTGCAAAAGAGAAGACTGAGAGGAGACTTAATAGCTGTCTACAAATATCTAAAGGGCTGTCACATTGTAGAAGGATCAACTTTTTTCTCATTTGCACAAGGAAAGACTAGAATCAATGGGATGAAACTGAATGGGAGGAGACACAGATTAGATATTAGAAAAAACTTTTTGACAGAGTGATCAATGAGTGGAACAGGCTGCCACGAGAAGTGGTGAGTTCTCCTTCAATGGAAGTCTTCAAACAGAGGCTGGACAAACATCTGACTGGGATGATTTAGCGAATCCTGATTTGAGCAGGGGGTTGGACCAGATGGCCCAGGAGGTCCCTTCCAACTCTACGATTCTACGATTCAGGTGTATCTCTTGGTATGAGAGCTTTCTTGCAATGCGATGCGTGGATCCAGGTGGGGGTTCTTCCTCCAGGTTGGTGGCGTCAGCACTTGGAGAAGCGCCATCAAATCTGGAATTGAGTGCTCTCCTTACAAACTTTTTCAACCAACACTTAGTCTCCTGACTTCAGGGCGTGCATACCAGGCACCAAATCTGGACCTGGCCATGAAGAAGAAACTCGAGAATGGACATTAGCAAGAGTCTTGATAAATTCAATTACACAAGCAAAGTATCACATTGCATAGTCAACTGCTGGGAAGAATACCCCTAACCTGAGTTTAGACCAAAATAAAATTTAATATTGGTGACAGCTTTTACTGAGCCTATGGGAGTGTCTAATGCCATGGTTTGTCTCTTGGGCAATTTTTTAGCATGCTGCTCTTAAGTGTCCCACTTAGTCTATGGTGGGGGATGGTGGGAAGTGTGTAGGCCTAAGTCTGACCCTACTGCTGATCAGATCTCTTGTGTCAGGTTTGCTGTGAATGTGGGTCCCTGATCACTTGCTATCACTTCTGGAACCCCATATCTACACACTATTTTTTAGAGTAGCTTCTTTGCAGTAGTCTTCACCAACTGGTTCCTTACTGGGAAAGCTTCAGGCCAGATGATGTGGGAGAACTTTTTCCACTCGCCCAATGTTGCATTTGTTGGGTGCTAGACATCTGCTGGAAATTTGGCTGTTAAGGTGGGAGTCCAGATCAATCAGGTCATTCATCTGTGTCTTCAATTCTGTGTGGGGGCCATGTATCCATTGAACCACCATAGGGTACATACTTTGAGGTAGTGTGGGTGTGCCTTGAGGTAGACGTTTGAGGTAGACAGGGTTTTGGAGTTCAGTGCTTTTGCCCTTCAGCATCCAGCTTTCCTTCTCCTCCTTTGGGGTCTGGTCCTACTACTTCTTGAACAGATCCCAGGACGTCATTTTTTGTCAGGCTTTCTCGTCTTCAGTCGTTATGTAGTTGCCGTCCGGCTCTATGACCTCTCCCACTTTTCCAAATGGTCTTCCTTTGGCTGCCACGTCTGCCATGTTGATACCCCATGCCTCTACTGTTTTCAGTTTTCCGTGTGCCTTGACCTTTAACACTGCCACCACTTTTAGAAGTTGAAGAGCATCCAGCAGGTCCCTGATGGCTCCATGATGCTTCACGGTTGACCCGCTTGCTATGATGAAGTCTCTTGCAGCCCAGATGGGTCCGAAGTCGTGTGCCATGCCATGCGAGTACTTTCGTCAGCGCTATCAGTTCTGCTTCTTGGACTGACAAACTTCTGGACCATAGGATGTCTTGATTGCTGGTTACTGCAGATCTATGGTATCCTGCAGATTTTTCTCTGAAGAGTCCGTATCTGCATCCCCCTCTTGTGAGTGGGAGTAGAATGGCGGTGGAAGATGTATCTGCATCCCCCCCGTGGGGGTAGAGTCAGGCAACGGCTGAGAGCACTGAAGAGTGGTGGGGAGAGAATCTCCATTGGTTGTCCAATAATGACATCAGCAGCCTTGTCCAGGAGGGCGTGTGCTGCAAATATTGTTTTCATGCAGGAGGGCCACCCCCCCTTGCAACTGGATCCAGGCCAGCGGAGAGGTAGTCTAGAGGCCTCTGGTTTTCCTCTGTGGGTCTGTTTTAAGACGCCAGTGGCATGACCTTCTTTTTCCATTCGGTAAAGATGGAATGGCTTCTCGTAGTCAGGGAGGCCTGGAGCTGGCGCAGAGACTATGGAGTCTTTCAGTTTCCTGTACGAGATGAAGGCTGCAATGCGTTGATGCAATTGTACAGAGGCTGCATTAAGACTGGAGCACCAGGGATCCAAGTTCTGCAGTACGAGACTAGACCAAGGAAGGCCAGCGGTCTTCCGGTCATCTGTCAAGCGGTTTGTCTGGCGGGCAATACGGTGTCTTCAGGAACGTAACTTGCTTTTGACACCTGGACTCTGTTTTTCAAGAACTTGCGCTGCTGCTCCACCAGGTAGAGTAGAGGAGATGAGGAAAGGGCTGTGCAGGTAGAGATGTCGATGACTTATGCATGTTCTGCAATCCAGTTGACGAGGATGGAGGACAATGCTTTGGTGAGCTGTGAAAGGCTGTTCTGGGCCCTCTTGGGCATCACTGTCCATGTGTTCTGCACCCCCCTTGTGCGTTTTCAGGTCGTCCAGGTGAACATTGAAGGAAGCATTGGACAGATCCATCACTGTGAGCACTGTTGCTGTGACTGGCATGTTTGACAGCAGAGTGTGCAGATCTGGCACAACTGGGGTTTCAAACATGGTTGCTTTGTTCACAGCCCTCAAGTCATGCACCATTCTGAACCTGGCTGCTTCTCCTTTCACAGGTTTCCTCCTGATTGGGAAAAGCTGGGACTGCACGATGATTCCTATGGACGAGGTGGCTCAATCTGGCCTTGCTCTTCACAATTCTGTGAGGGACTACCATCTTCTGGCACAGAGCCGGCAGGGAAACAAGCCGTTTACTGGGGTCCTCTTCATCAGAGATGACGTTCAGCTGAGCTTTCTTGCTCTCCACCAAGGCGGTCATTGTGGTAACTCCTGCTCTGATCACAGGGGGTCTTTTTGCTGGGACGTCTTCTTTACCAGCCAAAACACAAGCCGTGGAGACACCATCACATGTTTCTCAACGCAAGCAATGACTAGCAAGGTCTTTCCCCAGGAAGGAACAACCACAGGAAGGGCAGTCTCCAATGAAGGAAACCACCTATGCCTCTAGACATTGCTTCTACTGGCCATTTTCCTACTCCACACTGATGAGGGGCAATACCCCGAAACAGCTGTCTGTGGATGGATACCATGTTTTAGCATAGGTGGTTTCCTTCATTGGAGACTTCCCTTCCCGTGGTTGTTCCTTCCCGGGGAAAGACCTGGCTAGTCATTGCTTGCGTTGAGAAACATGTGATGGTGTCTCCACGGCTTGTGTTTTGCATGTTTTTACATATTTCCCATAAGGGATGGGGGGGGCATTGCTCTAGAATCACTGCATTGAGAAACATGTGATGGTGTCTCCGCAGTGTTGGATGTTGATCTCCAGGAGTTCATTCATCCTCATTTTTCACATTCTTTAACAGCAAGCAGCCGTTCCTTTCACCTAGCTTGATCTCAGGTCAGCATTTGTTAACCAGTTTGAGGAGCTGAGTGGCCTTCTTCTGGTCCAGGGCCTGGATAAACTTCAGGGAGCACCTTCAGAATCTTGTCCAAGATGATCCTCTGGAGCCGGAAGCAGTGCAGCCATTTCACGAAGCGTGTAAGGTCCCTTTGGGTTGAAAATTTCCTGGCCCATACCCAAGTTCTTCGGCCGTTTGTTGAACAGCGATTCCACTCAGACCTCCAGTTGGTCAGAGACAGTTTGACTCTGGGTGGTGGACAGGGGATGGTGGGCATTGTGAGGGTGCGGGGTTCCAAACTTGAGTGACACCCACCCTGGCGCAACTTGAAGTCTCCCTTGGGCCACAGGCTATTGGGTACTATATCCAGCACCTCCTTGAGTAGGCTTGCACCGGTTCAAGGCTCTTGTAGGGCCACCAGCATGATTGATTCTTCTTGGGTCAGAGGTGGAGAAAATGTCATGCCAATGTCTCTCATCCGGTGGGGTGGGCTGCTCTCCACCATAAACTGAAACAGGATGGAGTGTCCTGGCTGTGTCCACACGCTCAGGGGCTTGTAAAGCCCCCATCACACATAGCGATTTTTTGTGACGCAACAGCGATCTCACCAGCGAGATCGTTGTGTGTGACAGCTATCAGCGACTGGCCCCCCTGCCGGGTATCGCTGATCGTTGTTGAAACATCTGTACATTTTTGGGGTCGCTGGTCTCCCGCTGGCCAGCACGCATCGCTGCGTGTGACAGGCGGGAGACCAGCGAGCTGGAGCTGGTAACCAAGGTACACATCGGGTTTCTAAGGGGTGCGCGCCCCTTAGAAACCCGATGTGTACCTTGGTTACCAGCTCTCTGCATCAGCACGCTGGTAATTAAGATACAATGGGGGTAACTAAGCGACGTGCGTCGCTTGTTACCCGCGTGTCACTGGTACTGATCGCTGGTGAAGCTGCCTGTTTGACAGCTCACCAGCGATCATGTAGCGACACACCAGCGATCCTGACAAGGTGATATCGTTGTCAGGATCGCTGGTGAGTCGCTATGTGTGACGGGGCCCTAAGCTGGGAATGTCTGACTTGACCTTCAATCCCCACACAAGACACAGTGTTCTGATAGGCAGGAGGGGTTGGGGAGTTCCACATGCCTCATCACACTTCTGACTACACCAGTGTCCACAAGGAAAGATATGACAACCCCCGGAGATTTGAGGTATTGGGTCCGCTGATGGAATTTTACATGTCAGGGGCGTGATGTCTTGCGGACCTGGCTTGCCTCTGTCCTATAGACAGGGTTCTTCACTGTTTCCTGTGTTTCTTGCTTGGCCTATTCCCCTGCGTGATGTCCTGGGCTGCCGGGGTGCTGTGCACTGGTTCCGGAAATGACCAAGGTTGCCACAGTTGTAACACCTGATGGGTCTCCCGTCCCTGCAGGGTGGGTGCTCTTCCACATCGGTGGCCACCATAGGAGGGGCTGTCTTCCGCACTCCTGGGTGGGACTGAATTCTTCTGGCTACTGCGAGCAGGGCATCTACGGCTATTGACCTGTACTCAGGCCTGGTCACTGTCAGCAGCTTCTTGATTGGTTCTCTTAGTCCATGCCTAAAGGCCTCTGCCAACATTTGTTTGTGTATCTGATCATGAATAGTGAAGCCTAAGTCTTGGAATACTTGCCTCACTCTGCCATGAAACTTGTCTACAGACTCTTTCTCGGCCTGGCTCATGTTATGTAGGCTGAGTGCTTGTCTGGCTTTGGCCCACTCTCTGAGCTGCTCAATTAGCTTTGATCCTGACTCCCAGGAGTGCACATCTAATTCTGATGGAAGCTTGAAGTGTTCCTTCATGATTGGCCAGAGTGTTTCACCTGCTTTTAATTCCATTATGGACCAGAGATCAATCCAGATTGCAGATGTTTGCTGGCTCTGCTGCATTCTTCAGTAAAATGGCATGGGGTCCATATCTGGGTCTGGCAGATTTTTCAGAATACTGAACACCTGACTAGGGGTGAAGGGCACATAGTGTAAGAGTTCTGGCTCTATCTGCCCCTGCCTACTTGGTGTCTGTGGGTTTCTTCACCTAGTACTGGGCAGCATGTATGCTGTCCCCTCTTCATATTCATCAGAGGAGAAACTGTGACATTGTGTGGGTGCTCCCCTCTTCTGAGGTTGCAGGTCTGCCTGGCACTTAGGATCCTCATTGTAAGACCCAGCAGCTGCAGACGCTGATGACTTGCACCTCCCTTCTGCTAGCTGTTGTATTGGGGGGGCACCTGTGGTGTTATGTGTAGGGAGTGTTTCACTTTCTTCTCCTGGTATCAGCTGGCTCTTTAGAGAGGATGCCCTGTGGAGATAAGGACACCTCATTTTCTGGATTTGGCACTGGCCCAGCTGGTGACAATGAACTGAGAGGTGGGAGAGAGGGTGAGGAGCAGGGAGGGGTAGAGGAGAGAGTGGAAAGGTGGGGAGATGAAAAAAGAAAGAGGGAGGAGAGGAGGAAGGTGATAGAAGAGGAGGGGAGAGAAAAGACGAGGGGGATGAGGGAGGAGGAAAGACAGAGGGAAAAGATGAGGGAGGAGGAAATATAGGAGGAAAAATAGATGAGGGAGGAGTGGAGAGGGAGGAGAGGGAAGGAGCAGCGGACTCCTTCCCCTTTTCTGCAGTCAGAGAAGGCATGCTTGGACTTGTGCCTTCTCCCGGGGGGGGGGGGGGGGGGGAGTGGGAAGCGGGGTGCCTCACAGACGGCACAGCTTAGAATTCCGCTGAAAACACTTTTTTCTCTCTTGTACACGTAAAAATAATCCTTTCCTGTTCACCTAACTCTCAGTACTTCTATGCTGTAAGTCCGCTGCCACTTTATAAAACGCGGACTTCAATTCAGCTCAACTAACTAACTTCCCTTTTTTCTTAATGCATTATGCCATGCTGCAGCTTAAAAGCTGCCCCTGTAAATCTACATTCTTAACTTTCTGAATAACACTTACTATGTCTATTCCAAAAACTTCAAAGATAAAGGTGATTAAAACTTCAAAAACTTCACAACCCTTTTTTTAAACTTGCTTAAAAAGGAAAGAAAAAAGCAAAAAAAAACCCAAAATATTTATAAAAACTTCAAAAGAAAATGGAAAACTAATAAAAACTCAAAAAATGGAGAAAAAAGAAAACAAAGAATAATCAAGAAGTTGGTAAAACTTGAAAAGAACACCTCCAAAAAGAAATCAAAAATCCAAAATTCAGTACAACTTCCAGCAATAAAATGTCCGTGCACAAATGGAGGATACACACACTTCCCCTTTCCTCTGCCTGCATCTCTCAGTAAAATCTTCTGAGAACAATGGAAACAAAAGAGCAAACTGAGACAATGGTATATATTCAACAACCCAGCATTCCCAAAAATTCTCACACTACAGTAAAAAACTTCCACCAAATGCAAGATAAAACAAGGGAAAAGCAGAGTACAGAACAAATGTGACAATATGAAAAATATCAGAGAAGCACCCTACGGGCAAAAGAGGAAGTGTAAAAGAAAAGGAAAAAAACTTTCTGCTTCAGATCTTCGTTGATGCACATATAGACGTCCGGGGAGAAATTGAGGCCCTCTTTAGTGACACGTAGCACAAGCAGCTCTGGTAACCAACAACTGCCAATCACACTTGGTGTACTACGCTCAGTCACCCGGGAATGTTAACACACTGTACCGGTTGTCCCGCCGGTAACAGGAATCAGTGATAACTCCCACAAAATTGCCACCATCTGTACCTGGCTGGCCTCTCCTGTCCTTCCGATGTACAGGTGAATCGGTGGCAACCTGTCAAGTGATTTGGCTTGCGATATTTCCCCCAAGCTAAACACTACCACGTGCCTGGCGATCTGGGTACTCCTGTCCCTTCCGATGCATGGGTGTATATGTGATAGCTTGATAGGAGACTAGACTAGTGATATCTCTCTAAGCCCCCACAACCCATACCTGGATAGGCTTCTCCTGTCCTCCCTGTGTACAGGTTTATTTGTGAGGACTTAGCAGGGGAAGTTGAATCTCAGATATCGGTTTCCCAGCAACCACATGCACAATCAATCACCGTTCCACCAGCTCTATCCCGGATCTAGACACAAACAGGACCCAAAGCAGACACCTTGGCTTATCCCAGGGTTTGGATAAGGGTGTGGACTTTTACACTACCTGGGAATGCGGTGGTGACCACACCTGACCGGCTAGAGGTACAGACCCGGACTGGGCACAGGGGACATTCTGGTAAGATAACCAGATTTTCTTACCTTATGGAGTTGCGCAAATCTCCGTCCCCATGAGCCAAGGCCTTAGTCGGCACCTCCGTCTCTCTGGTCAGCAGGGTCCCCGTGCGTTTCGTCCACAGCCCCGCGTCTCTGCGCCACATGATATGGAAATTTGGATAGTTATATTTCTGTGTGCTGCGGCCTGTCCTAATTAGAACAGAGTCTCATTGAGCGCTCAACAGAAAAGACACCCTAAACACCTTGTTAGCAGTATCTCTTTCCAGCAGGACTCTGCTGGTTTATTGCACATACGCGTATATGGTTTTATCATTACATACAGAAAGGAGTGGTTAGTCAATTAACATAAGGTTTGTGTTTTAATGCTATTGACTATTTGAGTAAATGAACTTATATGGCAGTGTCCGACAGGGTGATTTAGCATCATATGATTTACTCTTATGCATTGTCTAGCAATGTCAGCAAACCTCCGATATCAGCTAGTGCATCTGGTCCAACTTCCTCCTTTCCCATGGCTGGCTGATATATCACAAGACAATGCTACCATGAGACTATGCTGGTTCTCCAGACTGGCTCATGGGGTTAGTAGGTCATTTTCAGCAATTGATTATAAGGTTCAAGATAGCTATGAAAATGTGTCTATCAGTATATAAGGATATATGCAAGTGAGATCTGTATGAAATGTATATATTTCCATCACAGCTGGAGTGTGGTGGATGGGAGATAAAACATAACCTTTAGTAAGATAGTAGGATAAAAACAATTTTGTGTCCCCCAGAGTGAATTAATATAAATGTATCGGTGAAGTCACAAATAAAGGGGCGTGAGGAGCACAGCCCGATCAGGAGGAATGATTCCCACTTGCAATGGCCGAACTGCAACCAGCAAGTCCCAGAATCTCACGTTATGGATCTGGGAGAATCCCACAGAACCCCGCAAACAATGACTGACAGATTCTGGCTGCATATAACAGTAATGACTGGAATCTGGATGACATTAATAGAGTTACCACCCGAAATATGCCAGAGCAATAAGTGAGGAAAGGCACAAGCTCAGCCATTCATGAAGGGGGTGCGGGAGGAAAAGGAGATCCTGGGTCCAGGATGCTCCATATAGGACAAGGGGAAGAAAATTCCCTACAAGACCCTAAAGGGCTAACAGTAGTCTATCCCCAAGACTCCCCCCTGACTGTCCACAGCTCCCCCTGTGCTAAACAAGCCCTGCACCCCCCATGGAAGGGCCCAATGCGTTTCTTCCAAGCTGAGTCATCAGGGGACTTATCCTTGTGATAGGAGGTCAGGTGCCATAGTGCTGAGCTAAATGGGGGGGGAGGGGAGTATGAAATACATACCATGGTACTTCCGGTGGTTGAAACGCACACCAGGGTGCCATAAAGGTGCGTGAGCCGCAAGGAAAAAATCTGCGACACTCAAATGAAGGCGGACTACTAATTGTGTCCCATGAGGCAGAGGCGTGCACTCCACAACCTAGTGTTTCCAGTAAGTGGAACGCACGCCAAAATAACTTGTGGTTTCTTCAACCACATAGAAGTAGAATATGCAACCGAGTTGGCTTGATGATGCGCCGGTCCACAGCCTTTTATTTCCGGCATGTGTAACGCACGCCAATGCCACATGCGGCATGAGGAACGCACGCCAATGCCACATGCGGCATGAGGAAGGCACGCCAATGCCACATGCGGCATGTGGAACGCACGCCAATGCCACATGCGGCATGTGGAACGCACGCCAATGCCACATGCCGCATGTGGAACGCACGCCAATGCCACATGCCGCATGTGGAACGCACGCCAATGCCACATGCCGCATGTGGAACGCACGCCAATGCCACATGCGGCATGTGGAACGCACGCCAATGCCACATGCGGCATGTGGAACGCACGCCAATGCCACATGCGGCATGTGGAACGCACGCCAATGCCACATGCGGCATGTGGAACGCACGCCAATGCCGCATGTGGAACGCACGCCAATGCCGCATGTGGAACGCACGCCAATGCCGCATCCGGCAAGTGGAACGCACGCCGACGCCACATCTGGCAAGTGGAACGCATGCTGACGCCACATCCGGCAAGTGGAACGCACGCCGACGCCACATCCGGCAAGTGGAACGCACGCCAATACCACATCCGGCAAGTGGAAAGCACGCCAACGCCACATCCGGCTTTGATGGCACCTTCCCTTTAAACTGCCATGGTTTTTGTTGCAGCCGCTCCTGTGCCGTCCCTGCGGTGTACATCTATGTTATGGTTCCAAAAGGAGTTAATTTGTAAAAAAAAAATGTTTCACTTGTTAAAAAATAGTAAAACGTGTCTTCTGCTTTATGTTTTTCTTTTTACAAGAATTGTTGGAGCCAATTTTTCATTAGAAACTTTTTAATGTCGGCTTTTTCTGGAGTTTTTCTTGTAATATAGGAAAGTCTTAGGCCAGAAATAATCCCCATAAATCACTGTACATGGAGACTTTGGGATCCAATCATTTCTGTCCGCGTTGATTGTGGAAACAAAAAATCTTTTCTAAAAGCCTCAAACTTCTGTGTGTGACTCAGAGCTGAGATCTAACGTGATAGAAGATTCCAGTGTAGGGAAGACGGGAAACCTTCATATAGACGGCCGGTGGGGATGGAGGCAGTGACCGACTCTGGCCAAATCTGTCTCTAGAGCCGTAGTAGAAGATGAAGATGTCGTCCTCATCATGAAGGAGTTATTTCTCATGTCACGTGTAATGAATATCTCCTGCAGTATTGCTAATGCCGATTCCAGTGTCGGTAATGAGACGAGAATTAGCGTTATGGAAGATGAGTCTATGAGGAACTTGTTC
This sequence comes from Dendrobates tinctorius, assembly GCF_039654945.1. NCBI lineage: Eukaryota > Metazoa > Chordata > Amphibia > Anura > Dendrobatidae > Dendrobates > Dendrobates tinctorius. The sequence continues at coordinate 1,056,790 of NW_027362038.1, read as the reverse complement.
AGCTGCCGACTCCGAGGAGGAAGCTGCTTGTTGTCTGTGGCCTAAATATATAGGTTTTATTAGTAGATGTCAGGGAAGAAAACTAAACCCTGTAAGATAATAAATCTCCTCATATGTTTCTCTTATTATCTCCAGTAATTGTATTATTACACAGGATTCTTATGATGTTACATCGGATCATCTTCTTCTCATTCAGGTCTCTACAATATCGGATCCTCTCAGTGAAGATCTTCTACAAAAGAGAATTTTCCTGATTTACCCATCAAGGATGGATATGGACAGAGACAAGATGGCGGAGAGGATATTGCACCTCACCCTAGAGATCCTCTTCCGTCTCACTGGAGAGGTGAGAGATTCTGATGACCTCACATTACATCATTCTTATCTATGGGAATAACAGATGGACAGAACTGGAGAGGTGAGGACTCTGGAAATGTCTGTAGTGAGATTTATTCATGTGTCTCTCCATAACCAGGATTACACAGTGGTGAGGAAGACCTCTAGTGATCGCTGTCAGGACCCTGTGTCTGAGGGATGGGGAAGACCCCTGAGCCCAATCACGGGGCCTCCACCTCAACCCCTGATCCATGAGGACATCAATGACCAGAAGATCCTAGAACTCATCTACAAGATGACTGAGCTGCTGACTGGAGAGGTGACACTGCTGGGAATGCTGGGACATTATACAGTAACGCTATGAAGGGATCGGGGGATGACGGTATGATTGTATGTGTCAGGTTCCTATAAGGTGTCAGGATGTCGTTGTCTATTTCTCCATGGAAGAGTGGGAGTATTTAGAAGGACACAGCGATCTGTACAAGAATGTCATAATGGAGGTTCCCCAGCCCCTCACATCTCCAGGTAATAGGACTATATACACACGGCCTATAATTATCTGTATGTAGAGAATGAATTCAATCCCTGTATGTGTTTCCTCCAGATCTATCCAGTAAGAGGACAACACCAGAGAGATGTCCCCGTCCTCTTCTTCCACAGGACTGTAACCAAGAAGATCCCAATGTTCCTCAGGATCATCAGGTAGATGGAGAAGGTGTCAGGAGAGCTCCCCTATGATGTGTAGACGGCTGTGAAGGTCTTGTGCTCAGTCTTGCTGTATCTACCAGTATTATATGTTTTATACTTGTGTAATGAGAACGGTGGAGATGGCAGGATTAGAGCTGATCATAGATGGGACTTCTCCATCTGTCTGTGACTTTTACAATATTTGTTTCAGTGTGAAGATCTGACCCATATTAATACTACAGAGACATATGTGAGAGATGATGAGTGGTGTAAAGAGGAGATTCCCACATATGACTACCCAGGTGAGTTGTAACCACTGAATGCAGAGACATCACAGATTCCTCTCAGTCACCGGCTGTGGCTGCTTTATCGGTGTGGTAGTCCGGCCGTATTACCATGATCACCATTTTGCCTCTAGACCACAACATTCTCCTCCACCCAAAACTGTTCAAATGACTTTGGGCATTGAAAGCCCTTTTCTATAGAACTTACAACCTGGAGGATCCGCCTAACCCCTGGGATTAGTGTGAGGGTGATTCCTTAAAGCGAGATCTATATGATTGCTTGTACCTGACCCAATAGAGGCTGAGTGCGCGCTTCAAGAGTCACACTGAACACAGAGTTAGATGTCTACTCCTTTCTCAGCAAAGGCTTGCACACAACTGAAGTTTATTCTTATGACAGAGAGACAGGAGATGGGTGTCACACAATCTTCTGAGTAGCCAGTGTCAGTCTATGATAGGTCCATTTCATCTTCACTTCCATATATGGTATCCAGTATCTCAGCTTCTGCATTCCAAGGATTCCTTCCAGGGTGTTGTCTGAAGACACAGATGCCATCTTGGTACACCATATCTGAACTGACTTATGTAAGGGTTAATAATTTCATCAGCCATTCTCTCCTTCACATTAGGAGACGCTGACCGTTACCTGCCCAGCTCTGTAAATATAAAGCCAAATGACAGCGTACGTAGAATGTGCTGACAAGATAGGAAATCACTTGAATAAAAATCTTATGCTGGGCCTGTAAGAGAAAGCGGAGGGTAATGATGCTGTTGGCTTCCTAGATCCCTGAGATCTTATCGGATGAATCTTCTCTCCCTTCTGTGCTGCTGAATGTCTCATGGTCCCTACAAGACCAGGTCCAGTCTTTCTGGCCAATCTTCCCTTTTATGAGCGACAACAGTAAATGTGCAGTGAGGCCAAGTGTGAATTTCTGTCCAATAACAGCAGAGTTTCCCTTTATCCTGACTTTTCAATTTGTATTAAAACCAACTAACTTCCAGGAGGATTGTGATAATCTCCAGGACAAACATTCCACCTGTGCCCTGATAGATCTCTAAGCTGTGCGTGGCTGATGGCTGTAATATACATTTATTCCCGCCTGCAGGAGATGTGTTGGCTCCAGCCCTGGTGTCATGGAGTCACTCCACATCATAAATTACATTGTTTCTGATCCTAAGGAATTTAGATTACTGCACAATCTCTCCTGAAATGGGGAGCAATATTATTTCTCTAATCTTCTGCTCAGGATCCATAGTAGCTCCAATGGTCCACCATAAATGAGGGCAACTCTGGTTTACTGTTGTGTAATCTGTATTTGTAGTTTTCAGTTAATGAGATTCTCGTGCTCTGGGGCGGGGCTGTGGGCGGGGCTTTATGTGGTGCTCTGATTACATATTCATCTATATTGGCTTATGACAGGTCGCTGATCCCTCACTGACCTGCCCCCCATTATTACATAATAATAATAATAATCTTTATTTATATAGCGCCAACATATTCCGCAGCGCTTTACAGTTTAACAGTTTCAAAACACAAGTCATAAGTAACAATGTTAACAATACAATAATTAAAGCAAAATAAGACGACCCTGCTGGTGAGAGCTTACACTCTACAATGAGGTGGGGGAGATACAGAGTACAGGTGTGTATTTACAATGGTGTATTTACAATGATGGTCCAACCATCTTGTGGGATTGAGGGATGGATGGAGATAGTGAATGGGATACACACGCACACTTACACAGAGAATGACTTTGATTAGTGAACGTGATAGGCCGCTCTGAACAAATGTGTTTTAACCCCTTCACCCCCAAGGGTGGTTTGCACGTTCATGACCGGGCCAATTTTTACAATTCTGACCACTGTACCTTTATGAGGTCATAACTCTGGAACGCTTCCATGGATCCCGGTGATTCTGACAATGTTTTCTCGTGACATATTGTACTTCATGTTAGTGGTAAAATTTCATTCAAATAACTTGCGTTTATTTGTGAGAAAAACGGAAATTTGGCAAAAATTTTGAAAGTTTCGCAATTTTCTAACTTTGAATTTTTATGCCCTTAAATCACAGAGATACGGCACACAAAAAACTTGATAACTAACATTTCCCACATGTTTACTTTACATCAGCACAATTTTGGAACCAAAATTTTTTTTTAGTTAGGAAGTTATAAGGGTTAAAAGTTGACCAGCGATTTCTCATTTTTACAACACCATTTTATTTTTAGGAACACATCACATTTGAAGCCACTTTGAGGGGTCTATATGATAGAAAATACCCAAAAGTGACACCATTCTAAAAACTGCACCCCTTAAGGTGCTCAAAACCACATTCAAGAAGTTTATTAACCCTTTAGGTGCGTCACAGGAATTTTTTTGAATATTTAAAAAAAAATGAACATCTAACTTTTTTTCAGGTTCAATTTTTTTTATTTTACCAAGGGTAACAGGAGAAATTGGACTGCAAAAGTTATTGTGCAATTTGTCCTGAGTACGCTGATACCTGATTGGTGGGGGGGGGAATAACTGTTTCGGCGCATGGCAGAGCTCAGAATGGAAGGAGCGCCGTTTGACTTTTTCAATGCAAAATTGGCTGGAATTCAGATCGGACGCCATGTCACGTTTGGAGAGCCCCTGATGTACCTAAACAGTGGAAACCCCCCGCAAGTGACCCCATTTTGGAAACTAGACCCCCTAAGGAACTTATCTAGATATGTGGTGAGAACTTTGAACCCACAAGGGCTTTACAGAAGTTTATAATGTACAGCGGTACAATTTAAAAATCATATTTTTTCCACAAAAATGATCTTTTCACCCCAATTTTTATTTTCCCAAGGGTAACAGGACCCTAAAAGTTATTGTGCAATTTGTCCTGAGTACGCTGATACCCCACATGTGGGGGTAAACCACTATTTGGGCGCATGGCAGAGCTCGGAAGGGAAGCAGCGCCATTTGACGTTTTTGGCTGGAATTGAGATCGGACACCATGTCACGATTGGAAAACCCCTGATGTACCAAAACAGTGGAAAACCCCCACAAATGACACCAAGGAACTTATCTAGATGTGTGGTGAGCACTTTGAACCCCCCAGTGCTTCACAGAAGTTTATAACGCCCGGGCGTGAAAATAAAAAATTCGTATTTTTTCCACACACATGATCTTTTAGTCCCCATTTTTTTTATTTTCCCAAGGGTAACAGGAGAAATTGGACCCCAAAAGGTGTTGTCCAATTTGTCCTGAGTATGCTGATACCCCATATGTGGGAGAAAACTACTGTATGGACACACCTCGGGGCTCGGAAGGGAAGTAGTGACGTTTTGGAATGCAGACATTGATGGAATGGTCTGCGGGTGTCATGTTGCCTTTGGAGAGCCCCTGATGTACCTGAACAGTGGAAACCCCCCACAAATGACCCCATTTTGGACACTAGACCCTCCACGGAACTTATCTAGATGTGTGGTGAGCACTTTGAACCCCCAAGTGCTTCACAGAAGTTTATAACGCTCGGACGTGAAAATAAAAAAATCATTTTTTCCCCCAATTTTTTATTTTCCTAAGGGTAACAGGAGAAATTGGACCCCAAAAATTGTTTTGCAATCTGTCCTGAGTAGGCTGATACCCTACATGTGGGGGTAAAACACTGTTTGGGCGCATGGCAGAGCTTGGAAGGGAAGGAGCACCATTTGACTTTTTCAACTCAGAATTGGCTGGAATTGAGATCAGACGCCATGTTGCATTTGGAGAGCCCCTGATGTGCCCAAACAATGGAAACCCCCAATTCTAACTCCAACCCGAACCCCAACACACCCCTAACCCTAATCTCAGCCCTAGCCCTAACCCCTAGCCCTAACCCTAATGGAAAAATGGAAATAAATACTTTTTTTTTATTTTATTATTTTTCCCTAACTAAGGGGGTGATAACGGGGGGTTTGATTTACTATTTATGGAGGTTTTTATATTTGGCAGCTATCGCACGCTAAAGGACGCTTTTTATTGTAAAAATAGTTTTTGCATCACCACGTATTGAGAGCTATAATTTTTCCGTCTTTTGACCCACCGAGTCATGTGAGGTCTTATTTTTTGCGGGACGAGTTGACGTTTTTATTGGTACCATTTTCGGGCCATGACATTTTTTGATCGCTTTTTATTCCGATTTTTGGGACGCAGAATGAACAAAAACCAGCGTTTCATGAATTTCTTTTGGGGGAGTGCGCTTACACCGTTCCGCGTGCGGTAAAATTGATAAAGCGGTTTTATTCTTCTGGTCAGTACGGTTAAAGCGATACCTCATTTAGGTCTTTTTTTATGTTTTTGTCGGTTTTATGCAATGAAAACTATTTTATATAAAAAATAATTATTTTTGCATCGCTTTATTCTGCGAGCTATAACTTTTTTATTTTTTCGCTGATGATGCTGTGTGGCGGCTCGTTTTTTGCGGGACAAGATGACGTTTTCAGCGGTACCATGGATATTTATATGCGTCTTTTTGATCGCGCGTTATTACACTTTTTGTTTGGAGGTATGATAATAAATCATTATTTTTTGCTTCGTTTTTTTTTATTTTTTAAGGGGTTCGCTAAAGGGGTTAACTAATGGGACAGTTTTATAGGGCGGGTCGTTACGGACGCGGCGATATCTAATATGTGTAGTTTTATTGTTTGTTTTTTTTTTTATTTCCAAAAAATGGATTTATTTGGGGGAATATTTTTTTTTTTCTAATTTATTTGGCAATTTTTTTTTTAATCATTTTAACACTTTTTTTTAATTTTTTTTTTAACTTTATTAAATAGTCCCAGGTGGGATATCACTGTCCTGTGACAGATCAGCATTAAGGATGGACTGGAGAGGGGATAGTAGAGTAACGGAGAGGCCAATTAATAGAGCATTGCAGTAATAATAATCTTTATTTTTTATATAGCGCTAACATATTCCGCAGCGCTTTACAGTTTGCACACATTATCATCACTGTCCCCAATGGGGCTCACAATCTAAATTCCCTATCTTTGCAATGTGGGAGGAAACCTGAGTACCTGGAGGAAACCCACGCAAACACAGGGAGAACATACAAACTCCTTACAGATGTTGCTATCCACTGAGCCACCATGCTGCCCATAATGCAGGCGGGAGTGGATCAATGCTACAGTGAGGGTTTTTGTTGTTTCCATGGTGATAAGGCGGATTCTAGAGATGTTCTTTAGGTGTAAGCGGCAATAGCGGGCATGAGATTGTATATGGGATGTGAAGGAGAGATTGGTGTCAAACAACACCCAGACAGCGCACCTGCTCCCGTGGCGTTATTATGGTGCCACCCACGAGAGGGAAATGTCAGATTTAGGGAGATTAGTAGACGGCAGGAGCAGAAGAATTTCCGTTTTTGAGAGGTTGAGTTTCAGATAGAGAACGGACATGATGTTGGAGACTGCGGACAGACAGTCACTGGAGTTCTGTAGTACAGCGGGGGTAAGGTGGGGGGATGACATGTATAATTGTGTGTCATCAGCATAAAGATGTTACTGAAAGACAAATCTGCTGATGGTTTGTCCAATTGGGGTGGTGTAGAGGGAGAAGAGAAGAGGGCCAAGGACTGAGCCCTGAGGTACCCTGACATTGAGAGGAAGAGGAGATGACGTGGAGCCAGAGAACAAAACTCTGAAGGAGCAGTCGGAAAGATAGGAAGAGAACCAGGAGAAAGCAGTGTCCTAAATGCTCAGTGATTGGAGCCTAGAGAGTAGGAGACGGTGATCAGCAGTGTCGAAAGATGCAGAAAGGTCGAGAAGAATGAGCAGAGAGTGGTGACCATTGCGTTTTGCTGTCAGAAGGTCATTGGTCACTTTGAGTGCATTTTAAGTCAAATGTAGGGGCGGAAGCCGGACTGTGAAGAGTCTAGGAGGAAGTGAGTGGAGAGGTAATGGGTAAGCCGGGAGTAGACTAGGCGCTGCAAAAGTTTAGAGATGAAGTGGAGATTGGAGACTGGTCTGTAGTTAGTGCAGGATTGGTTGAGAGCGGGTTTCTTTAGTAATGGAGTAACGATGGCTTGTTTGAAGGAGGATGGGAAAATGCCCGAGGAGAGGTTAAAGATTGTAGTTAGGTGAGTTGTGATGACTGGAGAGAGAGACTGGAGGAGATGTGAGGGAATGAGGTCGGTCGTGCATGTAGTCGGACGAGAAGAAGACAGGAGTCTGGAGACTTCTTCTGTGATGGGATCAAATGTGGAAAGTGAGCCATGGGAATCACAGCACTTGGTGGTTGGGTGCAGATTTCCTGATGGATATTATCTATTTTTTCTGTAAAGTGGGAGGCCAGGTCATCAGCACAAATGTCTGTGATAGGGGCTTGTGCTTTTGTCCTGAGGAGGGAGTGAAAGGTGTCAAAATGTTTCTTGGGGTTGTTGGCTAGTGAGGAGATCAGGGTGGTGAAGAAGTTCTGTTTGGCGAGGTAAAGGGCAGCGTTATAGGTTCTTAACATAAATTTGAAGTGGATGAAGTCTTCTGGTGTGCAGGTTTTTCTCCATAGGCGTTCAGCACTCCTAGAGCATCGCTGGAGAAGTTGAGTTTGCGATGTGAGCCAGGGTTGTTTTACTCTGTGTTTGGAAGTTCTGAGGGTGAGGGGCGCTACTTGGTCAAAGGTGCTTCTAAGAGTGTCGTAGTGATGAACAGCCAGATCAGTACAGGAAAAAGAGGAGATTGGGGACAGTGATGAGTGTAGTCTCTTATAGACGCTACTACGCAGGCGCCGCCATCGCCGGTGATAATTTGCTGGATGTAATTTTTTTTCTAAGCCTCACAATAGCCACAATATTATAGGCATTATCAACAATAATATCAATGCTATTATATGCATTATGTAATAATGGGGGCAGGTCAGTGAGGGATCAGCGACCTGTCATAAGCCAATACAGAGGAATATGTAATCAGAGCACCACATAAGTCTCATTGACAGTTACAGGAATCGTTTGATCGCAGTGATTGCCTCAAAAGGTTGTGCAACAAAATATTAACCCTTTCATGCCAGAGCCTGTTTTTGCCTTTGTGGCCAATTTTTTCAGCTCTGACCAGTGTCACTCTATGAGGTCATAACTCTAAAATGCTTCAATGAATCCTGGTGATTGTGAGACTGTTTTCTTGTGACATATTGTACTTTATGATAGTGGTAACATTTATTTGATATGACTTGCCTTTATTTGTTAAAAAAAGGAAACTTGACAAAAATTTTGAAAATTTTGCAATATTCACATTTTTTTATGCTCTTAAATCAGAGAGTCATATAGCACAAAATAGTTAAATTAACATTTCCCACATGTCTACCATCAGCACAATTTTGGAAACAATTTTCTTTTGTTAGGAGATTATAAGGGTTAAAAGTTGACCAGCGATTTCTCATTTTTACAACAAAATTTACTAAACCATTTTTTCAGGGACCACCTCACATTTGAAGTGTTTGGGGGGTCAATATGACAGAAAATACCCAAAAGTGTCACCATTCAAAAAACTGCACCCCTCAACGTGCTCAAAACCACATTCAAGAAGATTATTAACCCTTCAGGTGCTTCACAGGAATGAATGGAATGTGGAAGGAAAAAATAAACATTTCTATAACAAGAAATTTCCTTTAGACCTAGTTTTTTTTACTTTCGCAAGGGTAACAGGAGAAAATGGATTATACATTTTGTTTTGCAATTTCTCCTGAGCATGCCGATGATACCCCATATGTGGGGGAAATCTACTGTTTGGGCACACTGCAGGGCTGAGAAGGGAAGGAGCGCCATTTAACTTTTTGAATGTAAAATATGCTGTAATAATTAGTGGTTGCCATGTCGTGTTTGGAGAGCCCCTGATGTGTGTAACCAGTGGAAACCCACAACAAGTGACCCCATTTTGGAAACTAGACCCCCCCAAGGAAATGTGTGATGGGCGTTTTGAGCTTCCAAGTGCTTCTTAGAAGTTAATTACGTAGAGCCGTGAAAATAAAAAGTCATGTTTTTTCCACAAAAAATGATCTTTTCACCCTCCATTTTTTTTCCAAAGGGTAACAGGAGAAATTGGACCCCAAAAGTTGTAGTGCAATTTGTCATTGGTGTGCGCCAATGCAAGAGCACTAGGGACAGCGCTAGTACTGGGCATTGTTCCCTGAGTTGGAGACATTTCTCCAGAAGCGCTATTTCTCCTTTTTGTTGTACTGGTCCTTGTGTGTGAGGATGGACCAGAATCACTGCTCATTTCTGATCTATTACTGTTGCTGCTACTAAAGCCCTCAAAATCCACATCGCCATCTGACACTGCACTTTCTTCACTGTCAGAACATAAAAGTGCATAAGCCTCCTCTGCACTATAAAACTGACGGGCCATTTTAACCATTTAACCCTAACAGTAACCCTAACTTTAGTCTGACTTTAGCCTAACAGTAACCCTAACAATAACCCTTACTTTAGCCTAACAGTAACCCTAACTATTGTATTAACTGTAACCTGCCTTATCTGTTTTTCCATTGACAGATGAAGTGAATGCCATTACTCCAGATATATCATCATCCATTCACAGCAAAGATCTGTCATCTGATCCTATGAAACAGGTCCCATCTTCTGATTCATTATTGACTACTAAGGAAAATCAAAGTCACAAAAGAGGCATTAAAACTGCTCCTAAAGCAAAGAAGTCATATTCATGTTCACAATGTGGGAAATGTTTTAACCACAAAGGGAATCTTGATGCACACCAAAAAACCCACACAGGAGAGAAGCCTTTTTCATGTTCAGAATGTGGGAAAAGTTTTATAAATACATCAAATCTTATTGCACATCAGAGAACTCACACAGGGGAGAAGCCTTTTTCATGTTCAGAATGTGGGAAATGTTTTAATCGGAAATCGGTTCTTAATAGACACCAGAGAACTCACACAGGGGAGAAGCCTTTTTCCTGTTCAGAATGTGGGAAATGTTTTAATAATAAATCCTATTGTGTTAAACACCAGAGAATTCACACAGGGGAGAAGCCTTTTTCCTGTTCAGAATGTGGGAAATGTTTTAACAATAAATCACATTGTGTTGAACACCAGAGAATCCACACAGGAGAGAAGCCTTTTTCATGTTTAGAATGTGGGAAATGTTTTGGACAGAAATCATGTTTTCTTTCCCACAAGAGAACTCACACAGGGGAGAAGCCTTTTTCATGTTCAGAATGTGGGAAATATTTTGCACACAAAGCACATTTTGTTGCCCACCAGAGAACTCACACAGGGGAGAAACCTTTTTCATGTTCAGAATGTGGGAAATGTTTTACTCAGAATTCAAGTCTTGTTACACATCAGAGAATTCACAGAGAAGAGAAGCCATATTCATGTTCAGAATGTGGGAAATGTTTTAACCGGAAATCACAATTGGTTGATCACCATAGAACTCACACAGGTGAGAAGCCTTTTTCCTGTTCAGAATGTGGGAAATGTTTTAACCACAAAGGGACTCTTATTATTCACCATAGAACTCACTCAGGGGAGAAGCCTTTTTCCTGTTCAGAATGTGGGAAATGTTTTAAGCACAAAGGGACTCTTATTATTCACCATAGATCTCACACAGGGGAGAAGCCTTTTTCCTGTTCAGAATGTGGGAAATGTTTTAACCAGAAATGGTATCTTGATGAACACCAAAGAACTCACAAAGGAGAAAAGCCTTTTTCATGTTTAGAATGTGGGAAATGTTTTACTCAGAATTCAACTCTTGTTACACATCAGAGAATTCACACAGCAGAGAAGCCATATTCATGTTCAGAATGTGGGAAATGTTTTAACCGGAAATCACATTTGGTTGAACACCATAGAACTCATACAGGGGAGAAGCCTTTTTCCTGTTCAGAATGTGGGAAATGTTTTACTCAGAATTCAACTCTTATTGCACATCAGAGAATTCACACAGCAGAGAAGCCATATTCATGTTCAGAATGTGGGAAATGTTTTAACCGAAAATCACAATTGGTTAATCACCATGGAACTCACACAGGAGAGAAGCCTTTTTCCTGCTAATGTGGGAAATATTTTAACCAGAAAGCGCTTCTTGTTAGACATCAGAGCAGTCACACAGAGGAGAAACCTTTTTCATTTTCTTAATGTGGGAAATGTTTTACTTGGAAATCAACTGTTAATAAACATCAGAGATGTCACATAGGGGAGAAGTCTTTTTTGTGTTCATAATGTTGGAATAGTTTTAGCCAAAATTGAATCTTCTTAAATGGGTTGTCTCTTGTCATTCCTCATGTATGCTGACAAAAGGATAAAACTAAGTTTTATTAATTCCAAATATAAAACTATACCCATAATTCATCCCCTGAAGGTTAGTCAATAGGTGACTAAAAGAAAAAACATGTACCCCACAGTTCAGTACAGTACATAGGGTGAGGTGATGTATACACACTCTCCAAGACTCTCATTTCTATGGGTTTCGTCGTCCTCACCAAAGGCGACTCATCAGGAGACTATTTAATATTGAACTATATTCAAGTGAGGCTAGACAAAAAAAAACTAAAATCATATTATCCGAAACAGTCAGAAAACTAGCCCCATATTGGCAGATCCCAGACCTCAGACTATATACTGTGTAAGTTTATAAGCCCCTCCAGTGTCAGGAATAGATAGTATGTGACAATACAGTATAATTCTTGTGTTTTTCTCCTATAGGGACTGCCCTAGTTTGGTAATGTAACTGCTGTTAATTAGTAGTGCAGACAAATTGTCCTAGACTAAACTCAGTCTTCAGACGGCCCAATATGTACCACTCAGGGAAAACGTACCTGCTCCAAAGATCATTAGCAGCTTCTAACTAATGGCCATGCTGCGGTCTGTCAGGGAATGAGTGCAATATCGTTATACAGACTAGGGATATGTGCAATCATAATGTCTGGGAGATCTGTGCCATTATTTAGTATGAATATGGAAATTATCTCTGAAAGGTAAGTGTTCCCTGAGCGGTATATACGGTATTTTCACATACTATCTATTCCTGACACTGGAGGGGCTTATAAACTTACACAGTATATAGTGTGAGGTCTGGGATCTGCCAATATGGGGCTAGTTTTCTGACTGTTTTGGATAACATGATACATGATTTTAGGGTTTTCTTCATCTAGTCCCGCTTGAATATAGTTCAATATCAAATAGTCTCCTGATGAATGAATGAATCCAATGAATATTCATTTCTGTTATGTAGCGGCACACGTGACCGCTGGCAGCAGCAGGAAGCCAGTGGCTGACACTGCGCGCTACTGAAGAACAATGAATACTCACCGCTATCTCTGATGAACAGTCCCGGTGAGCACTCCGGCAGCTGTGCAAATAACGCTATAACAACGCATTCCCATGCAATCCTATGGGAGTCCGCAATTGCTGTGCCCATGCCTTGGATTTTTTCGCTGTGGAATCGCATTGCGGTAAAATCCGCACCATGTCCATTAATTTTGCGGAATCTCGGCGATTCCGCTGCTATAGGATTGCATTGAAACGCTCACTTTACACATGTGGCTATGCCCACTATACGTAAAGTGAGTGCTTCATGTGCGGATGGTACCCAGGGTCTGGAGGAGACTTTCCTCCATGCCCTGTGTACCATATTCCTGTAAAAAAAAAATAGAATTAAAATAAAAAAAAATGGTTATATTTACCCTCTGTCGGCCCCCGGAGTCCTCCCGGCCCTCAGCCATGCTGCCAGCAACTCCTGTTCCCAGGGATGCATTGCGCGAATGACCTTTGTGACGTCACGGTTGCGTGACAGCTACGTCATCAGAGGTCATTCACGCAATGCATCCCTGGGAACGGAAGTTGCTGGCAGCGTCGCTAAGGACCGGGAGGACTTTGGGGGCCAACAGAGGGTAAGTATACACATATTTTTTTCTTATTTTTAGCATTCTATCTTTTACTACTGATGCTGCATAGGCAGCATCAATAGTAAAAAGTTGGTCACACTTGTCAAGCACTATGCTTGACAAGTGGGACCAACCTGTTTATCACTTTTTCAAGCGATGCTTCAAATCGGTTGGAAAGCGCTAGCATTATGGAAGCTAAAAACGCTTGCAAAATGCTTGTGTTTTGCCGGAAAACGCTTGCAAATTCCGCATGCATTTTACCCACGGCAGGGAGTTGTGGAAATGCTGCAGACAATTTTGCAGCATTTCTGCAGCGTGGGCACATAGCCTAAAACAATTGCTGGCATCGGAGCAGGACGCTGTGAGGGAGCCCTGGGTAGGTAAGTGTAATTTTTTTTTAATATTTTCTGATGGGGCCCTGCATACTAGGATGAGATGGGGGCCCTGCATACCAGGATAAGGATGGGGGCCCTGCACACCAGGATAGGGATGGGGCTATCATACTAGCATAGGGATGAGGGCGATCATTCCTGCCAGGATAGGGATGAGTGATCCATGCATACTAGGTAAGGATGAGATGGCCATGTGTATCAGGATGGGAGTGAAGGGACCATATATACCAGGATAGGGGATATTAAGTACAGAGTTGACCACATTTTTTGCGTTAATTTTTTTCCTAATTTCCTGCTCTAAAACCTAGGTGCGTCTTATCGTCCAAAAAATACGGTATATATTTTTTTTTTCAGTGAACTCATTCCTCATGTTTGGCCTCATTAAGATAAAAACATTCATACTCCGCTGGCGTGCCGGCTCCACTTCAGCGGTGTCGAGACTCACTGTCCCGAGGCTTATGTGAGGTTCTCACATCACACGAGCCCTGCACCCAATCAGCGGCAGCTTCACTGTTCCTTCCTTCGGACGTAGGTGGGGACAGTGACGTCAGCGCTGATTGGGCACAGGGCTCACATGATGTAAAAACCTCAAAAGAGACCCAAGAACACAAGTGCCAACACCGCTGAAATGGAGCCACCATGGGAGGTTTGTGTAAGTGTTTTTATTTTTAACAGGACCAAACATGAGGAATGAGAAGGGGTTGTCCAACTAGTTGTCAACCTTTTTATGAAAAATCCCACACAGGGAAAAGTCATTATTATACCTAGAGTGTGAGAAATGAATGACAGGAAAATCGTATTTTGTTGACCTTCAAAAATAACTCAGATGAGAAGAACCTATATATATTATTCACAGATTGTACAAAAACATGATGCACGCGGCGTGCGTTCAAGGATGGAATATTATATGGGAGTTTTATAGAATAAATTCAAGATGAGAATATTATATGGGAGTTTTATAGGATAAATTCAAGGTGAGAATATTATATGGGAGTTTTACAGGATAAATTCAAGGTGAGAATATTATATGGGAGTTTTATAGGATAAATTCAAGGTGAGAATATTATGGGAGTTTTATAGGATAAATTCAAGGTGAGAATATTATATGGGAGTTTTACAGGATAAATTCAAGGTGAGAATATTATATGGGAGTTTTATAGGATAAATTCAAGGTGAGAATATTATATGGGAGTTTTATAGGATAAATTCAAGGTGAGAATATTATATGGGAGTTTTATAGGATAAATTCAAGGTGAGAATATTATATGGGGGCTTTATAGGATAAATTCAAGGTGAGAATATTATATGGGAGTTTTACAGGATAAATTCAAGGTGAGAATATTATATGGGAGTTTTATAGGATAAATTCAAGGTGAGAATATTATATGGGAGCTTTATAGGATAAATTCAAGGTGAGAATATTATATGGGAGTTTTATAGGATAAATTCAAGGTGAGAATATTATATGGGAGTTTTATAGGATAAATTCAAGGTGAGAATATTATATGGGAGTTTTATAGGATAAATTCAAGGTGAGAATATTATATGGGAGTTTTACAGGATAAATTCAAGGTGAGAATATTATATGGGAGTTTTATAGGATAAATTCAAGGTGAGAATATTATACGGGAGTTTTATAGGATAAATTCAAGGTGAGAATATTATATGGGAGTTTTATAGGATAAATTCAAGGTGAGAATATTATATGGGAGCTTTAGAGGACAAATTCAAGGTGAGAATATTATATGGGAGTTTTACAGGATAAATTCAAGGTGAGAATATTATATGGGAGTTTTATAGGATAAATTCAAGGTGAGAATATTATATGGGAGTTTTATAGGATAAATTCAAGGTGAGAATATTATATGGGAGTTTTATAGGATAAATTCAAGGTGAGAATATTATATGGGAGTTTTATAGGATAAATTCAAGGTGAGAATATTATATGGGAGCTTTATAGGATAAATTCAAGGTGAGAATATTATATGGGAGTTTTACAGGATAAATTCAAGGTGAGAATATTATATGGGAGTTTTATAGGATAAATTCAAGGTGAGAATATTATATGGGAGTTTTATAGGATAAATTCAAGGTGAGAATATTATATGGGAGTTTTATAGGATAAATTCAAGGTGAGAATATTATATGGGAGCTTTATAGGATAAATTCAAGGTGAGAATATTATATGGGAGTTTTACAGGATAAATTCAAGGTGAGAATATTATATGGGAGTTTTATAGGATAAATTCAAGGTGAGAATATTATATGGGAGTTTTATAGGATAAATTCAAGGTGAGAATATTATATGGGAGATTTATAGGTTAAACCAAATACCAACAGAAAATAATCGACCCAAAACAAACATTTATCGGTAAAAAGAACTCTTTATTAGGTAAAGTATAAAAGAATTGCGCCATTTTCCAATACCCGTCACATCTCCATTTTTATCGGTCGTCCATGACAGCACCACCTGAGAGTGGGGATCCGCCCTTCAGGAACAGGAAACCTACAGATACAAAAGGGCGGCACCTCTCCCACGCATCAGTTGGTTTCCTGTTCCTAGAGGACGGGACTTGCTTCAGATCGTCCATCATGGAGTCGTCGAGGGATTCCCAGGCCGGCTGACCGACTCAGGTAGCGGGGGGATCTCCTACCTCGGTCAAGCTCGGGGTACCTGGAAGCGCCACGATGGGGCTGGGTAGGTCGCCACGGCAGTGGTTAGAGCAGGCGGAGCAAAGGGTCCGGTGGACAGCCGTCTCCAGAATGCGGGCACCAGGTATGTATGCAGGCCCCTCCTGATGCATTTTCCCCCGGGGTCCGGTCTCAAACCCCCTCCGGCCAGGTCGGCGGTTGCGTCCGGTCGCCAAGCGCAGGCTGGCGCGCATGGGGGCGGCGGGCATACCGGAGCCGGGGGCGCCGTGCCGGCTCCTTTCCGCGCGCTCCCGCGGCCTCTGACGCGCGGCGGAAGTGACGCGGTGGAAGGGGCGGGGCCGGGAACGCCAAAACCGGAAGTCGGGTGCCGGCCGACTTCCTAGTGTGCGCCGCGTGTGCGCCGCGATCCGGGGGGACGCGCGGTACCCGAGGCGGTGGGGGGGACGGTTCATGCGGGGGAAGGTCGCGGGAGGGTTCCTGGGGGAGGTGCCGCGCCAGTGCCCTGCTGACCGGATACTGGGAGGCCTTAAAGGGCAGGAGGTGATGCTGCCGGGGTGCTTCTGAAGGCCCAGCGATGGATGACAGAACCCCCATAGAGCAGCAGGACGTGCAGGAGCACCCACAGAAGGAGGCCTCGGTGAAGCCTCATACGAGTGGAAGCGGACGAGTGAGCAGAGCCGCAGAAGTTCCTCCAGTCTAAAGGATTCCCCCTGCCTCCCTCCGTGATCCGGTACCTGCCTCATCTGCATGGGTAAGAGATCTCCGTGAATGTACCCTGATGCAGTGTTCCCTTATGCTGGTTTCGCAGGGGAGGAAAGCTACAGTAAAACAGAAGCACAGGGAATGTGCGCTCTGTAGTTGCCCCTTACCAGACGGCCACCCCAAAAGACTATGTCAGCCATGTGTGCGACAGACGGTAGGGGTTGGAAAGGGACGGGGGCCCAGGCATAGACTGACAGGCCCTTGCACTCTCCCCCATCCTTACAGGGACAGAGATGAAAGCCCTATCTAAAAGGGACTCTTCTAGGGGGAGAGAATTTAGTTTCTCAGGGTCGGAGTCCTCAGCTGCCCCTAGGAACAATTACTCCACGGATTCCCCGGCCTCCACTTCATCCTCTTCGGATGAAGACTCAAGCCGATTCTGCTTCCCATTAGACCAGATGGACAAGCTAGTTAAAGCAATAAGGTCCACCATGGCAGTAGCAGACTCAAAGCCAGCACAAGGGAGTCCCTAGAGTGGTGGCTAGAAAAGGATAATTTGTCCAGAGGGGTTCCCTGGGAGTGTGACATATCCCCCATAGTCACTACGGATCCTAGCCCTTCCGGTTGGGGGGCTCATATGGGTGAAGTCCTAGTCCAGGGCCTATGGGACCATCACCAGATAAAAATGTCATCTAATTTGAAAAGAACTCACAGCAGTAGAGCAGGCAGCTAAGAAGTTACTTATGTATCTGCAGGGCCATCATGTGCGAGTGTTCTCCGACAATTAGGTCACAGTGGCTTGTGTCAACCACCAAGGTGGGACTCGTTCCAAACCCCTGAGGAATGTGGCAGAACGGTTGTTCCAACTAGCAGAACAGCCATTCTAAGCTGAATGTGCATGCCCTCGTCAGAGCGCAGCCGTTAAGCAGCTTGAGGCCGGGCCAGTACCGGCATGGGAGACTGGCTGGGAATCCCTTGTCCTGTTGACATAAATGCCGCAACCTACTAAAACAAGGAGAATGGTCCCTAAACAATTCAATCTTCGACCTGATTATACAAAAATGGAGACAGCCAGAGGTAGA
This sequence comes from Dendrobates tinctorius, assembly GCF_039654945.1. Classification (NCBI taxonomy): domain Eukaryota; kingdom Metazoa; phylum Chordata; class Amphibia; order Anura; family Dendrobatidae; genus Dendrobates; species Dendrobates tinctorius. The sequence continues at coordinate 1,038,812 of NW_027362038.1, read as the reverse complement.
TCTCTTCGCCACCAAGGAAATTAAGACTATTCTGCTCCCAAAATCCCAGAGAGAACCCCCTGGCAGTAGATGCCTTTCTGATAAAGCGGGACTTCAGGCTAGCATACGCCTTCCCTCCCCTATAGCTACTACCCTTGGTGTTGAGAAAAATCAAGAGAGACAGAGCAAGGGTCATAGTCATTGCTCCATTTTTGCCCAGGAGGGCATGGTTCTCATGCCTCAGGACCATGTCGGTGTCCGATCCTTGGGTTCTTCCGGACATCCCGGATCTCCTATCCCACGGCCCAGTCTTCCACCCTCAGGTGGCTGGCCTACATCTGACGGCGTGGAGTTTGAGCGGGCACTCTTAAAAGAAAAAGACTTCTCCCCAGACTTGATTAACACCCTACTTAAGAATAGGAAGGCCATTACTACCAGGATCTATGCTAGAATTTGGAAGAAGTTCCTGCAGCGCTCTGAAATAGTTGCTGGGGGTTCAACTCCAATAAATCAGATCTTAGAGTTTCTTCAGAAAGGTCTGGATATGGGACTTTCCACTAGTACTCTTAAAGTACAAGTATCAGCTTTGGGGGCTCTCTTTAGCTGCAACATCGCAGGTAATTACTGGATCCGTAGGTTCATTAAGGCAGCAGGTAGGTCCAGGCCAGTAGTGAAGGATAGATTCATGCCATGGGACTTGAATCTAGTCCTTACGGCCATGACGGAAGCTCCATTCGAACCTATTTCATCAGCTTCCATTAAAAATCTGTCCCTCAAAGTAGCCTTCCTGGTAGCTCTAACCTCAGCTCGCAGAGTAAGCGACATCCAGGCATTATTTAGGCGTCCTCCTTATATACAGGTTAGGACGGGTAATACTCAGACCTGATCCGGCGTACTTACCTAAAGTGGTTTCTAACTTTCATAGGACTCAGGAAATAGTCCTTCCATCCTTCCTCCCTAATCCAGCTAATGAGAAGGAAGAAAAACTACATACCCTGGATGTTAGGAATTGCCTCATAGAATATCTGGCAGCTACCGATCCTTGGAAGAAAGATAATGCCCTATTTATTTCCCACCAAGGCCCTAGGAAAGGTTGTAGAGTGTCAAAAAATACACTAGCCAGGTGGATTAGAGAAGCAATTTCTGTAGCATACACTTCAAAAGGCAGGTCTCCACCTGGGAAGCTGAGGTCGCATTCCACCAGAGCCATGGCGACCTCGTGAGCCGAGAGATCAGAAGTCTCCATCGACCAGATATGTAAGGCGGCTACTTGGTCCTCTCCGAGCACCTTTTCTAGTCATTATAGGCTAGACCTGGGTGCTTCCACAGACCTCTCTTTTGGTATAAGGGTGCTGCAGGCTGTAGTCCCTCCCTAAATAGTTATTACTCTCTGTAATTCTCTCAGGTGGTGCTGTCATGGACGACCGATAAAGTCTTAGTTACTCACCGGTTAACGGTATTTTTCGGAGTCCATGACAGCACCCGTATATTCCCTCCCTTTTAGTCTATTTTGGGTGTGCACTCCTGCCTCTTATACGTACACGGGTAATTTAAATAGTCGTGTATAGTATTGTATATAAGTTATGCTATTAACCATTGTGGTCCTCTGTGCTCTGTAATCCAACTGATGCGTGGGAGAGGTGCCGCCCTTTTGTATCTGTAGGTTTCCTGTTCCTGAAGGGCGGATCCCCTCTCTCAGGTGGTGCTGTCATGGACTCCGAAAAATACCGTTAACCGGTGAGTAACTAAGACTTTCGTGATCTTGGGTTGGGTGAGGGATTATTTTTTACGTGCCGAGCTGACGTTTTTAATGACATTTTGGTGGAGATACAATTTTTTTTGAACACCCGTTATTTAATGCAATATTGTGGCAACCAGAAAAACGTAATTCTGGCGTTTTGATTTTTTTCTTGTTATGCTGTTTAGCGATCGGGTTAATTCTTTTTTATAGTGATAGATCAAGTGATTCTGAACACATCGATACCAAATATGTATATGTTTTCTTTTCTTTTTATTTTGAATGGGGTGAAAGGGGGGTGATTTGAACTTTTATATATTTTTTTTATATATTTTTAAAAACACTTTTTTCTTTTTTGTCATTGTAAGACATACAGCATTGTATGTTAATTAACCAGACGACTATTTTTAGCAAACAAAGAATAATAGAATGTTATCTGTATGTTGGCTTTCAAATTTAAGTGTTGATTTCTGGTTGGTCAAGAAAACAGACTTTTGTTTGTGTAAGCCGGTAATATTGACTTTTATTGTGCGCTTATCCTTGATCACTGGTGATGTTTACTGATATGCTAATTATGCATTGTGTTATGGAGCCAGTTTGTTGGCTTCTAAAGCAGAGAGGGAAAAACTATGCAAATAGTTAAAATAATCAAGTAATGCTATAATAATCTCATCTCCATTCTTACCCTTTATGTAAATACTGAATGAGGGACACTTGTTAAGTCTAAAAATAGGTTACATAACTCTGCATAAAGAGTAAAGAGACAGAGAGAAACAACCAGAGAGATTCTGCCAAGACATCCATACATCCTAAAAGGACCAGAGACAGGACAGCAGCCATTTTACATCATGGCTACATTATGAGGGACACAGATCTATCATTCTATAGGAAACAACCTAGGGGTTTTCAGCCTGGGTTAGAAGAATACAGGTCTGCTCTATTGACCATTGATAAACCATGGATATGTTTGGAGACGGGTTGTGATCCTCAGATCAATTGGCCTTGTACCTTGTATGGACTCAATGGACTGCCATCTTCCTACACTTGTTGTCACCTCCTCTCTGTGTGTGGGCCACAGGTGGAGTAACCGACCCTGGAAGATGAAGCCAGGTTGTGATACTCGGATCAACTGGCCTTGTCTGGATTGTCATCTTCCTACGCTTGTCGTTACCTCCTCTCTGTGTGTGCCACAGGTGGGGGAGTGACCCTGGAAGATCTGTAGTCACAGCTGCTATTATCCCAGCGGGTCAGTGGAGGGTGAGACTCTGTAATGTGCCCCATCTTGGGTATTTTGCTGGGACTGTTCAATGTGTTATCTGCCTGTTTTGTGGTACAATAAAGCATTGCCCACACTGTTTTACCCTCACCCTGTGTTGTCTGAGTAGCATTTTGACCACGTTAAAATGACAGCGGGAGTTTGGCAGGACGATCTTTGGTCCATGTGGTTTCGGCTAGCGGACCGGAGCACCCACTACTTCCCCATGTCTCTACAGGCATGCTTCAATAGTGTCCATGGGAGATTAGAAGCTGCCATAACCCTATCGGCTCTGCTACATAGAGGCAATGACCAGATCTCCTGTGTGTAGCTCACTTGCTATGAGCGCCGACCATATTGTCAGCGCTCATAGGATCCAGCAATGGCAAAACCATAGAGGTCTTTTGGAGACCTCTAGCTGTCATGCCAACCCAAAGGTGACCCGCGATCACATGACAGGGTCACCGATGGGTGGAATTTCCGGTCCATCATGTGCCGGAAAAAAAACGTGGGCTCAGTGCTGGAGCCCACATCAAAGGGAGGGAGTCCGACATCAATGTACATTTACACCCAATGTCGGAAAGGGTTAAAGGGGATTGTTTTTACAGAGACAGAAGTGGTAATCAATCATGTATACATACAAATAATTACAGAAATACACAGCTTCTAATGGTAAATAGTATAGAGTTACCACAAGAAAATATAATTTGTGTAAACCATGTGTAGATATAAAAATTCAGGTAAATGTCAAATGTTGTAGCGCCATCTAGTGGCCATGTGCGAAAGTGCCATCATAGAGTAACATGTCTCCTAAGAGAGTGTCACTATCAAGGTAGAGATGAGATAAGTGCACCGTATTTATTGAGTATAAGATAAATCCATACATAGATATATGGAACCGGATTGTAGATCTGTCACTGGATATCAGTGTATAAGGGGAATAGATCCTGTGCACTTCCCAGGTCAATACGATTAGTCCCCAATACCCACAATTTTAAGCGTGTCCTGAAAACGCATTTATTCAGACTGGCCTATCGCCTCAACACATTAACCTAACCTATCCCTGTGTGGCAGAGCCAAAAGTTTTACCATAACCAGGTTCCCCGCATCATTCTCCCACATGCTTTATGCATCCATTAGCCCTCTGTGTCCGTACTGTCACACACCTAACATTATGGCTGGTCCATACAATCAGGGCAACTGTTACCACCCACCTTTCGTGTCTACCTCTTTCCTCATAGACTGTAAGCTTACGAGCAGGGCCCTCTTTCCTCTTGGTATTTGCTATAATCTGCTGTATGTGATTATTGTTATGCTGTAATGTCTATTGTCTGTACAAATCCCCTCTGAAATGTAAAGTGCTGCGGAATATGTCGGCGCTATAAAAATAAAATTTATTATTATTATTATTATTATTAAGGAGTTAAATTGAGTTCTGTCTATGTTGCATTTTCTTGTTGAAACTTATATTTTCTGTTCCCTTGAGAACCGAAACCAGATAACAGATAAATTCCTGTCTCTCAGCCTCCATGGCTTTCTCTGTGATTGAAACAAGCTGTGAAATCATTTTTATACTGCGCATGTCTGTAAATACTAAAATTCTTTGCTATAAAAGATGGAAGCCTAACTGATAAGCCAGAGGCGTCTTGGCAGGCATCCCGAGTTGTATCATACAGCTTGTGTCTGTGTAATTCTTCTCGACGGAGCTGATTTAATCAGAGACATATGGTGTCCTACACCCAAGAACATCGGTCCTTCGGGTGAAAGAAGTATCTGAAGGATCCCGACAGTTTCCTGGCGCCCGAACAGGGACCTGATATAGGCACCTCTCCAAGATTACCCGACCTCCGGACCACACCGGTTATTGATGATATTGTGAACAGCAGACCTAAACATCTGGCCAGGTAAGAGATCATTTTTCTCTTCTCTGCTCTTCATAATATATCATTTTAACTAAGGTCCGTATCAAGGGGAATCTAGTAGAGGAGGGGGCCGTAAAATCGGGTCTGTATAAGAACTCTGAGGAAATCGGGTGTGACATACATATGTAACTTTTGCTCGGATGAGAGGTTATTGCAGATTCTGCCTGTGTACTGCTATTTTTAGGAGAAGAACTGATGCAAATCATAACGGGTATGGTGATTGGACATTTGCAGGGACAATCCCAGACACAAACATAAGAAAGTTTCATTATGTCAAAAAGGGAGAACAGTGGTGGATATTGTTAGCATTAAATACACATATCCCATTGAGTAACACGTTGAGAGGTCAGACATTACGGAACCTAAGACTAGGTGAACAGTTCATACTACAAAGCCCAGACGGACAAGTTTTTCACAATAGACGGTTCCGCATTAGGAATCGAGGAGGTTGTTGAGTGACTACTTTGATTTGAAGGATTGTGGAAAGTAGAAAATAAGCTGCACAGTAGGTATCCGTTCAAAGAGTGGTGATATTGCCTAACTGGGTCATGTGACAGCGTCCTTTCGGGGAGGTCACCGCCTAAGCTTAAATCAACACCCTTTACGAATAAACCTTGTGACAGATAAGAGTATGATTGAATGAGCACAGGATCACAAAATAAGCCTGTGACAAGATATGACTGAAGAAACCCAGTGAATGGATATCCTGTTCACATCCCTGTGTGTTGTGGGAGTGCTTCTGTTTGCAGCATATATAGCGTACAAGTACACGAAACACGTAGTACAAAGAGGAACAGAAACTCCAGTCTGTTAGCACCTTAGGAAGAAGGTAACGAGGTATAGTAGAGCTGAGTCTTGAGCTTACCCAATACACCACCTAAGGCGGGGGACTAACAGAAGGGATAAGTGATACAGGATAAGAAAATGGGAAACAGTCAGGGGAGAACAGCGGAAGAAGGAAAATTGCTATGTGAAATAATAAAAGATAGATGTGGAAGTAGTGCAGCAAAAGACTTAAAGGTGGTACTAAGAGTTTTTAAGCTAAAAGGTAAAGAAGCTTTAGACGAAGAAAAATGGAAGGAGATAAAAGACACAAAATCAGGAAGAATTGCAGACAACGGGTGGGGTGAACAGGTAGAGGCATGCATTAAAGTATCACAGGTCGCTAAGCGAGAAAACTGGGTGTATAATGAGAAAACAAAAAGATGGATACGCCCCAAAGAATTTAGCCCTGTGCCTGAGAAACAGGAACCACCACCCTATCCTGCCCCAACCCGTATAACAGCCCCACCTACAGTGCCGGTTATACCACCGTCCACCGGACTGTGCCCTGATGTACAATCACCATCACCTGATAATGGCAATCCAGGATGGATTTGTAGTAATTGTGGTCAACAAAATCCAGACTGGAGAGATGCTTGCCTAGCCTGTGGAGCACCCCGTTATCACCACCCTAGCAGGTTAGCCCCTGTTAGGACTCAAACACGCCCTTTTAGGGAAGTAGATGAACAGGGTGTTACCCACACCAGACAGATTCAAACTAATCTTTATACTCCATGGTCTGCCCCAGAATGTATGTCATTATTGTCCAATGCTCCAGATCCAACTACCTTTCCTATGGGGTTTACCCGATACATAAGACAAGTACTGACCGTACACAGAGGGACCTGGTTGGATGGGGAAGACCTATGTAGATTAAAATTACCTATAACTACCCAAGGGGAGTTTTCACAGACTATTGGACCAAATAGACCTGCTGATAATGACCAAGAGGGTAATCCTCGAACTCAGGCTTCAAGAGAGCCCTTTTTAACTGCCCTTGACAATTTTATGCAGACAAAACAGAGACAGAGAGGTAACATGACAGCCATACCGCAGAAACCGGGACAATCAGTAACCGATTTCTTCCGGATATTGGAAACGGCTTTCCAAGATGAGGGTCTTGATACAAATAATGAGGGAGTATCAAGACTATTGGCAAAAGCCTTCATGGAAGGGTTACTCAAAGAAATACGAGATCCCCTGAAAATAAGCACCCCTGATTGGAGGTCAGTACCTGATGCCCATGGATTAAGACAAAAAGCTATGGGAATCGAATTAGATGTGCAGGAAAGGAAGAATGCACCACCAGCAAAAACAAGGGTAGCGGTGACCCAATTTGACAATCAAGGAAATCCAATCAGTGAGGTTAGGAGGAGAACTTTTACATGTCACTATTGTAAGAAGCCAGGTCATTTCCAGAGAGATTGCCGTAAGAGAAAAGCGGATAGAGAATCTCAGCCTAGAAGGGAGGAATCCACTGACTGACTAGGTGCAATTAGAATGCAACTTGACTCTAGGGAACCAGTAGTTAAAATCAAAGTCAACGGGAAAAAGGTACCCTTTCTAGTAGATACCGGAGCAACCTCTTCGGTGGTCAATGACAAGGTAATAACTCCAGATCTCCTTTCAGAATACTCAACCTTTGTTTCAGGATTTAGTGGGCAATCTAGCTTAATCCCTTTTAGCAAACCTCTGCCAGTTAAAATAGGACCTAAAATGTTCCTGAATAAGTTTTTATTTGTCAAAAGAGCACCTATTTGCCTATTAGGAGTAGATGTACTAAAGAAACTACAGGCAGATATCAAATTTGCAGAAGACGGTACAGTGCATCTTACTATCCCAGATGGGGATGAGGACACTCTTGAGGCTTGCATGATAATTCAAGCCCTTGAGTCACAAAGTCCTGATGACACTTGTGACACCACACCACATCCGTGGGACCCAGCCTTAGATAAATTGCCCGACACCCTGTGGGCAAAAGGGAATGCAGATATTGGTTTACTTCCCGTATCCCCAGTTGTGGTGGAGGTACCCGTGGACACAAGGTTGCCTCAGCTGCGGCAGTATCCCATTAGTGCCCAACAAGAGGCTGCCATTGAAGCACAAGTCACTGATCTTGTAAACAACGGAGCATTGGTACCGATCAAATCACAAGCTAATACGCCATTGTTTCCTGTCAAAAAGAAAGGAGGACCGGGTGACGCTCCAAAATATCGCATGGTTCATGATCTGAGAGAAATAAATAAAATCCTTGTTCCTTTGACACCTGTAGTACCTAACCCACACACGTTATTGGCGAAAATCCCTAGCCAATCGAAATGTTTTTCAGTAATTGATTTGTCAAACGCATTCTTCTCAGTACCTCTTCACAAAAACTGTTGGCACTTATTTGCTTTTACGTTTAAAGGCAAACAATATGCCTGGACCAGACTGCCACAAGGCATGCAGCATTCACCCACATTATATACACAAGCATTACAGTCTGTGTTGGCCGGCTGGCCACACCCACCTGACATTGCGCTCCTACAATACGTGGATGACCTATTGCTTTGTGCACCTGATGAGCCTAGCTGTAAAACCCATACGCTATCATTATTGATATTTTTATCAGACAATGGGTGTAAGGTCAACAGAGAGAAATTACAGTTCTGTCAACCAAAAGTTGTATTTTTAGGACATTGTCTGTCTCATGGTACCCGACACTTAACCAATGACAGAATCACAATTGTCCAACAGATGAAAGAACCAAAAACTCATAAGCAGTTGAGAGCATTTTTGGGCTTAGTTTCTTCCTGTCGCCAATGGGTCATACATGCTAGTGAACACATGCAGCCACTGTATGATTGTATCAACACAACACCCTTTCAACTGACTGATACCGCACGAACCTCATTTCAGTATCTAAAGAAGGCCATAATATCAGCCCCAGCATTAGGCATACCCAATTATGATATGCCCTTCCAACTTATGGCTGCTGAAATCAGAGGGCATGCTACTGGCATTCTGACACAGAAACATGACAAAAAGAATAGACCCGTTGCATACTATTCTGCTAAGCTAGACTCTGTAGCACAAGGAACACCATCCTGTGTCAGAGCAGTTTCTGCAATTGCATTACTACTTGACAAGGTTTCTGATATTGTATTGGACAACCCACTAACTGTCTGTACCACACATGATATATACGGTATCCTGAATCAGGTTTCTGCTAAACATATTTCTATGGCCAGACAACTCAGACTACAATGTGCCTTGCTTATGCCTCCTAATGTTACGTTCACCAAAACTCAGAATCTGAATCTGGCTACACTGTTGCCAATTGCGGATTCTGAAGGGGGGATAGATGAGGTAAATGAGGAACAATTGTCACTTTCTTTTGAACCCCCACACGAAGTTGAATATGAACATGACTGCATAGAACTGATGCAGCAAGAAGTTGTTGGCTTGCCCAATGTCACAGACACACCACTGCTAAATCCAGATTTTGTACTTTTTGTGGATGGCAGCAGATATGCCGATGACACTGGAAAATTCCACACAGGATATGCTGTGGTGTCACCACATGAGATTATTGTAGCAAAGGCACTTCCACCCCATATGTCCGCTCAGGAAGCTGAGCTAACAGCTCTGAATGAAGCATTAAAACTTTCCAAAGGAAAAACAGCAAATATCTACACTGACTCAAGATATGCCTTTGGGATAGCACATGATTTTGGGGTTTTGTGGCGCACAAGGGGTTTCATGACAGCAGCAGGAACACCCATAAAACATGCCACACTGTTCAGAGAAATCCTCGAGAATGTGGCCCAGACACAGGAGGTGGCCATTATGAGGGTGCCAGCACACACCAGAAAAGACAACATGGAAGCAAAAGGCAACGAGAAAGCAGACCAGGCGGCAAAGCAAGCTGCTTTGGGAACTCCAGAAAAGGTAAACATAGTGCAACAGGATGCATTGGGATTGTTTACAGACCTACAAAAGTTCCAAGAAGACTCCGCCCAGACAGACAAGGAAACTTGGGAAAAGATGGGTGCCGAAAAAACGGACGGAATGTGGAAGAAAGATCAGAAGTACTGTTTGCCTAGGGTTTTATATCCGAGGATGGCAGAAGCAGTTCATCTTCCAACTCACATGTCCGCCAATGGAATGACACGCCTAGTCACGAACGTTTGGATTGCTCCTGGGTTTGGGAAGATGGCGCAGCTACACTGTACCACCTGTCCCATATGCCTAGCACACAATCCCGGACAAGTAGTGAAGACTCCACGGAAACACAGTCCTAGGCCGTTATATCCTTTCCAGAGACTGCAGATTGACTACATTCAACTCCCCAGAAGTGGACCATATGAATATGTTCTGGTGTGTGTTGACATGTTCTCTGGATGGCCAGAAGCCTACCCGGTGAAAACGGCTACAGCTCGAACCACTGCAAAGAAACTAGTGATGGAACTAGTACCACGATTCGGTGTCCCTGAGACAATTGAATCAGACAGAGGCACACATTTTACTGCTGAGGTAATGCAAAATGTCATGCAAATGATAGGTGTAGAACAAGCATTTCATACACCCTACCACCCACAGAGTTCAGGGAAGGTAGAGAGAATGAACGGGACACTAAAATTGAAAATACAGAAAACCATGGAACAGACCCATAGACCATGGCCAGAGTGTCTCCCATTAGCATTATTCTCAGTAAGGTACACACCCACAGGGAAAACTAAACTGTCACCCTTCGAGATATTGTTTGGAAGACCACCAAACACAGGGTTGTACTACCCACAGGTTTTAACACTTAATGTGGATGGTTTGACTAGTTACGTAATCCAGTTACAAAAGCATTTAACTCAAATGCATTCTCTAGTTTTTTCTTCCATTCCAGATCCGGATAGTGTGGAAGGAACACACTGCCTACAACCTGGTGATTACGTATATGTCAAGAAACACTCCAGAAAGACGCTTGGACCCCGATACCAAGGTCCTTATCAAGTACTCTTGACAACGCCTACCTCTGTCAAGTTAGAAGGACGATCAACCTGGATCCACGCATCACATTGCAAACTAGCCACAGGAGTCAATAAGAATATATAAAAGAGCATAATGCTTTGGTTTTTTGCATTTCCTATAATGACAGTAGCTGCATGGGACAGTTTAAATTCTCCGATGCCATTGAATAATAGGTTTATACAACATCATGAGAAATTACTGAGAGATTGGTTGAATGATACTCAGCCTCCAGCAGATTGCTGGATCTGCACGTACTCACCAGTATCAGCCACGAGTATTCCCTTTCTTGTTATCCCTGTCCCACCCGAAGAGTTATTCGCTTGGACTGACTGTTCTGACACACTCGCTAATAATTCCACAAATAATATGAAGTTATGGAATATGACTATCGGTATACCTGTTGTGGGATGGGTAGGATATCCCTGGTGGCAAGGTAACCTTTCAGGAAGTAGCACTCACCTTCAATATTTGGCATATAAGGGGGGGGCTTGGGTACCTAGGAATAGGACTCGATTAATCAACTTGGGGCAAGTTCCAACGTACGGCCTACAAGTTAGTTTTAGTGTAACTTCCCACTCTACTGATGCCTTCAAACCAATACTGCTAGAAAGAAGGTTGCATAATACGTCCTGGGAGTATTCCAATTTATTTCCCCAGGGCAATAATGAAACTTGTTTTAATATTTCAGGTAATATACCTTGCAACGAGTCATCTGGATATGAGAAAGGAACTCCCACCTGTGGAAATCCCGATGTAGGGTAGTGTAGCCCTTTAGGACAACTTCCAAATTGGTGTATGCTTCAGAATGTATCTGCGTTCATAGATTTAGTCCATAGACTGGTATTACAACATTCAGCCTTATGGGATTTACCTAGTGATATGTTCTGGGTATGTGGAGACAATGCATATAAATGGTTGCCAGTAGGGGTAAGAGGTACTTGTACTCTGGGACATTTGACTCCGGCTACCTTTATCATTCCAAACCGACAATTGGATATGCAGGCAGTACCCAAACATACATTATACAAAAGAGCAGCAGATAATACACCTCGTCCTTCTGGGAGACCACATATAGTGCAGATGAGTGTGGCTAATAAAATTGTTAGTTCTATTTTTATCTATCCTATGATCACGCAAATGTGGGATAAATTGGTTAGGGCTACAGATTATTTAGATGATCAAATCTGGGATATATTGGATATACTTAACACCACTGTTGCTGTCCAGAATCAACTTATTATAGTTACTAACCAACATACCATAGTACTGGATTATTTAACGGCAGCACAGGGTGGCATGTGTCAGGTCGTCGGACCCGCTTGCTGTCATTATATAGATCCCAACAACACTATAAAGTTAAAGCTAAAATTAGAGGATGTTCAAAAACTTAGAGATCAGTATGATAAAGACAATGATCGCAATAAAGATAGTTGGTGGTCAGATACTTTCTCCTTTCTGAATCCAGTCAATTGGTTTAAGGGTATAGGAGGTTGGATAGCTGGGATTATACTAAGTCTACTACGTATTGTTGTTTGTCTCCTTGTATTATATGTATTTTTGAAACTTGTTTTTTGGTGTTTTTCTGTATGTAAGAAAAAATACAGAAACAGATGAGAAAGATAAGTTAATGACAGAACATATACCAAAGTTGATTGTTTTCTTTAAGTTTTAGGTTGACATCTCATTTCTGGCATGAAGGAGCGTACTCTTGTGACGACAGACGTGGCCTTAGTAACTGGGGGATGGAGAGGGTAAAAGAAGATACCTGTCTCCCTCGGGCAACCCGTCGGCCTGGGATAGTACCTGGTGAATAGGACACTATCAGCTGTCATGCAGTGTTCCAGATTGTGAAGAATAAAGATGTCAAAGGGGGGAATGATAGGAACTGAAGGAGTTAAATTGAGTTCTGTCTATGTTGCATTTTCTTGTTGAAACTTATCTTTTCTGTTCCCTTGAGAACCGAAACCAGATAACAGATAAATTCCTGTCTCTCAGCCTACATGGCTTTCTCTGTGATTGAAACAAGCTGTGAAATCATTTTTATACTGCTCATGTCTGTAAATACTAAAATTCTTTGCTATAAAAGATGGAAGCCTAACTGATAAGCCAGAGGCATCTTGGCAGGCATCCCGAGTTGTATCATACAGCTTGTGTCTGTGTAATTCTTCTCGACGGAGCTGATTTAATCAGAGACATATGGTGTCCTACACCCAAGAACATCGGTCCTTCGGGTGAAAGAAGTATCTGAAGGATCCCGACAGCACTTATAGATGAATAGCTTATATAATGAGAGGACACAGAGCAAAGGGTATAAATAGTGAGAGAATAAAGAGCTGACAGCGCATTACATCCCTGGAGTACAGATAGGAGATATAAAGTGCAGCCAGTGCTATATGGGATATCCCAGGAATACAGCACAGCCCATATAGTGTAAAGGAGGAACCATCCTAACAAGAGATGGAGATTACAGATCCTACAGACGACATGCCGGGAGTGTACAGAGAAAGATGGCAGATTCACCACTATTCCCTATTACGGGCATTTCACCCCGTCAGCTTCCTCAGAGAGGGTATGGATAAGGCCGGGGTCACACTAACCAACGCAAAATACGGTCAGTATTTTACATGCGTAATACAGATGAATGGCCCCTAAACAGTGCTCCATATGTCATCCGTAATCAAGGTGTGGTCGCGTATTTTGCGCATGTAAGAATCCGTATGTAATCCGTATGGCATCCGTATGGTGAGATTTTCTCGCCGCCTTGCAAAATGGACATATAATGGAGCCCTATGACAGGGTTTCTAACAGAAACCAAAGAATAGATATAGACACATAGAGTGCATATATAGATATATATATAATTAGAGTTGAGCGAAACGGGTCGAAAAAATTCAAAAGTCACCGACTTTTGGCAAAGTCGGGTTTCATGAAACGAAACCCGACCCTAGGATGAGGTCGGCCACGAGGTTGGCGACTTATGCGCCAAAGTCGCGTTTCAAAAGTATGTTTTGCGCTCTTTTTCAGCCAATCAGGATCCACGGACACTGTGGGCAACGTGATGACCTAGGCACCGGTCACCACCATCTTTCAGAAGGGCATGCAAGTGATTGGCTTGCTTTGGTTTGCGTCACAGGGGGTATAAAAGGGCGTGCACGCCGACCGCCATTTTACTTCTGCCGATCTTAGTATAGGGAGAGGTTGCTGCTGATTCTGTAGGGAGAGCGTTAGGCAGGGAAGAAGACAAGCGATTTGGCCTGCACAACACACAAGTCACTGTGTGTGCAGTGCAAGGGGAGGCTATATAGTGGTGTATCAGTGGTGTTGGTTGTTGGTTGTTGGGCTGCCTTTTAAGGCTTCCTGACACGCTGGCATTGCTGTTTACCCACTGCTCTGCAAACTGCTTTTTTAAAAGCAATCCAATCTCCCTTATCCTCTCGTCACTTTTGTCACAGGCAGCTGTGCCATCGAGCCTGTCACATAGCGCTCAGATATCAGTGGGCCTCACACAATCCACAAGTGTCCAGTGTCCAAAAGTGTGCGCAGAGATTCAAAATCTCCATTATCCTCTCGTCACTTTTGTCACAGGCAGCTGTGCCATCGAGCCTGTCACATAGCGCTCAGATATCAGTGGGCCTCACACAATCCACAAGTGTCCAGTGTCCAAAAGTGTGCGCAGAGATTCAAAATCTCCATTATCCTCTCGTCACTTTTGTCACAAGGCAGCTGTGCCATCGAGCCTGCCACATAGCGCTCAGATATCAGTGGGCCTCACACAATCCACAAGTGTCCAGTGTCCAAAAGTGTGCGCAGAGATTCAAAATCTCCATTATCCTCTCGTCACTTTTGTCACAGGCAGCTGTGCCATCGAGCCTGTCACATAGCGCTCAGATATCAGTGGGCCTCACACAATCCACAAGTGTCCAGTGTCCAAAAGTGTGCGCAGAGATTCAAAATCTCCATTATCCTCTCATCACTTTTGTCACAGGCAGCTGTGCCATCGAGCCTGTCACATAGCGCTCAGATATCAGTGGGCCTCACACAATCCACAAGTGTCCAGTGTCCAAAAGTGTGCGCAGAGATTCAAAATCTCCATTATCCTCTCGTCACTTTTGTCACAGGCAGCTGTGCCATCGAGCCTGCCACATAGCGCTCAGATATCAGTGGGCCTCACACAATCCACAAGTGTCCAGTGTCCAAAAGTGTGCGCAGAGATTCAAAATCTCCATTATCCTCTCGTCACTTTTGTCACAGGCAGCTGTGCCATCGAGCCTGTCACATAGCGCTCAGATATCAGTGGGCCTCACACAATCCACAAGTGTCCAGTGTCCAAAAGTGTGCGCAGAGATTCAAAATCTCCATTATCCTCTCGTCACTTTTGTCACAGGCAGCTGTGCCATCGAGCCTGTCACATAGCGCTCAGATATCAGTGGGCCTCACACAATCCACAAGTGTCCAGTGTCCAAAAGTGTGCGCAGAGATTCAAAATCTCCATTATCCTCTCATCACTTTTGTCACAGGCAGCTGTGCCATCGAGCCTGTCACATAGCGCTCAGATATCAGTGGGCCTCACACAATCCACAAGTGTCCAGTGTCCAAAAGTGTGCGCAGAGATTCAAAATCTCCATTATCCTCTCGTCACTTTTGTCACAGGCAACTGTGCCATCGAGCCTGTCACGTAGCGCTCAGATATCAGTGGGCCTCACACAATCCACAAATGTCCAGTGTCCAAAAGTGTGCGCAGAGATTCAAAATCTCCATTATCCTCTCGTCACTTTTGTCACAGGCAGCTGTGCCATCGAGCCTGTCACATAGCGCTCAGATATCAGTGGGCCTCACACAATCCACAAGTGTCCAGTGTCCAAAAGTGTGCGCAGAGATTCAAAATCTCCATTATCCTCTCGTCACTTTTGTCACAGGCAGCTGTGCCATCGAGCCTGTCACATAGTGCTCAGATATCAGTGGGCCTCACACAATCCACAAGTGTCCAGTGTCCAAAAGTGTGCGCAGAAATTCAAAATCTCCATTATCCTCTCGTCACTTTTGTCACAGGCAGCTGTGCCATCGAGCCTGTCACATAGCGCTCAGATATCAGTG
The DNA here is from genome assembly GCF_039654945.1 of Dendrobates tinctorius. Taxonomy (NCBI): domain Eukaryota; kingdom Metazoa; phylum Chordata; class Amphibia; order Anura; family Dendrobatidae; genus Dendrobates; species Dendrobates tinctorius. The sequence continues at coordinate 1,022,998 of NW_027362038.1, read as the reverse complement.
GGCCTCACACAATCCACAAGTGTCCAGTGTCCAAAAGTGTGCACAGAGATTCAAAATCTCCCTTATCCTCTCGTCACTTTGGTCACAGCTGTGCCATCGAGCCTGTCACATAGCGCTCAGATATCAGTGGGCCTCACACAATCCAAAAGTGTCCACTGTCCACAAGTGTGTGCAGAAATTCTAAATCTCCCCTGTCCTATAGACACCTTGTACCTTGTTTTACATTACTATATAGTTTGTTGGATTTTGTCTACATTTCTACCAAAAATGAGGAAGGCTGGGGGAAGAGGCCGTGGAATTGGGCGGGGGTTGGCAGCTGGTAATGATGGTGTTGGTGGTGGATCTGATGGTAGTGGCAAGAGCAAAATAGGACCGAATGCAGGAGATGCTGACCCTGCGTCATCGTCTGGCTACATAAGGCCTCGAACGCTTAGTTTTCTAGGAGTTGGCAAACCGCTCTTAAAGCCAGAGCATCAGGAAAAAAGTTTTGTCTTACATTGCTGACTCAGCCTCCAGCTCTATCGCCTCCTCTTCTTCAGTTGTAAAAAGTAAAAGCACTGAGTCGTCATTGGAGGCTCATGTTCATGAACCACACTTTTCCTTGTGTCCTTCACCCCAACCAAGATTGAAGGATGACGCAGGCCATACTACTGATTACTCCATGGAGCTGTTTTCACATACCATGCCTGGATTATCAAGTGAAATGGTGAATTACCCAGGCCAAGATGAATCTGACATGGAGTGCACTGATGCACAGCCGCTGATGGATGATTCTGCTGGTACATTCACTCAGAGCACTACATTGTCCTCGCAGTGTACAGAGCCAGATTCTGACCCTGATGAGACTCAGGTGCCCCTTCCCGCACACTATACCACCATACACGGTGACACAGAGGAAGGTGCACATGACATAGAAGAGGAGGTGATGGATGACCCAGTTGTTGACCCAGATTGGCATCCATTGGGGGAAGAGGGTGCTGCTTCCAATAGCTCAGATGAGGAGCATCCACAGCAGACATCGACATCGCAACAGCTGTTATCTGGCAGGCCCGGAGCACTCCAAAGACAGGTTCCAAACATCAAAAGAGTTGCTGGACAGCTTGTCCAGAGGGTCAAAAGATCACAGCGTGCTAGGCCGCAAAATGTCTGCCAAAGTAGGAAGAGTGCAGTGTGGCACTTTTTTGAACAAAATCCTCATGATCAGGCCAAGGTTATCTGTAAGAAGTGCGCAAAGACCTTTAGCCGAGGGAAAAATCTGAAAAATTTGAATACCAGTTGCATGCTTAGACATTTAACCAGCATGCACTTGCAAGCATGGACACAACACCAAACCTCAAGTGCCACATGTGCAACTGATCACAACGAAGGTAGTCAGCAACGCTACATTGTTTCCCCCACTGTAAGCCCACCGGTTAGCACAGCAGCAAATGTTGAGGTGTCGTTGTAAGACCACAGCAGTCAGGGAATCCCACTGTTATATCAACGAAAGACTGATTCTAGGCCATCAGAAAGAACACCAACTCCATCACCATCATCAACCCTCTCTCAGTCCGCCCTGTCCACCGCTACTTCCACCATATGCAGCTCTCAAGTCCAGCTCACCCTCCCAGACACTATGAGTAGGTCAAGAAAGTACTCAGTCTCTCATCCGCGTACACTGGGTTTGAACGCCCACATTGCCAAACTAATCTCGTTTGAGATGATGCCCTTTCGGTTGGTGGAAAGCCCAGCTTTCCGCGAACTCATGGCCTATGCAGTACCACGCTATGACCTACCCAGTCGCCACTTCTTCTCTCGCAAAGCCATCCCAGCCCTCCACCATCATGTGAAAGACCGCATTGTCCATGCACTCAAGCAGTCAGTGAGCGGAAAGGTGCACCTCACAACTGATGCATGGTCCAGTCGGCATGGCCAGGGCCGTTACGTGTCCATCACTGCGCACTGGGTTAATGTGGTGGATGCAGGGTCCACAGGGGACAGCGGTGGTGGGACAGTGCTGCCTAACCCACGGTATAGGAAACAGTTGGCTGTAGGCGTTCGACCCTCCTCCTCCTCCTCCTCCAGAAGCGAAAGCTCGTCCACAGAGCGCAGTCGTACGAGCACTCCATCTGCAGCTGCCACTGTTGCACACGATGTGTCCCCCTATCGAGCAGCTAGTGGAAAGCGTCAGCAGGCTGTGTTGCAGATGATGTGTTTGGGTGACAGACACACCGCCGAGGTGCTGGCCGAGTACTTGAAGCGACAAACTGAGTCATGGCTGGGCAGTGTACATCTTGAGGCAGGCAAGGTAGTTAGTGATAACGGCCGTAATTTTGTGGCAGCCATAGTCCTTTCAAAACTCAGCCACATACCTTGCTTGGCTCACACCTTGAACCTGGTGGTGCAGTGCTTCCTCAAAAATTATCCGGAGTTAACAGCCCTGCTCCAGAAGGTGCGAAGACTGTGCGCGCACATCCGCCGGTCGCCTGTACACTCCGTTCGTATGCAGAAGCTGCAGCGATTGCTCCACCTTCCCAACCACCGCCTCATTATCGACATTGCAACAAGGTGGAACTCCACCCTGCACATGGTGGAGCGGCTGTGCGAGCAGAGGCAGGCCATAATGCATTTGTGGGAGGATACACGGCCAGGCACTTTGAGAGCAGACATGGAGTTGACAGGCATGCAGTGGTCGAAGCTGAAAGACCTTTGTAAAGTCCTTCAGTGTTTTGAGGAATGCACACGGCTGGTAAGCGTAGACGACGCCATCCTATGCATGAGCATCCCACTTATGCGTCTGCTCATGCAAACTTTGACGCACCTTAAGGAGCAGGCGTCTGCAGCCAATGTTGATGAGGAGGAAGAGGAGGAGGGAATCCTTGATGACATTCAGCCATTGTCTGCTCAGGGACCTCTCCTGGACGAGGTGGAGGAAGAAGAGGAGGAGGAGGAGGATGATGGGGATGATTACTTAGGGGAGGAGGATGCATCTCGTGGGGCAAGTGAAAATGTTGGCGTGGCAAGGTCTGGTACAGGGTTTGTGCGTGACTGGAGGGATGTGGATTTGCCAGAAAGTGCTCCTCCACCCAGCACTCGCAGTGCATCATTGACACCGGGAACATTGGCCCACATGTCAGATTATGCCTTGCGGATCCTAAAAAGGGACCCCCGCATTGCCAAAATGATGAACGATGACGACTACTGGTTGGCCAGCATCCTGGATCCACGCTATAAAGGCAAATTACAAAACATCATGCCACAGGAGAACCTTGACCTAATATTGGCTAATAAACAAGCAACTCTGGTAAATCGGTTGCTTGAGGCATTCCCAGCACACAGCAGCGGTGATGGTTCTCACACGAGCCGTACGGGCCGGGGGCAGCTTGGCATAGGTGTTCGTGGTGCACACAGCAGAAGTGGCGTTGGAGACAGGGGTTTCATGACAATGTTGTGGACTGATTTTTCAAATACCGCTCACACAACTGGTAATACTGCATCGATGGAAAGTGACAGGAGACAGCAGTTGTCAACTATGGTTACAAACTACTTTTCCTCCCATATCGATGTTCTCCCACACAGGTCATTCCCCTTTGACTATTGTTCCGCTAAACTGGACACCTGGCCTGAATTGGCCCAATATGCCTTACAGGAGCTCGCTTGCTCAGCTGCAAGTGTGCTATCGGAAAGAGTCTTCAGTGCAGCTGGATCAATCCTGACAGAAAAAAGGACCCGTCTGTCAACCCAAAATGTGGATGATCTAACCTTCATTAAAATGAACCACGCATGGGTTTCCAAGGGTGACAGAAAAATGGCTTGCTTTGGTCCACCTCTTCCTGGTACTTCACTTATTTCGCCTTTTGCATCAGATGAATGTCCAACATCAACATATGCCACTTTCTAAAACTCCCTAACTGTGCTGCCTCCCCCCCCATGGCCGGGGTCAACACCTAGCGCATGACACCGTGCGAGTGCCGTTGCCCTGGACAGGTGGGTAGGCCGACTCTTGGGCGCGGGCACTGGCACAGGGTCCCTCATAGTGCGATCAAGTGTCTCTGACGGTGGTGGTGCACACCCGCCATCAGACACACCGCTGTACTATGAGGGGCCCAGTGCCAGTACCGACGCCCACGAGTGGGCCCCCCTTGCTTGGGCAGGGCCCCAGCATTTGCAATCTTTACCTCTCCCTGCTCCTCCGCTGTGTAATCTGGGCCGTCAAATCCATACTGGGCCTAACACCGTCTGAGCCTGCCTCCTGAGACATATATTTTGAATGTGTACGCTATCCACACATGTTATCCAGGGATACGGTACCCTTTCTAACCTTTGTGCAATCACGTGCAATCCATACTGGGCCTAACACCGTCTGAGTCTGCCTCCTGAGACATATATTTTGAATGTGTACGCTATCCATACATGTTATCCAGGGATACGGTACCCTTTCTAACCTTTGTGCAATCACGTGCAATCCATACTGGGCCTAACACCGTCTGAGCCTGCCTCCTGAGACATATATTTTGAATGTGTACGCTATCCATACATGTTATCCAGGGATACGGTACCCTTTCTAACCTTTGTGCAATCACGTGCAATCCATACTGGGCGTGAGAACGGCTGGCGAGCTGTTAAGCAAGCTACAGCACCTGTCCAGACAAGTACAGGGATTCCCTAGCGAGGAGACTTATTTGATTGTTTTCAATGTTGGGACAGCAATTTTTGGGGAGCACTATACTCTGGAGAATGATAGATGGGGCCCACCATACACTGGAACATTCCAAAGGTGGACATCAGACACTGGAGCAGCATTTACAGGGCCCATTATACACTAGAGCATTAGAAATGGGGCCCATTATGTTTGGAGCATTATTTGGGCCCATAAGACAGTGGAGCTTCATCCATGGGGACCAACATATACTGTAGCATTATGTGGAGCTCATCATATACTGTTTCAAACATTATATGGGACCAATGATTCTGTATGGAGAAATAGATGGGCCTCGTCATGAGATGTAAAAAGTGAGGTATTTTTCATTGTACTATACCGCTATTTATCTGCCGTATCGGAGCATGATGAGTTGTGGTATGTGTTAAAGGGGCGCTCTTTCGCCCAGGGCACATGAAAACCTGGAGCCAGCCCTCCCCCCCCACAGTTTGTAGCCAAATAACCCCCATTTTTCAGTGCGTAACTTGTATTATGAAGTTAATTAAGGTTGACAAGCTTAAGTAAGAAGAATTGATGCTTTTGGCATTCAAATGGGCACTGTAGGTGTGTTTCCTGTCCTCCTCTCACTGCCGACTTTTATTCCCCATTGACTTACATTGGGTTTCGTGTTTCGGGACGACCCCGACTTTTCCCTATAATCGGACGATCTTGCTCGACCCGACTTTTGGAAAAGTCGGGTTTCACGAAACGAAACGCGACCCTAAAAAACCAAAAGTCGCTCAACTCTATATATAATGTATTCTATGTGTCTATATCTATTCTTTCGTTTCATTATTAAACCTGTCAGTGTGAGTTTACTGTATAGCGCACTGAACTGCCGGCTTTGCTAAAAGACACCGGGTGCGTATTTCTCGCAAGTCACATGTGTGGTCCGTGTGTAATCCGTATTTTTTGCGCACCCATAGACTTGCATTGGCGTACTACGGACGTACTACTAGTACGCTGACAATCGCAGCATGCGATTGGCACGGAGCCTAGAATACGGATGAGAAATATACGGCTGGTGCGAGTGACCCCATAGAGAATCATTTGTCCGTGTCTAATGCGTGCTTTTAGCGCCTCTCACTCGGCCATATTCCTCGCCAGTGTGACCCCGGCCTAAGTGTTTCCAACACACCAAGATCCTGCACTAATCCAGGCAAGGGGAGTAACTCTGGGGTAAAGTGGGGGTGTTCCTAAAGGAATTGGGCCTGTTCCCCGGTCATATCTTCCCCAGTGAAGCAGGAGGATCAGGATGAAAACCTGTTGGTAAGACCAAGATGAATAATGCTGCATAGAGCCATCTGGTAGCGATCAATCAGGTGAAGTGATAGTGAGGGGGGTCCGGAAACAAAACAATGCAGGTGAAAAGAGCCAAATGTGACCCCACCAAGTGACCAGTGAGAGTGCAACTGTGCAACGGGTAAGAAAAGAGAATAAACAGTGATATAGTAAAGATATAAAGAGAGAAGCAGCTTAATAACAGTGATGATAATAAAATCTATGGGAAGTGTTTGTGGTGAAGTGTATACACTCCTAGAAATGTTTCCTCTACAGTATAGAGATATAAATGATCAGTAATAGGACGTGTAACAAAGAGGAATCTGTTATTTTATAGAGAGAATGTAATGAGCAATAAATGACGGGAATAATCGGGAATGAAATTGTTATTAATAATATAATGAGATCCCAGAACCTGACACTTCCCGGGATATATGGGCAGGGCCGGCGTCAGCACCCGGTGCTGGGCAAATGCCGGGGCCCTGGCAAGACGTGGGGGCCCATTCACGCTGTCTGGTAATCGATACCCGCGGCCGCCGCCACGCCCCCCCATGTACAGTCATGGCCAAAAGTTTAGAGAATGACACAAATATTAATTTTTACAAAGTCTACTGCTTCATTTTTTCTAATGGAAATTTGCATATACTCCAGAATGTTATAAAGAGTGATCAGCTTAACAGCAATTACTTGCAAAGTCAATATTTGCCTAGAAAATTAACTTTATCCCCAAAACACATTTCAGCATCATTGCAGCCCTGCCTTAAAAGGACCAGCTAACATCGTTTCAGTGATTGCTCCATTAACACAGGTGTGGGTGTTGATGAGGACAGGGCTGGAGATCAATCTGTCATGATTAAGTAAGAATGACACCACTGGACACTTTAAAAGGAGGCTGGTGCTTGGCATCGTTGTTTCTCTTCTGTTAACCATCGTTATCTCTAAAGAAACACGTGCCGTCATCATTGCACTGCACAAAAATGGCCTAACAGGGAAGAGTATTGCAGCTAGAAAGATTGCACCTCAGTCAACAATCTATCGCATCATCAAGAACTTCAAGGAGAGAGGTTCCCTTGTTGCCAAAAAGGCTCCAAGGCGCCCAAGAAAGACCAGCAAGCACCAGGACCGTCTCTTAAAAGTGTTTCAGCTGCGGGATCGGGCTACCAGCAGTGCAGAGCTTGCTCAGGAATGGCAGCAGGCACTGTGAGGCGGAGACTCTTGGAGCAAGGCCTGGTCTCAAGGAGGGCAGCAAAGAAGCCACTTCTCTCCATAAAAAACATCATGGACAGACTGATATTCTGCAAGAGGTACAGGGAGTGGACTGCTGAGGACTGGGGTAAAGTCATTTTCTCTGATGAATCCCCTTTTCGATTGTTTGGGACATCTGGAAAGCGGCTTATTCGGAGAAGACCAGGTGAGCGCTACCACCAGTCTTGTCTCATGCCAACTGTCAAGCATCCTGAAACCATTCATGTGTGGGGTTGCTTCTCAGCTAAGGGAAAAGGCGCTCTCTCAGTCTTGCCTAAAAACACAGCCATGAATAAAGAATGGTACCAGAATGTCTCCCAAGAGCAACTTCTCCCAACCGTCCAAGAGCAGTTTGGCGATCAACAATGCCTTTTTCAACATGATGGAGCACCTTGCCATAAAGCAAAGGTGATAACTAAATGGCTCAGGGAACAAAACATAGAGATTTTGGGACCATGGCCTGGAAACTCCCCAGATCTTAATCCCATTGAGAACTTGTGGTCAATCATCAAGAGACGGGTGGACAAACAAAAACCTTCAAATTCAGAAAAAATAAAAGCATTGATTTTGCAAGAATGGACTGCTATCAGTCAGGATTTGATCCAGAAGGTGATTGAGAGCATGCCAGGGAGAATTGCTGAGGTCCTGAAGAAGAAGGGTCAACACTGCAAATATTGACTTGCTGCATTAACTCATTCTGTCAATATAACCTTTTGTTACTCATAATATGATTGCAATTATATTTCTGTATGTGATAAAAACATCTGACAAACACACATAAAAACCAGAGGGCAGCAGATCATGTGAAAATATAATATTTGTGTCATTCTCTAAACTTTTGGCCATGACTGTACTGACCCCATCCTCACCCTGCCAGAGACCCCACCGGCCACAGCAGCCCTGATAAATCCCAGCAATGACAACACTCCTGCTGGGCTTCTTGGCACGCACAGGACCTGCAATGAGGTCACAGGAGGGGAGGAGTCAGGGGTCACATGATCAGGGTCCTCAGTGTGCAGGACTCTGCTGTGCTGGTTGTCATGGTGCTGGATGAGAGGAAGTTTATGTGTGGGGTCAGGAGGGGTTTACAGGGGGGATGTTGCAGAGCTGTGTGTGTATACGAGGTCTGGGGAGCGGACGTGTGGGGAGCAGAGCAGCATGTGTACGAGGTGTACAGAGCCGAGCCACATGTGTACGAGGTGTGGAGATCAGAGCTGTGTGTGTACAAGGTGTACAGAGTGGAGCCATGTGTGTACGAGGTGTGGAGATCAGAGCCGCGTGTGTACAAGGTGTACAGAGCGGAGCCATGTGTGTACGAGGTGTATGGAGCGGAGCCGTGTGTGTACGAGGTGTACGGAGCGGAGCCGTGTGTGTACGAGGTGTACGGAGCGGAGCCGTGTGTGTACGAGGTGTACGGAGCGGAGCCGTGTGTGTACGAGGTGTGGAGATCAGAGCTGCGTGTGTACGAGGTGTGGAGATCAGAGCTGCGTGTGTACGAGGTGTACAGAGCGGAGCCGTGTGTGTACGAGGTGTACGGAGCGGAGCCGTGTGTTTACGAGGTATATGGAGCGGAGCCGTGTGTACGAGGTGTACGGAGCGGAGCCATATGTGTACGAGGTGTGGGGAGCAGAGCCGCGTGTGTCCGAGGTGTACGGAGCGGAGCCGCGTGTGTCCGAGGTGTACGGAGCGGAGCCCTGTGTGTCCGAGGCGTGGAGAGCAGAGCCGCGTGTGTACGAGATGTACGGAGCAGAGCCGTGTGTGTACGAGGCGTGGGGAGCAGAGCCGCGTGTGTACGAGGCGTGGGGAGCAGAGCCGCGTGTGTACGAGGTGTACGGAGCGGAGCCGCGTGTGTCTGAGGTGTACAGGGCAGAGCCGCATGTGTACGAGATGTGGGGAGCGGAGCCGTGTGTACGAGTGGTGGGGAGCCGAGCCACGTGTGTACGAGGTGTGGGGAGTGGAGCAGCGTGTGTACGGAGAGGAGCTGCATGTGTACGAGGTGTATGGAGCGGAGCCGCGTGTGTACGAGGTGAGCGGAGCAGCATGTGTATGAGGTGTACGGAGCAGAGCAGTATGTGTGGGGAGCGGAGCCGCGTGTGTAAAAGGTGTGGGGAGCGGAGCCGGAAGTGTACTGAGCGGAGCCGTGCGAGGTGTATGGTGGGAAGCATTCAAACCTCTCAACCGTCTCAGGTCCAGCCGGACAGTCCCGATTTTGAGAGAGACTGCCCCAGCCGGGAGTTTACTTTTCCCACGGACACAGGAGTACACGGCGGAGCCCTGAGAAGCACTTTAAAACTCGCATGTGACTTTCTACCGGAAGTGTCGTGCTGGAAACTGACCGGAAATTAGGTAATTTTGGGAGGAGATTGTGACGGATCCATGGAGGCACTTCAGGGAATGCTTCAGATCCATCATCGTGTCCTCTGACAGCGTGAACAGCGGGATCGCCTTGGACTCGGGGATGTCGGCCATGTGAGCGGATCATGATCTGTCCTGCATCGGGAGGCTCAGGTGGGCACTACAATGGCAGCCAGGCTGCTATGGTATCTCTATAGAAGCTTTATTTCTCTCTGTTTCTTTCTCTGTTCTTTCTTTCTCTCTCTGTTCTTTCTTTCTGCTCTCTTTCTTTCTTTCGTTCTTTCTTTCTTTCTCTCTTTCTCCGTTCTTTCTTTCCTCTCTTTCTCTCTCTGTTCTTTCTTTTTCTCTCTCTCTGTTCTTTCTTTCTTTGCCATCTTTCTTTCCCTCTCTATGTTCTTTCTTTCTCCCTCTTTGTTCTTTCTTTCTGTTAGAGAAAGTCCTAATGGAGAGTTGGAAGAGCCGGACCAAACTGCAGACAATCCTCTAAAGCTGAGGTCGAAGTTTATTCAGAGATACATGGCAAAACAGAACAGAAAGTCAGAGAAGTTAAAATATGTGGGCAAAAACAGGAATTCAGACGGGCAGAGATTCGCTAGGAAGTCTGGTGATGTTAAGGCCCCGAGCTAGATTGCAGGTGCCTTTTATACATTATGCAAAGAAGGCTGTATACATATTATAGCAAAAGGGCGTATATGGTTACATCATATCTTTTTGGACTAAGGAAGAAGTGGCACAACATTACATCAGTAATTAACTTTTCACCAGACCATATTAAAAACCACATAAATCCAATATTATCTCTAACTACTGTCATTAATCTTATTACTGCTGTTAGACTAAACCCATAAATTCTTACATTTGACAATTGCAGAAGTCTGTTTCCTACTAACACTATCATGAATACACATATTTTCCATATATTTGTTGGTTTTAGTTTCTCATTGCCCTAAGGCTGATCCAATTTACCTGTAGGCACATCTACTAAATTTGTTAATGGGCATGATCTCATTTTACATCCTCCATCTGCTTTCACAGAGTACATCGTATTATTTCTATTGTAAGTCTCTAGTCTCAAAATCAATGATCCATTGAGCCATTCTCTGTGAATTAATACCTGAAGCTTTTCCTTTCAGCAAAGTTTTTAAAGTGACATGCAGGGTTTGTAAAATTAAAGGAGCAAATCCCACTATATGTCTCACTTGATTCATAGTCCAGTGCACGCCCAGTAGGTGCTTCATGCACAGAGTGAATCCTTTTTCCACAGGTGTAAGCAACCTAGAGTAGTAACCTAGGGCATACAACTGACTAGACACTTCTGGGCTTTCTTTGGGCCATTTTTGTAGAAGCACAGAAGAAATAGAGACATCACCGGTATGAGTCTGAATGTAAAAAGGCTGGGAAGGGTCAGGGTTAACCAATGCGGCAGCTGCCGTAAGGGCGCACTTCAATCCCTCAAAAGCCTGTAAGGCGGCTCCCTCCACATTGACAGGTGCAAAATCATCATTAACATCTTTCAATAAATCATACAGTGGTTTAGCCAGATAAGCAAAATCTTCAATAAATTCTCTGGAAAAGTTGATAAGACCCAAAAATTTTCTGAGCTCAATGACATTAGTTGGTAGGGGAACAGCCTGAATAGCTTTAACCCTATCATGCATGGGTTTCTTTCCTTCTACTGAGACAGACACACCCAGAAATTTAACCTCTGATTTCATCAATTGTACTTTATCTAGACTCATTTTGAGTCCTGCATCTTGTAAAGTCTGACAAACATTTCTAAGGGTTTCTCTGTGTTCACATTCATCGACAGTTTGTATCAATAGATCATCCACATACTGTAAGACTTTGTCTCCGTAACCAAGGGGTTCTAACACTTGAGCCAATGCCTGATGGAAATCCACAGAACTGTGAAATCCCATGGGCAACTGCGTGAACAAGTATTGCACATTCTCGAAAGTGAATGCGAAGTGGAGGGCAGATTCAGGTGTTAGGGGTACTGAGAAAAAGCCATTTGCAATGTCCAAACAAGAAAACACTTTACAATCACTCCGCAGCTGATTGAGATCCACAATTCAGGGAACCTTTCCTTCAATACATTTTTCAAAGCATCATTGTCAGCCTTTTCAACATTTTCATTAGCACCTAATCCGAAGCTAGCAATGGGTAATTTGTGACTCTCCTCATACTCCTCCACAAGTACAATTACAGAACAGATAGTGGCTTCTTTGTTCCGCCACAAGACTTTGTTACATAAATCAACAACAATTCCCATTGCTCCCAAAACATCAGTTCCCAAAATAGTGGACCGTAACTGTGGGTTTACCCAAAAAGCGCATCGAAGACCCCTTTGCTTCGATCCCCCTGTGTCCTGAAATCTCAGGTTCACTGGACGACTTTTTACTGCTTGAATACAGGAGCCCTCAAATCCTACCAACGTGGTAGTATTCTCAGGCAGTCCAGGGGGTGACTGCAATTTGTGTCTTGTTGTTGAAACTGAGGCTCCTGTATCGATGAGGATGTCTTCCCACGGCAACCCCTCTATTCTCCTTCTGACATAAGGTCTACCGTCCCTGCCCAGGGAAAGGGGGGCAAGGAGGGTAAGGGGAACAGGGAAAGCACTCCATCAATCAGTGTTACCTGCTGTGGTAAGCCCGAAAAATCCATTATCCCCATCTGGACACGGCTTCCGTCCAACAGCTGCCACCTCCACCCCAAAGAGATCCTTAGTCAGGGTCCGGTCCTCATGTTCTCGTAGCTCCTTGATCAGGGGAGCGTAGGGACGAGGAGGAGTGACCCCTCCCTGAATAGCATGGACCTCCGGGCGCGGATGAGTGAAAGCCGTTGGGGAAGGAGCAGGAGCAGAAGGCTCCTGTGAGACTGGGTTAACCATTTGAAGACCGTTGTACTGCTGATACTGCCTAGGGTCATTCACTGCTGGATACAGAGGTCTAACTTCGAAAGGTGGTCTAGAGAACTCCCGGAGCTCTCGGGATATAGGCCCTGGCACAAAGTTGGGGCAAAAACGTTTAAAGTGTCCCAACTGTCCGCAAAAATAACACAAGGGAGGACCTCTCATGGGATCCCGTGGGGGCTCGGCCGAACGGGACCTGCCCATTCTCGGTACCTGGCCGTACCCCCTGGAACTCCTGGCCTCCTCAAATCAGCAGATACACCCCGAGGTGAATGGTATGCAAAAACATTAGACTCATCACCCTTCACCTCGGATTGCATTGTCCTAACATTAGTTAATAAAGCCTCAACCACGTCTTCAATGGATTCAGCATTTTGCAAAACTCCTGATTTAAAAACTTCTAAGGGAACCTTTTTTTACAAATTGTTCCATCTTAGCAAATTTATCACCCTGGTCCATAGTGTCTAAGGTCTTATTAAACACCACGCACCAGGCTGCAACCCATTTATCTGCCTCCATCCTGAGATCACTCCCCTTTTTAATTTTAAAAGAATCTAACAATGCCGGAGAGGGCTTTCTCCCCCCTAACTTCTGTGAAATCACAAACTTCATTCTTCCCTGCGGCTCTGTCAGATCACACCCTTCGCCAGCTGGGCTCGAAGATGAGACATGAACTCAGGGTGCACAAAAGACATGAAATAACGGGAAGCATCCTCCCTAGATTTAATTTGGAATTTATCAAGCCATGATTCAAAGCCAAGGACATTACGAAACACTCCCATACTTTCCTCCCAATTAGGCAAATTTTTAATAAATTTAAGATGGACCAGGGACATCTGACCAGGACTCTTTCTCGGGGTAGAGGCAGTGTCGGCGTTAAATTTAAAATCTACCTGTGATGAATCATCCCCTTCCTCTTCGATCAATTCTTTACTTAACTGTGCCTGCATGTGTTGAAAATGTCGGAACAATCTATCCAGTGTATCTGTGTGTTCCATTATCCAGTCTTGTATCATTGATTTCCATTCCGAGATTGTTTCTGGACCAGCCCCGCACTTCTCCACTGCAGACTCCATCTGTGCTATGAGTGCTTTCAAAGGCTCCAACTCATCCCCCTCCCTTTGTGTCTCTCCTGCTTGTCTCAATGTCTCATTCAACTGTTCTAAGCTCTCCCCATACGCTGCCCCTGCCCGGGTGACCTCATATACATACTGTGGTGTAGACTGTTTATCAAGAGCCTGATCAAAGGTTATGACTGTCTTATACAAAGCCGATACCCGGCTGTTACTTTTCCCTAGCGAATTCTTTCAATCTAGTTCCCTGTTCTCTGTGGTAAACCATCGCATACAATTTAGCCACGTGGTTTCCACATTAACCCCCTCCAGCTGGGGTGTGCCAGCATATTTCTCTGCCTGCTTCCGTAACCACTCCACATTTACAGTGGTCTACAAGGATGTTTTACTCTGTTCTAGTATCAGCAAATGCAATTTAAGCAAAGTTAGATACTCACACCTCTCAGATGGAAGACCGCGCTGCAGCTTTTTGACCAGATATCAAAAGAGGTGCAGCCATGATTTCAGCCTCACTCGTTAGCTTGCCAGGCGTCTCCCCACGCCCTTTTAAAGCTTCTTGCTACCGGACACAAAAAAAAATTCTCACGTCCTTGTAGATAGCTTCTTCTTAGTTACTCATCTTTTTATAGTCTTTTTCTTTGTCCGTGTTTTTCTTATAAAAAATCAGGCAGGCGTTCTCGGAGCAATCACGAGAGGTTCTCCTTCAGGCTGACTTCCTTTGATCGGTTTCACGTGTGGCCACACGCGTTTTTTTGTTTTTTTCTTCACTCTTCCAACCTGAAACTCTCATCTGCAACTTTTTCCAAAGGTTCCTCTGGAGGCCGCTCTCCGGAGCCGCTCCTCCTGGCTGGCAATCGCCACTTGTTAGAGAAAGTCCTAATGGAGAGTTGGAAGAGCCGGACCAAACTGCAGACAATCCTCTAAAGCTGAGGTCGAAGTTTATTCAGAGATACACGGCAACACAGAACAGAAAGGCAAAGAAGTTGAAATATGCGGGCAAAAACAGGAATTCAGACGGGCAGAGATTCGCTAGGAAGTCTGGCGATGATAAGGCCCCGAGCTAGATTGCAGGTGCCTTTTATACATTATGCAAACAAAGAAAGCTGTATACATATTATAGCAAAAGGGCGTATATGGTTACATCATATCTTTTTGGACTAAGGAAGAAGTGGCACAACATTACATCAGTAATTAACTTTTCACCAGACCACATTAAAAACCACATAAATCCAATATTATCTCTAACTACTGTCATTAATCTTATTACTGCTCTTAGACTAAACCCATAAATTAATACATTTGACAATTTCAGAAGTCTGTTTCCTACTAACACTATCATGAATTCACATATTCACCATATATTCGTTGGTTTTAGTTTCTCATTGCCCTAAGGCTGATCCAATTTACCTGTAGGCACATCAACTAAATTTGTTAATGGGCATGATCTCATTTTACATCCTCCATCTGCTTTTACAGAGTACATCGTATTATTTCTATTATAAAAGTTGAATATATTCTTTCCTAACTTTCCTAAAATGGCTGCCTAGTCCCTCATGGCTGCTCAGTATATTATAACTGACCATTCTCTTACACTTTCCCCTCTTTGTTCTTTCTTTCTGTTCTTTTTTTCTGGCCATGCTTTCTTTCCCTCTGTTCTTTTTCTTTCTTTCTCTCTAGTCTTTCTTTCCCCTCTTTCTTTCTCTCTATCTGTTCTTTCTTTCCTCTCCGTCCTCTCTTTTCTTTCGCTCTCTCTGTTCTTTCTTTCTCTTTCTTTCTCTCTGTTCTTTCTTTCCCCTCTTTCTTTATTTCTCTTTTTTTCTCTCTGTTCTTTCTTTCTCTCTACCTCTCTGTTCTTTCTTTCCCCTCTTTCTTTTTTTCTCTCTCTGTTCTTTTTTTCTGTCCACTCTTTCTCTCTCTAATCTTTCTTTATTTCTCTCTCTCTTCCTTTTTTTCTCTCTCTCTGTTCTTCCTTTCTTTCTCCGTGTTCGTACTCTCTTTCTCTGTTCTTTCTTTCCCCTCTTTCTTTCTCTCTGTTCTTTCTTTCTCTTTCTCTCTGTTCATTCTTTCTCTCTCTCTGTTCTTTCTTTCTCTCTCTCTGTTCTTCCTTTCTTTCTCATCTTTCCTTTATACGTACACTACTAAGGCTAGTTTCACACTAGCGTTTATGAGCGCAGCGACGGCCTGCGCACGGCCGCCGCTAAGCCCCGCCCCCTGCCGCGCCTCCGCCGGTAGCTCCGCCTACCGGCGCATGACTCTGCATGCGCCCTGCGTCCCCTATCTTTATCACTGGGGGCGCAGGCCATGCACAATATGCGTTTGGCGGCGCATGCGTCCTTTTGACGGTGCGCCAACCTGCGCCAAACGCAACCTGCTGCAGTTTGGTTGCGCCGGCGCACCGTCAAAAAGGCGCATGCGCCGCCAAACGCATATTACGCACGGCCTGCGCCCCCAGTGATAAAGATAGGGGACGCAGGGCGCATGCAGCGTCATGCGCCGGTAGGCGGAGCTACCGGTGGAGGCACGGCAGGGGGCAGGGCTTAGCGGCAGCCGTGCGCAGGCCGTCGCTGCGCTCATAAACGCTAGTGTGAAACCGGCCTAATCAATAGCCTCCTTCGCATGAACGTGTTTTGCTACAGAGCGTGTGTCTGTGTGATCCACATGGAGACAAGTCCGTTTTTTGGCCAGCACCATGGATGCCACACGGCATGAATCATGGTATGTGTTAAAAGGGGGGCCCACTGAGACTCTTTCGCCCGGGGCCCTCAAAAACCTGGAGCCGGCCCTGTATGGGCTTATATTAGAATCCCAATTACCAACTGGAAAGATAAAAACAAAGGAAAAAAGGGGTGGAACAAAAAACAAGCCCCAAACACCTCATAACCCACAATGTAAGGTCAGAAAAATACCGGAAAATATAAGTTTCTCTTCACACTGCAATATTAGTCACATGTGATCTGTGTCTCTCCCAGAAGAAAAGTCATCACAGCGTCATTCCCCGTAATAACCGTATAGAGGAGGAAATGATCGCGGAGAGAGCGTCCATTGTTAGAATAGTGGGGAGACACAGATGGGAACCAATGCTCCTGACTGTCCGGAGGTCTAGAGGATCGTCACCATCGGAGAGTAAAGTGCAGATCGGCGATCTTGTGACCGGTGTATTATGGGGAAATAAGAAACAAATAAGACACATTGAGATCAGAGAAAACAGTTCTATGTAATAAAGAGTGTAGAGAACGAATTCCACCAAACCTCCTATAGGAAAGGGGAGAAGCTGAGAACTTCATCTACACCATTGGGATGTCAGGGATTTAATTGCCGGATCCATTTACTTTCTAATTGTGTCCATTAGTGATGGGCGTACCCCCCGATGACCGATATCGGTGGGTTCTCCTGAGTTTTTTTGTAAAGTTTGATCTCGGGGCCGGAGATGACGTGAACTTGTGTCCGAACCCCGAGCTTGGACTTTATAGATATGGGATGGGGAGGGTTGTAAAACAAAGAATAAAATTAATAATAAACATTATAATTATACTTACTGGTCCAGCGACGCGTCATCCCATCTCCCTGTATCCCAACCGCATCTACTTCCGGGGCCGCTCAATAACTTCCGGCTTATTCACTCCACTGCTCAGCAATTTTTGGCCGGCGTTGGTAGTGTTCGTGCGGTGATGTCAGGGTTCACCCCAGGTCATGGGCTGAGCAGCCAATTTAAGTGATCAAACAATAATTTAATGTCCACAATCGTAGTAAACAAAACGTTTCGTTCTTACATCAGTTACAGATTAAAGAACACTTATATTAGGTCAGGTGGACTAATATATTTGGTTGAAGATCACTAGATCTAATGATCTTCAACCAAATATATTGGTTTATTTACTCAAGCTAAATGTCAATCTCCTCTCCATATTGGGGCAAGCTATACAGTTACAAGGAAAAAATCCCTTTTATTACCCTTTGTGCCAAAGTAGTTAGGTGTGTTGGCTAAGTTACTTGTGACACATAAGAAACGGCTGTGTGCTGAATGTATTACAAAGATCCTAAAGAAGGAGCAGACCTCATTCATGGCTGACATGAGGTCTATAATTGGGGAAGACGCGCTAAGCACAGTTTCCAGTCCAGTTCCCCCTCAGACAGTACAGGTCATGTCCCATCATAAGAGAGAAAGGTGGGAAATGGAAGTATCATCAGAGAAAGATGAAGGTTCTTATGATCGGTACCAATATCTGGAGGGTGGAGAGGAAATGCCTCAGGTTCTCCCAGAGGAAAGGAATAAAGATTATTTCTCATCCGACGATACAGAACGAGTACAATGAAAACTGAGGAAGCACAAATGACTCACTCAATACAGGATGAAATGTTTAGGGGCTGTGAACCCAGAGAAACAGAGTCTTTCCAGCTAACAAACACATTAGAGCCATGATAACGGAAGAGTGGGAAGATGAACAAATAGCTAAAAATGAGACCCTCCTATTTACAGCGATTCTAATACTTTATAAAGGGGGGCTTATCATATCAGAGGTACAGAGAGGAGAAGTTATCTAGCCATATTATGGCCTATCACTCAGCCCGCCTTCCCGCCGAGGTTGGCACCCTAACATTGCGATATGGCGGCCCCGCTCACTGCCGGTTTACACTCAATGACCTAAATACACCCTACATATATAGTGGTACGGAAAGTATTTAGACCCCTTTACATTTTTCACTCTTTGTTTCATTGCAGCCATTTGGTAAATTCAGAAAAGCTCATTTTTTTCTCATTAATGTACACTCTGCACCTCATCCTGACTGAAATGTAGAAATTTTTGCTAATTTATTAAAAAAGAAAAACTGAACTATCACATGGTCATAAGTATTCAGACCCTTTGCTCAGACACTCGTATGTAAGTCTCATGCTGTCCATTTCCCTGTGATCCTCCTTGAGATGGTTCTACTACTTCATTGGGGTCCAGCTGTGTCTTTTTTTTAATCTTCTGCACCGCCTTATATCTCCTCTCTCATCTCTGTCTATCGCCCTACACGTGCCCTCCGTTCTACAAATGACCTAAGACTAACATCCCCCGTAATCCGAACCTCGCACCTCCGTCTCCAAGACTTCTCTCGTGCTGCTCCAGCTCTCTGGAATGCACTTCCCCAGACGATCAGACTGATACCTAGCCCTGACCTATTCAAGCGCGCTTTGAAAACCCATCTCTTCAAAGAAGCCTATCACATCAACTACTCAGCAAGCTAACTTTGCCCTGTTCCCTACTTCCAAATATTATTCTGAATCTGCACCCTACTATTCATCTGTCTCCACACCCTTCATGCACATGATAACTGCACTTGATACTTGTCTATTGTACTTAAACACACGGGCTGATGCCCGGATCATGCAGCTTTATATGAAAATCCCTATTATAATTGCCAGACCTGAATTAACAAGCATTTCTCACCTACTGTGTCCCCCCATTTCCTTGTAGATTGTAAGCTTGCGAGCAGGGACCTCACTCCTAATGTCACTGTTTGAATTGTCTTAACTTGTATTGAATTTATTGTCTGTACATGTCCCCGCTTAATTGTAAAGTGCTGCGGAATATGTCGGCGCTATATAAATAAAAATTATTATTATTATTATTATTAATCTTTGTTTTTTTTTTAATGCAAAAAAAATGTTCCTACATATATCCATGCAGATAATATTTGAGTCATATGTAACAAAACCTCCTCATTAGAGATCGCATCGGTACACAGAACAATAGATCAAGACAAACCTGAAAAACCGGGGAAGGGAAAAAAGGGAGAAGGAAGCGGGGGGCATGTCAAACACAAGCATAATGTTTACCCATCAGACATCCAGCACCTGTCTAACCTTAAGTTCAGGACCCACTGACACCAAAGTACACCCCAAACACCCCGAAGTGTCTATCCGCAGCGGTTCACCCAGAGACATCAGTGGACAGGTGTCTCCCCCAGTAGTAGTTGCTCCTGGTACCAGACTGTCGGCTGAGAACAGATCTTAATATTGCTGTGGATGCGTTGTGGCTGAGGACAGATGAAGCTTTCCCAAGTTTTGAAAAAGGCCTGCACCCTTCCCTCTTTATGTAGAGGCCTCAACCCAGTCCATTTGAAGCAAGAACGACAGCTTCTCTAGAAAGATATTGAAAGGAGGAAAATAATATATAAAGTGCTCTCAGTGAGAGAAACAAAATAAGAATCTTGTGGGTATGATACCTTTTAATGGCTAACAAATAATAGTGAATGTTGTTACAAAGCAAGCTTTCAGGCTGATGAAGGGACGTAAGCAGTCCCGAAAGCTTGCTTTGTAACAACATTCACTATTATTTGTTAGCCATTAAAAGGTATCATACCCACAAGATTCTTATGTTGTTTCTCTCACTGAGAGCACTTTATATATTTTTTTCTACTGGCTAACATGGTACCAAACCACTTTTTTCGTTTTATTGAAAGGAGGGGCATGGTCGTGGATCCATGTCTGTAAAATGGCCTTAGTACTGGCAGCCGCCACCCAATGCAGAAGTTTACGGGCCCCTGGAGAACAGGTGAAATTATCTGGTTTTAGGTATCCAAATATGGCCCATAAGGGTTCATCAGGAGCAAAGTTTGTCAGATGTGTGGCGGTGTATTGCCGTACTCTTTCCCAAAATAGTCTAATGACGGGGCATGCCCACAAGCAATGAAACAGGTTGGCTTCTGGGGAATGGCATGTAAAACATTTAGAAGTTGTGCACAACCCCATTCTATGACCTTTTGTGGAGTCAGGTAAGAGCCGTGACAGATTTTCAATCTCATTTCTGGGAAACGGGCTGGAAGGAGGAATGTGTAGGCTGGGTCTAGAGCTTTCAGAATAGTGTCGCAGGACATGATGGGGTCTTCAGTCTGCCATTTTGTTACTGGAAATTGGAATTGTTCATAATCCAGAGCTGCATGGATGAATTTGTAATTAGTGGCTATTTGGCCAGATGGAGAATTAGATTTCGTGAGCCATCTAAGCACGGATGGTCTCCATTCATATTCAGAAAGATGTGCTAACACTTTTGTTACATAGCTTTTACCTTGCAAGTATTGGAAGGGAGGGAATATGGCAGTGGGATATTTACATTTCAGCTCCTCTATTGAATCATAGAATCATAGAGTTGGAAGGGACCTCCTGGGCCATCTGGTCCAACCCCCTGCTCAAAGCAGGATTCGCTAAATCATCACAGTCAGATGTCTGTCCAGCCTCTGTTTGAAGACTTCCATTGAAGGAGAACTCACCACTTCTTGTGGCAGCCTGTTCCACTCATTGATCACTCTAACTGTCAAAAAGTTTTTTCTAATATCTAATCTGTGTCTCCTCCCATTCAGTTTCCTCCCATTGCTTCTAGTCTTTCCTTGTGCAAATGAGAATAAAGTTGATCCTTCTACAATGTGACAGCCCTTTAGATATTTGTAGACAGCTATTAAGTCTCCTCTCAGTCTTCTCTTTTGCAAACTAAACATTCCCAAATCCTGCAACCTTTCCTCATAAGACAGGGTTTGCAGACCGGTCACCATTCTGGTCGCTCTTTTCTGAACTTGCTCCAGTTTGTTGATGTCTTTTTTAAAATGTGGTGCCCAAAACTGGACACAGTATTCCAGATGAGGTCTGACCAAAGAGGAATAGAGGGAAATAATAACTTCACGTGATCTAGACTGTATGCTTCTGTTAATACATCCTAGAATTGCATTTGCCTTTTTTGCTGCTGCATCACACTGTTGACTCATATTCAGTCTGTGATCTATTAGTATACCCAAGTCTTTTTCACATGTGCTGTCACTTAGCCCTATTCCTCCCATTCTATATATGCTTTTTTCATTTTTATTGCCCAGATGTAGTACTTTGCATTTCTCCCTGTTAAAAACCATTGTGTTAGTTGCTGCCCACTTCTCCAGTTTATTTAAATCTTTTTGAATCCTCTCTCTCTCTTCTCTAGTATTAGCTATCCCTCCTAGCTTTGTGTCATCAGCAAATTTAATCAGTTTACCCTCAATTCCTTCATCTAAATCATTGATAAAGACGTTGAACAATACAGGGCCCAGGACAGAGCCCTGTGGTACCCCACTTGAGACATTCTTCCAACTGGATGTGCAGCCATTTACGACCACTCTTTGGGTTCGATCACTAAGCCAGTTATGAATCCACCTAACAGTTGCCTTGTCCATTCCATACTTAGTCATTTTTTCAATAAGGATTGTATGAGAGACTTTGTCAAATGCTTTGCTGAAGTCAAGATATACTATATCTACAGCATTTCCTTGATCCACCCAATCAGTGATACCGTCATAGAAGGAAATTAAGTTAGTCTGACATGACTTATTAGTTACAAACCCATGCTGACTCTGTTTAATCACTTCATTCTTATCCAGGTATTGACATACATGTTGTTTAATAATTTGTTCAAAGATCTTTCCTGGTATAGAAGTCAGACTCACTGGCCTATAGTTACCTGGGTCCACCTTCTTCCCCTTTTTGAAGATAGGAACAACATTTGCTCTTCTCCAGTCTTCTGGCACTTCTCCTGTTCTCCAAGAATTTTCAAAGATTATGGAGAGGGGTTCAAAAATTTCTTCTGCTATCTCCTTCAGTACTCTGGGGTGTAATTCATCTGGACCTGGAGACTTGAATTCATTTAGGTTAGCTAAGTGTTTCCTCACTATCTTTCTGTTTATAGATATCCTGGATTCTTCTATTCCCTTAATAGGACAGTGAATAACAGTTGATGTTACATTTCCTTTCTGAGAGAAAACAGATGCAAAATAGGAATTTAAAAGTTCAGCCTTCTCAACATCCTGTCTTACCATTTCATAATTTTCATCCTGTAAAAATCCTATAGCATCTTTGACTTTTCTTTTACTTTTGACATATCCCCAAAATCCTTTATTATTGCTTTTGACATCTCTTGCAAGCCTCAATTCATTTTCAGCTTTAGCTGATTTGTGCCCTGCAGGTTCTGCAGACCGCATTATATTCTTCTTTAGATATGCCTCCCTCTTTCCATTTTATAAACATTTTTTTCTTCCTTTTTAGCATATCCGTCATTCCTCGGGGTGGACTAAGTGCTTAATAGATGTTATACCTTGGGAGTACCACTGGTAGAAGACAGGGTGAGAGTTCCCATTCTGAAAGTGGGGGTCGTACACACATGGCTCCGCTCCGTACACGCGGCTCCACTCCGTACACCTCGTATACAGGCATCTCCGCTCCGCACACCCCGTACACACAGGGCTCCGCTCCGTACACCTCGTACACACACGGCTCCGCTCCGTACACCTTGTACACACGCGGCTCGGCTCCGTACACCTCATATACAGGCAGCTCCACTCCGCACACCCCGTACACACACGGCTCCGCTCCGTACACCTCGTATACAGGCAGCTCCGCTCCGCACACCCCGTACACACACGGCTCCGCACACCTCGTACACACACGGCTCCGCTCCGTACACCTCGTACACACACGGCTCTGCTCCGTACACCTCGTACACACACGGCTCCGCTCCGTACACCTCGTACACACGTGGCTCGGCTCCGTACACCTCGTATACAGGCAGCTCCGCTCCGCACACCCCGTACACACACGGTTCCGCTCCGTACACCTCGTACACACGCGGCTCCGCTCCGTACACCTCGTACACACAGGGCTCCGCTCCGTACACCTCACACACAGGGCTCTGCTCCGTACACCTCATACACACAGGGCTCCGCTCCGTACACATCGTACACACAGGGCTCCGCTCCGTACACCTCGTACACACAGGGCTCCGCTCTGTACACCTCGTACACACAGGGCTCCGCTCCGTACACCTCGTACACACACGGCTCCGCTCCGTACACCTCGTACACACTTAGCTCCGCTCCGTACACCTCGTATACACACGGCTCCGCTCCGTACACCTCGTACAGACACGGCTCTGCTCCGTACACCTCGTACACACAGGGCTCCGCTCCGTACACCTCGTACACACACGGCTCCGCTCCGTACACCTCGTACACACAGGGCTCCGCTCCGTACACCTCGTACACACAGGGCTCCGCTCCGTACACCTCGTACACACACGGCTCCGCTCCGTACACCTCGTACACACTTAGCTCCGCTCCGTACACCTCGTACACACTCGGCTCCGCTCCGTACACCTCGAACACACGCCGCTCCGCTCCGTACACCTCGTACACACACGGCTCCGCTCCGTACACCTCGTACACACAGGGCTCCGCTCCGTACACCTCATACACACACGGCTCTGCTCCATACACCTCGTACACACTCGGCTCTGCTCCGTATACCTCGTATACACGGCTCCACTCCGTACACCTCGTACACACACGGCTCTGCTCCGTACACCTCGTACACACACGGCTCCGCTCCGTACATCTCGTACACACACGGCTCCGCTCCATACACCTCGTACACACAGGGCTCCGCTCCGTACACCTCGTACACACTCGGCTCTGCTCCGTACACCTTGTACACACTCGGCTCCGCTCCATACACCTCGTACACACACGGCTCCGCTTCGTACACCTTGTACACACACGGCTCCGCTCCGTACACCTCGTACACCTCGTACACACACGGCTCCGCTCCGTACACCTCGTACACACACGGCTCCGCTCCGTACACCTCGTACACATACGGCTCCGCTCCGTACACCTCGTACACACGCGGCTCCGCTCCGTACACCTCGTACACACACGGCTCCGCTCCGTACACCTCGTACACACGCGGCTCTGCTACATCTACCCTGTAAACCCCTCCTGACCCCACACATAAACTTCCCCTCATCCAGCACCATGACAACCAGCACAGCAGAGTCCTGCCCACACTGAGGCCCCTGATCATGTGACCCCTGACTCCGCCTCTCCTGTGACCTCATCACAGGTCCTGTGTGCACAGAGCAGCTGTAGAAATCTCAGGCCTCGGGGGTCTCACCAGACTTTGCTCTTTTCTTGCAGGGGCCGCAGTGGATTTCATCCTGGATCCATAGAGCTGAATAGAGGAGCGATGTTCCTTCACTCTGATGGGAATTGATGGTGACGTTTGTCCAACGTCCACGTTACCGAGTAAATCCCCCCAGGACTGCAGCCGGTAAAGTCCCCGATATCCACAGGTGTCCCCTCTAATTGGGGGAAAGGGATAGAAAAGCCTCTTATCCCGAGGGGAAACCCTGTACATGGAGACATCGGCCTCAGATCTCTCCTGTCCTGTTCTTCCAGAAAAGCCTCAAACTTCTGTGTGTGACTCAGAGCTGAGATCTAACGGGAGAGAAGATTCCAGTAGACGGGAAACCTTCATATAGACGGCCGGTGGGGATGGAGGCAGTGACCGACTCTGGCCACATCTGTCTCTAGAGCCGCAGTAGAAGATGAAGATGTCGTCCTCATCATGAAGGAGTTATTTCTCATGTCGCATGTAATGAATATCTCCTGCAGTATTGCTAATGCCGATTCCAGTGTCGGTAATGAGACGAGAATTAGCGTTATGGAAGATGAGTCTATGAGGAACGTGTTCAGCTGCCGACTCCGAGGAGGAAACTGCTTGTTGTCTGTGGCCTAAATATATAGGTTTTATTAGTAGATGTCAGGGAAGAAAACTAAACCCTGTAAGATAATAAATCTCCTCATATGTTTCCCTTATTATCTCCAGTAATTGTATTATTACACAGGATTCTTATGATGTTACATCGGATTATCTTCTTCTCATTCAGGTCTCTACAATATCGGATCCTCTCAGTGAAGATCTTCTACAGAAGAGAATTTTCCTGATTTACCCATCAAGGATGGATATGGACAGAGACAAGATGGCGGAGAGGATGTTACACCTCACCCTAGAGATCCTCTTCCGTCTCACTGGAGAGGTGAGAGATTCTGATGACCTCACATTACATCATTCTTATCTATGGGAATAACAGATGGACAGAACTGGAGAGGTGAGGACTCTGGAAATGTCTAGAGTGAGATTTATTAATGTGTCTCTCCATAACCAGGATTACACAGTGGTGAAGAAGACCTCTAGTGATCGCTGTCAGGACCCTGTGTCTGAGGGATGGGGAAGACCCCTGAGCCCAATCACAGGGCCTCCACCTCACCCCCTGATCCATGAGGACATCAATGACCAGAAGATCCTAGAACTCACCTACAAGATGATTGAGCTGCTGACTGGAGAGGTGACACTGCTGGGAATGCTGGGACATTATACAGTAACACTATGAAGGGATCGGGGGGATGACGGTATCATTGTATGTGTCAGGTTCCTATAAGGTGTCAGGATGTCGCTGTCTATTTCTCCATGGAGGAGTGGGAGTATTTAGAAGGACACAGAGATCTGTACAAGAACGTCATAATGGAGGTTCCCCAGCCCCTCACATCTCCAGGTAATAGACAGGACTAAATACACACGGCCTATAATTATCTGTATGTAGAGAATGAATTCAGCCCCTGTATGTGTTTCCTCCAGATCTATCCAGTAAGAGGACAACACCAGAGAGATGTCCCCGTCCTCTTCCTCCACAGGACTGTAACCAAGAAGATCCCAGTGCTCCTCAGGATCATCAGGTAGATGGAGAGAAGGTGTCAGGAGAGCTCCCCTATGATGTGTAGACGGCTGTGAAGGTCTTGTGCTCAGTCTTGTTTTATCCACCAGTATTATATGTTTTATACTTGTGTAATGAGAACGTTGGAGATGGCAGGATTAGAGCTGATCATAGATGGGACTTCTCCATCTGTCGGTGACTTTTACAATATTTGTTTCAGGGTGAAGATCTGACCCATATTAATACTACAGAGACATATGTGAGAGATGATGAGTGGTGTAAAGAGGAGATTCCCACATATAACTACCCAGGTGAGTAGTGACCACTGAATGCAGAGAAGTCACAGATTCCTCTCAGTCACCGGCTGTGGCTGCTTTATCGGTGGTGTAGTCCGGCCGTATTACCATGATCACCATTTTGCCTCTAGATCACAACATTCTCCTCCACCCAAAACTGTTCAAATGACTTTGATACAGGAATGATATATATCTTTGTACCGTGTTAGCCAGTAGATAAAAGAATATTTAGAATTGAGAGTCCTCAGTGGTTGATACCTTTTAATGGCTAACTGAAAAGGTGGTAGCACATTGCAAGCTTTCGAGACTCCTCAGGTCTCTTCATCAGGCTAGACTAATGCAACATCTGAAAAATCACATATTTATACACAAAACAGCACAAAAATAACGCAACAGATAAGACAAGTAACATTTAGCAGAATTGTCATAAATATTGGAACAGTTTATAGATTAGGAGTGTGAAGGTTTTATTGCCCTCTGATTGGGGTCTGGTTCTGTGTTGTGTGATGACCACAGAAGGTCTGAAGAGCAAATTCCTTAATTGATGTAAAAAGACATAAATCCAAGCGACACATTCATTCCTGCACTGAGTGTGTCAAAAGTTGTCATAAATTTATGCTCCCAGACCCTCCTGTCTCTCTGAGAGTTGAAGTTACCTTTTAATACAAGTAACTTAATGTCCATCATGCTAAGACCGGGGATACAAAAATGTTTGCCACAGGTAGATCCCTTCTTTTTTCTCTTATTGTGTGGCGATGAGAATTCATCCTTGTTCTCAGCTTTTGCCTGGTCTCTCCCACATACAGACCCCCAGTTGGACATTTAGTACAAATAATTAAGTACACCCTATTAGATGTGATGCAGGTGAGAGTACCTGGGATCTTGTAGTCCTGATGTGAGTTGGGGATCTTTATCTTGTCCGTGGTCATTATAGATGGACAGGTTTTACATTTTTTCTGGTTGCAAGGAAAGGTTCCTGCAGCTGTTGGGGAGGACAGGGAGCTTCTGACAATGACGCTTCTTAGATTTTGGGGCTGCCTAAAACACAGCAGTGGGGGGTCTGGAAACATGGATTGTAATCAGGCATCTTTTTGTAGTAAAGGGTGTAATTTCCGTGCCGCTCCCCTTAGCACCTCCAGATTTGGGTTGTAGGTGACCACTAGAGGCTCCCGGTTATTCTCTTCTTTAGCTTTGTAATGTGGCAGGTGATTCCTTGATATTCTGGTGGCTCTTGTAATTTGGTTTTCTATTGTTCTTGGATGGTAGCCCTGACTCAAAAAGGACTTTCTGAGGCGACCGAGGTGTTTGTCTCTATCCATGGGGTTGGAACATACGTTATATGTTATATCTGTTATATGTTGTTAACATATGATATTCCGATCACGCTCAGTAATGCAATACAATGAGTGCGTGGAAAACACCGGACTGCACTCCGATGACATAATGGAGAAGAGTTTGTTCTCCATCTTTTCCTCAGTGTTCTCTGATTCTCTCATCCTAGACAATCGGACCACACTGTGCTGACACTCGGGTCAGATCCTGATCCAAGTGTCAGCTGTACAGTATAATTGGCCGATTCTCTCAGATCAGAGGATATATGTGGCCGTCTGCATTGGCCCTTAGAAATCCATGTAGCCGCACACTCCGGTCCGAGTGCCGGTGGCAGTGCTGGGTGTTGTTTCTCACATCACACACCCTAGTGTGACCCCGGCCTTAGAATGATTCTTGTACTCAGCGTTTGCAGGGTGCTGTAGCCTAGTGTTTGTATCTAGGGTATGTGCACACAGTTTTATTTCCGGGGCAGAGCTGCTTCAGGAAAGTGTCTCCGGTCTTTTACCTGAAGGCGCCATGTCTTTTGTGCCACCGGCGTCTTTTCTCGATAGTTTCTATTATAGTTGCAGGTGACAGAATGTGCTACTTGTATTAATGGCCTCAGTTTCCAAGCACTGAAGCAGATAAAAGACGTAACAGACGGAGCGGGTACAGCAATGTGGTTTTCCATTGCCGTGCACTACGTTCATGTTTAGCGGCAGGTTTGTGGCGCTTCTTCAATCCGCCTGACAAAGATGTGTGCACATCCCCTTACCTTGGTTCTGCAGCCACAAAATACAGGCATCCCAGCATGAAAACCATCTGTCCAGTCTCTGCTGCTTCTATAAGGAAGGCAAGGCAGCGATAAACTGGTTAATGAGTCACTACACATGGGCCGGTGATGGGTGCGGCCCCCAGACGGGAACTTTAGTGATTTTCACGTATGAAAAAAACTAAATGAATGAAAATCTTCTCCTATACATTACAGTGTTAATCCGCGCAGAGTGTGCACGGGGGCGATCTATGTGGGGCCTGTGATCGGCGCAGGTTCAGAGACTTGTGGAGGGGATTGTGTCTGTGACAACAATAAAAAACGAAAATGTCTCTGATTTTTATTGGGGAGACACAGTCTGCAAGAACATGAGCCTGTGAGCAGCACCATAGACTATAATGGAAGAGAACTAATGAAAACCACAGAGAGAACATGGACGTGAGAAACGGCCATCTGACTGAGACTTTCCTGTCATTCCTGTGCTCCAGCATGTCCACGACCACCGACCAGCCATATACACGTCAGTCAGTGTCCTCTACGGCCTGTTCACACAGGAGGACGCACTTCTCTGTGCACACAGCGACTGGTAACATGTTCTGTGCACGTAGCATGTCCTGTTCTCAGGAGCGCATGTCCTGTTTACCTCGAGCAATGTGCCACCAAGAACCTGGATTGTTAAGCCGTGACTAATAATCATTTTTCCTTCCATCAGGTGATTACTGACCTATTGAAATGAGCCGATAATCAGGAAGCCGGGCTCTTACAATCCCACATTTCATGATTATTGGCCCATCTAAAGTGGCCATAATTCAGTGGCTGTCAGCTCTGCAGGTCACAACACTAAACGTTGTGATTGTAGGCCGCGGACCTGTATTAGACTATCTAGAGAGCAAGATTACAGAGGGTACAAGACGTGGGCCTGTGGTCTTACAAATGCCAGGGCTGAATTTCACTCCCAGTCCGGCCCTGGTTACACGGAAAATAAAGACACAGCCAGAATAAAGCCTTTTATTAGAAATAAAACAAAACAGTTTTCCTTTTCTATTTAAAAATATCAAACACAGTTATACTCACCTAACGCCTATTTCCACCGAAGACCTCGCTCTCCTGTAATAAAAATAAAATACAACAACAATATACCATACCTGTCTGTCGCTCTGTCCCACGCCGTAATCCATGTCTGGGGGATAATTAGTTTTCAACCTGGACGGTGCCACGATGCAACCATGCAGGCAGAGAACCACTGGTGAATGAGCTGCTGCAAGCGCAACATCATTGACCAGCAGTGACATCGTCGAGGTTTCCAGCCAGGCTGAACTGCAGTGACCTCAGGACCGTGGGAAAAACTTATTGATGAGGCCAGCACAGTTCAAGCCGTCACAGCAGATCACCGTGAGAATTCTCTGTGTTATTGTTAAATAAAAAATGAAAACTGTGTTTTGTTTTATTTCTAATAAAAGACTTTATTCTGGCTGTGTCTTTATTTACCATATAACTATAGGATTAGTAATGGAGAGGTGTCTTATAGACACCTCTCCATTACTAAGCCGTGGGCTTGATGTCACCTGTCAATACAAGGGTGACATCAACCCCACAAATATGAACTCCACTTGCCATCACTATAGGGCAAGTGGGAAGAGCCGGGCAAAGCACCAGAATTGGCGCATCTAATAGATGTGCCTTTTCTGGGCAGCTGCGGGCTGTTATTTTTAGGCTGGCCCCTTACAAGCCTGAGAATACCAGCCCCCAGTTGTCAGCTTTAGCAAGGTTTGTTGTCAAAAATGGGGGGACCCCATGCAGTTTTTTAAATTATTTAAATAATTTAAAAAACAGTGTTGGGACCCCTCTATTCTTGATAACCATCCTTGCTGAAGCTGACAGATGAGGGTTGCAGCCCCCAGTTGTGAGTTTTCCAGACTGGTTATAGGAAATACAGGGGAATCCTCGCCAGTTTTTTCATTCATTTACTTAGTTATAGCACAGGCGTCAGGTGAGGAATACTCCCATCATCCGCTCCTGCTGTCACTGTTCTTAGCAGCAGGTGTAGGTTGATGGGAGTAATAGTTCCAAAAGCCGCCACCTGCTGTCATCATTCTGACTTTAATATAACTCTCATCATTCTCTCCGCCGGCAGAGCAGGGGAGAATGATGAGAGCGTCTTCAGCACCCGACACCGGGGAACAGCGATTAATGTGGCGCTTCATCCCTGCTGGCCGTCCATGTAGTACTGATGCTGCACACACGCGGCACACGGTTGTCACGTGTGCCACGAGTATTACACACATGGACATCTCCGGTACCGGAAATATCAGGACGTGTGAAACCGGCCTTATACACAGTTCTCTTTAAATGCCTAATATTTCTTCTTAAAACTCATCTTACAGAAGATATTGGAGCTTAGGATAGTATAGATTGTGAAGTCTCCGAGACCCACATGCTAATTACCCCAGAGAGGTTTCACCACTAGTTACTCATTTATTACTGATGGAGACTGTGGAGTTTGATCATTTCAGTAGTTCCTAATCAGACCCCATTATTAATATCTGACGTGTGTCACTTTATGTGGTGGTAACTTTGGAATTCTTCACAAAGGATAATAGAAAACAAATGGATCTTACAAATTATTTTCCAGCTTCGCACTATACCCTACATACGATTGTACTCTACTGTCTGGGCACATGGCAGAGTTCAGAAGGGAAGGAGCGCCATTTAGCTTTTTGAATGCAGATCTAGCTGGAATAGTTTGCAGAAACAATGTATTGGGAGCACTGTTCATGGTCACCTGGCAACTCAAAAGATGTCCACCATGAACATGCTTGGCTCTATCTTCTCTGCTTTCCATATCCCAAGGATTGCCTTGCTCATCGCCCTTTAACAACCTCACATGGAATCTGGACTTACACAGGGACCCCTAGGCTTGGACCATGGTGTTACCTGCTATTCTGTGGTGTTAGATGGTGAGAAGAATAGTCAGGTAGCTGGGTCAGAACCAGAAGGCCAGAATCAGAAGACACAAGAGTAGTCCGTAAACGGGCCACGGTCACAGCAGGAAACAAATACACAAGCCACAAGCTGAGCCCAGAGGACTGAACCAGAGGAGACAGCGCTGTATCTGGCAGATTCCGGCCATGTGCTTTGCGCTTTAGTAGGGTGTGGTACTTTCCAATTGGTTGAAGTAGGGAGCAGATTACTCCAGCTGGACAGCAGGAACAGATCCCAGATGAGATTGGTCACACCATATGCAGAAGACCTAATATAACTAAATGACAAAAAACCAGAATAGTCGAAATCCCCATAAAGTGATTCCATTTTATAAATTAATTCACTGAGGGTTATAATCCTTAGGAGGAGTGAAGATTTTGACTCCACAGCCACTTTCTGGAAATTAACACGCAGTGGATGTTGGAGAGTGAAAATTACACATTTGCCATTTTCTTACCCAGCACATAGTGCCCAGATTGTGCTCCAGGAGACACCGCAAATTAAGTGGGTTCTTCTCACTATAATATTGCTAAATACAGGGATCCTAAATGTTGTTTGCGCACACTGCAAGACTCCGAAGAGAGAGCGGATTTTGCTGGATTGGTTTGTAGAAACCTTGTTGCTTTTCAACAGCCTTTGAGCCACTAATAGTGCGGGAACCTCTGTTTTTCCATTGACAGATGATGGACCTGAGTGGGGACTTGTTTTGGTGAGATGGGAATTGGTATTTTTTTTGCCTATAGAACATTGATTAGTTTCTTTTTATTCGATATTTGGGAGGCAGAATGAACAAACAGTTGAACACCACACACTACTGGTTCATCCAACAAGGTTTTCTATTAGACTGTGAA
This sequence comes from Dendrobates tinctorius, assembly GCF_039654945.1. NCBI lineage: Eukaryota > Metazoa > Chordata > Amphibia > Anura > Dendrobatidae > Dendrobates > Dendrobates tinctorius. The sequence continues at coordinate 990,695 of NW_027362038.1, read as the reverse complement.
CTGTCATTGTCTTGGTAAATAATTTAAGTTTTTAACATAGCTTGCCATTTTTATGGACAGTTTAAGTAGAAATGTTCAAAAATATAAAACTTAAGGATATTTTATTAAAATTTTCTTTTATCTCAGCAGATGAGTGTACCAGGAGATCAGAGGGACAGCTGACGTCTTCAATTTTTAAACCTGATGATCTTGAGATGCTACAAAATACAACTGAAGTGAATGCTATTACTCCAGATATACCATCATCCATTCACAGCAAAGATCTGTCATCTGATCCTATGAAACAGGTCCCATCTTCTGATTCATTACCGATTACTAAGGAAAATCAAAGTCACAAAAGAGGCATTAAAAAACAAACTGCTACTAAAGCAAAGAAGTCATTTTCATGTTCAGAATGTGGGAAATATTTTGCACGGAAATCACATTTTGTTTCCCACCAGAGAACGCACACAGGGGAGAAGCCTTTTTCATGTTCAGAATGTGGGAAATATTTTAGCAATAAATCAGACTGTCTTAAGCACCAGAGAACTCACACAGGGGAGAAGCCATTTCCCTGTTCAGAATGTGGGAAATGTTTTGCACAGATATCACAATTTGTTACCCACAAAAGAACTCACACAGGGGAGAAGCCTTATCCCTGTTCAGAATGTGGGAAATGCTTTAACCAGAAATGTCATCTTGTTAATCACCAGAGAACTCACACAGGGGAGAAGCCTTTTACCTGTTCAGAATGTGGGAAATGTTTTAACCAGAAATCAGATTTGGTTAATCACCATAGAACTCACACAGGGGAGAAGCCATTTTCTTGTTCAGAATGTGGGAAATGTTTTAACTGGAAATCAGATTTGGTTCATCACCATAGAACTCACACAGGGGAGAAGCCATTTTCCTGCTCAGAATGTGGGAAATGTTTTAACTGTAAATCATATTTGTTTAAGCACCAAAGAACTCACACAGGGGAGAAGCTTTTTAACTGTTCAGAATGTGGGAAATGTTTTGTGAAGAAATCATCTCTTATTAGTCACCAAAAAACTCACACAGGGGAGAATCCTGTATCATATTCTTAATGTGGGAAATGTTTTCTACCAAAATCAACTCTTAATAAACATCAGGGAAGTCATACGGGGAGAAGCTTTTTTCATGTTCAAAATGTTAGAAATATTTTTACTCAAAATTGTATGTTCTTAAAGGTGTTGACCACTACTAGGACAACCCCTTGTCATTTCTCATGTTTGGCCATGTTAAAATAAAAGCACTCATTGTACGAGAATGATCAGTACTAAATATATTGAACAGCCATGTCGGACTGAGCTGCCATCTTGGAAAAACTTTCGCTAACTAACTTTGCAGCTAATGAGATGACTTTATGGGAGCTCTAGCCAGAATGGAAACATAAAATGACATCAGAGCCATTAGCAGGTATGGTTGGCATACACAAGGGTTAATAGGAGGAGCTGCAGGGCATTGTGAGAGTAAATAATGGTAGTAAGTAGTGTCTGTGATGAGGACAATACAGTTGTCAATATGTGAAGAGTTATGTGAGTAATGACATTAGATAAAAGGGACATGGGGATTTATGGACTGTAATGGGGTTTGGTGAAATACTCCTAAATATTGTCATTTTGTATTATCACTTTCTTTAGTATTCTAGAATACATGTCTTTCCCTGCAGTGTGAGGTTATCATGTATACACCTTTTATCACTATATGTAGTTCGTTTGTCTAATCATGTATATATAAAAAGCCCAAATGAGGTCCTCTATATATTCAGAAGTAGAAGTCAACAACATGGCCTACAAACGTTACTCCCATAAACAACATGTCAGTATGAAATATATCTGTATTTCAACAAAACACATAAAAAATGTAAAAAGAAGAGATTATGCAGAGAGAAATCATCAGGTATGTATATAAAATGTATCTAATCTGTCCCAAAATATAGTTTAGAAAAGTCCTTTACATATATATATAATTGCAAGTGGAAAGCCCATATGGAAGAAGTATAACAATTATATCGCTTATCACCCTATATCATTACATATCTCAGGTGTAAGGTCTCCGCCGAATGGTCAATAGCAATTCACAATAAACCCAGATACAAAGAATATATAGAACGGGTTTACAATCCACACAGGAATAAATATTACATTGTAGACTCATAAAGTGACAGTGCTCATGGAAACATTCATAAAATAGTACAAACAATGACTGTTATAAAGCCGATTCCATAGGGCATGTGTGGCATTATGGGCATGACACGGTCACGGCTTCACATAGAGTCTTCATTGCTGGTGCATAAATCCAGAAGCAGTAGAACGGGGCAAACTGCACATTACCCGCGTTTCTCTTGTAGAAACCCCTTTCTGAGGAAGCATTACAAGAGAAACGTGCTGAAAAGAGCGCCTCTGGGTAATGGAATCCTCCCTATAGATCGGTCTTGTCTGTGTGTGCCTCTTTGGTATGTGGACATTGTGGGGTTCGCCACGTTCTCCTGCTTCTTGATTTGTGCACTAGCGATGAAGACTCTGTGTGAAGCAGTGACCGGGTCACAATACTATTTTGTCTTCACACTCACTCCCTGTGATTGTGGATGTGTCTGGCCTAAGAGAGACAATCAGCAAGTGGGTTATAAATTAGATATAAATATAATATATATGACCAAATATATTGTAGTTCCCCCTTCTTTCTCTCCCATAAGAAGATTCTTGCCGGTAGAATCAGCGCGGATGAGCACCTACTGTGCTCTCTCCCTGGCCACAATTCCCCATCTTACTTCCATCCTCACCCTTTCCCCCTAGTCATCTTTTCCCATCTAGATATATATCTACCATCCGACTATAGTGATAAGCTCTCTGCAGATTAATGATATACTATATCGGTCTGTGTTCCTGGAGGATAGCTTCTGCTCCACTAGATACCATTGATAAGATACATGGTGCTTCACGTCCAGTATTTATGGTGAATAACATATATTATTATGGGCAGTTGTTCTGTGAGATCGGTAGATTTAACATATGTCAAACTAAAAAGCGGGTCTGTAATATCCCGAAATTTCAAAGGTTCTGGTTACAATTAGTGATGAGCGAGCACTAAAATGCTCAAGTGCTCAGTGCTTAGGTCAAGCAAATTGGAATACTCGGGTACTCGGACAGAACAACGAGCCCAATGTAAGTCTATGGGAGACCCGAGCATTTTTACCATGATCCCCCCGGGGGTCCTTTTAAGGTCTAAAAACATCGGGAAATGATGGAAACACTGCTAAAATGACACGGGATCATCATGGGGATCGCCCCTGGAAGCATTCCTGACTCCTAGGTCACAGCTTTAAACAATGTCAGAGTTTCATGACATTTTTACCGGTGCACCAAAAAACATACCAAAACGAAACCAAAACGGATTTTGCTGGGAAATATGTTACGGTACATCCTTTCCAAGTTAATGACTTGTATATAAGGCAAAATAATTAACCCCAGACCAAATAGCCCAAGTAGTGGAGGAACAATGTGCAGATGCAGCGCTTTTGAAGCGTTTTTCAACTTTAACATTGCTTTAAACCAATACAAATGCATTCACTGGGAAATGTCAATGTAACATTTACCAACCTTAGCTGCTTTGTGGTGTGTGACACATAAGCAGACATATCTTGTTTCATTTATGAATGAGGGACTCAAAGTCATGGAGCCTATCTGTCCCGGGACATCAGGCGGCATTCATCTTCTTAAAGGGCCATTATTAAACAGTGGGTCTCCTAAACTGCTATAGCCTATGCAATGAGTGGATGGGCTGAAAAGAATTACAACGCACCCCAATACCCCTTTCACGAGATGTCCAGGAGGGCTTCCACAAAAAATGTTGCATTGACTGCAAGGCCTGCCCTGCTACCAAGTCATATGCACCCCAATAAGTCTTTGAACCCACATACTGGAAGGGAACAGGAAAATCCACTTCACATTCATTTTGTACTGCCCTTCTGTTTTCTTATGCATTGACTGCAAGGCCTGCCCTGCTACCAAGTCATATGCACCGCAATAAGCCCAATCCCCCCTTGGAAAAAACATGTAGGAGGGTTTTATGAACTCATTTTCGGCTCCACCAGTTGAGAGTTCCCCTCCCGTTCTCCCTCTGGTGGTGACAGGAGGTAGTGCGGTTGGTTTAAGTGGTAGTGATCTGCCACCTGATGAAGAAGATAACAATTGGATCCCTGGAGTATCAGACTGGATATAAGACAGCTGACGCCCTATCCTAGTGCTGGTTATTCAGTCGGCTTCTCAGGTCCTGGACTTCAGCTCTCTTCCAGTCTTCTCAAGTTAAGTTTGTTTTTTGCTATTGTTCACACTTGCGCTTGTTCGTCAGTTCAGTTTCTTGTGTGGTCAGCCTGCCCCTGCTGGGCTACGCTGAATTTCCACTCCTATGTATCAGTATTTGATAAGCTGCTTTTTGTCCCTTATTAGATTGGCCTCTTTTTGCTCTGTCTCAGAATATTATGAGTGCTGATATAGGTGTAGAAGTCTAGTGACTTCAGGGTTAATTTTGTTATCAGAAGTGTTGGACAATATTTTTGTAGGTTTTTTTGGCAGATTGCAGACAGTGTCTTTCCTTTCCTGTCCTTTCTAGTTAGTCGGGCCCCATCGTTTGCTCAGCCTATTTTCCTGCCTTTGTTTGTAATTTCATCTTGTTTCACCGTCAATACATGTGGAGGGCTGTCTTTCCTTTGGGGTCTGCTCTGGGGAAGTTAGTTTTCCTCTTCCTGCTTTAGGCTTATGTAGCTCTTTGGTTGTGACGAGGCGTCTAGGACCATCGTAGGAACGCTCCACGACTGCTGCTAGTTGTGCGGTTAAGTTCAGGGATCTGCAATCTGTATAGTTACCAACTTCTCTGGTTTTCTGAGACTTAGCTTGTTGTTTATTTTTTCATCCTCGGTGACCCATTCATAACAGGAGGGCCTCTTAACAAAAAATGTCCCATTAAAAAGGAGCGGGTCTTCTAGACTTGTAATTGCCATACACTAAGTGTATTGGGCTGACAAACAATTCCCCCATGGGGATACACCTCCACCTTTTCCATAACAAGTATTTTATGCCGAGCAAAATTACTCACCCTTGTTCGGAATTTGACACTGGCTGTAACTGCACGGAACACGTTAACGCTGGTGATCTAGTGGCGGGGGATGATGAGAAGTGGAGGAAGGCCTGATTTAAAACTATGCCCAAATTAAAGGAGTGGATCTCCTAGACTTGGAATGCCCATACACTAAGTGTATGGCCTGGAAAACATTTCCCCCGGGGATAGATATCAACATAGTGTGAACATTTTTTTTAGGGGCATCATGAACACCTTGCAAAACTGTAACATGGTTTCCTACACAGTTGCTGCTGGGAAGGTGCATGTTTTTAGTAACAATATGGCGGATGAATCGTTAGATGAAGTGATCTGGAAAAGGGGCATGGTGATGACAGGCATGGGAACGTACATGATTAATAACAGCAGTGGCTATGGGAGGTATGAGATCCAGGATACAGCCAACAATGATTCGTTGTTTAGCCACCATCAATTACCAGAATGGGTTTCATGCCCGTTTGAAGATCAGTGTAATAGATGTGCATGTGAGACTTGGCCTAAGAAATGCCTGTCCAAAATATGCTGCCAAAGACGCACGTGTCTGTATAAAGGGCTAAGTGCAACATGTTCGTGAGATGCTGAATTAGAGAAAGCAGATCAGTGGTGGAGGAAAACCAAACAAACTAATGGATGCTCGTGAAAAGTTTAACCCCTTCTGACATCTGACGTACCATCCCGTCCACGGTACCCGGGCCCGTATGACCGGGGATGGGATGGTAAGTCAGCACGATCAGCGGCCCTCCCGGAGGGGAGCGCCGCTGATCGCGGTCGGGTGTCAGCTGATTATCACAGCTGACACCCGGCACTATGTGTCAGGGGTGGTCACGGACCGCCCCCGGCACATTAACCCCTGGCACACTGCGATCAAACATGATCGCGGTGTAGCAGGGGATTAGGGAAGAATTGCGCAGGGAGGGGGCCCCCTGCACGCTTCACTGAGACCCTCAGAGCAGCGCGATGTGCTCGCGCTGCTTCGAGGGTCTCCTCCCTGCAGGCCCCCGGATCCAAGATGGCCACGGGGGCCTGCAGGAAGGCAGCTTCCTCAGTGCCTGCTGAGAGCAGGCATTAAGAAAGCTTGTGCAGTGCCTGTCAGATCGCTAATCTGACACAGCGCACTGCAAAGTGTCAGATCAGCTATCTGACACTTTATTGTAATGTCCCACATTGGGACAATATAATAAAATGCAAAAAAAAAAAAAGTGTAAAAGTAATTTATAAAAAAAATCCTAAATAAATAAAAAAATCCCTAATAAATTCTTTTTTTGTAAATAAAAAAACAAAAACAATAAAAATACACATATTTAGTATCGCCACATCCGTAACGACCCGCCCTATGAAACTGTCCCACTAGTTAACCCCTTTAGTGAACCCCTTAAAAAAAAAAACTAGACAAAAAACAATGCTTTATCATCATGCTGCCGAACAAGGTGCAATACCACACAATCAAAAAGACTAATATAAATAAACATGGTACCCAGGGCCGTATTTAGAGTTTATGCTGCCCTAGGAACTTTTCGTGCTGCCCCCCCATTGGTGAGTATGACTAATGCAGACACTGTCGGTAATGACTTAGGCTACTTTCACATCAGCGATTTTCGCCATTCGCGGCAGATCCGTCAGTTTTTCCGCATCTGTCACGTAACAAATCACTTATGGCAATGCTGCATTCGGCCTGATTCATTCACTATGGGACTTGCGGACATGTGCGGCACTTGCGGTTTTGCCACGATTCAGCAAAATGCGGTACTTGCAGCAATGGAAAAAAACGCTGCTAGCTGTGTTTTATTTGTCTCACCGCAAGTGCAAAACCGCAAGTGCAGAACATGTTCGCAAGTCCCATAGGGAATGAGTAAGGGGTCCGAATCTATGTGTATGCCCATGTAGCTCTTTCAAAGACAATTCCAGCAATATTTTTACATGTTCAGTCCATTCATCTGAAATCGGTTTGCACACATATTCAAATGAGGGAGTAGATCTGTTGCTCCAGCTCTGTACCCGCTCGGTGCCACCTCTTACTGATTGACTACAGCTCTTTTTTCCAGAAGGAAACACATCATAGATGCTATCAGTGAAGGAGGTGGCACTCTGTGGGAAATAGAGCTGGAGTGACAGAGGGATAAGATCCACCATAGTCTTTAGGCATTATTAATATATCAATTGAAATGCTGATTTCTGAATATGGGAGAAAGGGACTGACCATATAAAGGTATTTATGGAGTTTGTCTTGGAAACATATAAAAAGTTTGAAGGGGTGAAATGAAGCTAATATACAATGCTGCCAGCAAAAATATTCTTGCATAACTATTATGGCAGCACGGTGGCTCAGTGGTTAGTACTGTACATGGTGGCTCAGTGGTTAGCACTGTACACGGTGGCTCAGTACTGTATATATTGGCTCAGTAGTCAGCGCAACAGCTTTGTAGCAGTGGAGTCTGGGGTTCAAATCCCAACAAGGATGACCTCTGAAAAGAGTTTCTATGTTCTCCCAGTGTTTGTGTGGGTTTCCTACCACACTCAAAAGACCTACTAATAGGATGTTTAGATTGTGAGCCCCAATGGGGATAGTGTTGATGATGTATGTAAAGTGCTACGGGGTTAGGCTGGGGTCACATTGCGTTTAGGCAGTCCGTTAGACGGACTGCGTTACACCACGGTATAGCGCAGTGTAAAGCAGTTAACGCTGCCATTGACCCCCATTATGTGGCGCATCGCGACACATGCCGTAAAGCGGCATGCGCTCACGAAGTGCCGCCATTCTGTGACGGAGCCTCGGACGCGGCCTACAGCGTCTGAGGCTCCGTCACCGCTAGTGCAGATGAATCATTATAGTATTGATCGCGTTATGCTATACCGTTAACTATTAGCTATGCGCTGAACGGGCTGCAAAACGCAATCTGAACCTGGCCTTAATAGTGCAATATCAATGAATGAATATTGCTCTTAATATTATGTCACAATACCAGGATCTGGGGATCTTCTGAGGTCACGAGCTCTCTGATGCGATGTCGCTGCCTGTCTCACTGTCTTCCTCTTTGGACACTGCAGTGTGGTGGACCAGAGAGCAGTAACTGGTTAACAGCAAGAAGTCAGGTGTCTGTACTAACTGAGCAATAAACTCTCCCCATCCCATGTCCAGCAGACATTGGAGGATTACTAGATGGATTTTATTCTTCTATTACTGCCCAGTCTCTGACTAAGGCCTCATTCATACATCCAATACATCCAGATGTTACGGCACAGTGGAGGGGATTTTATCATATCCCGTCTCCACTATGTGTTCAAACACGCAGGTGGCAGAGCCGCGTATGCGCACATGTGGCGCATCTCTCTAGACCGCAGCATGTCTGTTTATCTCACAGAGACGCTCAGTCTACACAAGATAAATAACCCAGTTCTATGAATAGGATGCGGTGATTCCACACGGTTCAATGATAACATGCGGAGATCAGGCCCGGCGTCAGCACCGGGCGTACCCGGGCAAGTGACGGGGCCCTGGCACGACAGAAGGGCCTACACACTGTCTGGCTGCTGGGGAATGCGACCTTGAATCTGATTCGGTGGCGCCGGCAGGAGACACGTGCTGTTAGCCAATCACAGTCCAGCAGCCCAGGAGTGTCTTCCTTTGATTGGTGGAGAGCACCCCTCCCCTGCCTCTTGTCACGTGTGCTGCAGGGAGTAAGTGACAGGGCGGAGGACGCAGCTTTGTGAAGCGCGCTGCGTGCCTCGCTCTGGAAATGGAGGGACCGGGGGGCGACCAGACACCGGCGACGAGCGACACATCTCCTGACACCTAGTGAGTGGCTGGCGCTTGCTGAGTGAGGCTCCTCACTGCAAGACAGTGAGTGGTGTGGCGGCTCCTGCTGCGGCAGCTCCAGCTGGCAGTGGCACCCGGCGCTCAGTGAGGCACCTCGCTCTGGCGGCTACTGCTGCAGCAGCTTCCACCGCTGCACCAGACACTGGCGGCTGATCTCCCGGGCCCCGGCGCTTGTTGTGGCTCCTCGCTCCGGCGGCTCCTGCTGCAGCAGCAGGCACCGCCGCACCGGACACTCGCTGACACACATCTCCTGGCTTCTCATCTCAAGTTTTCAACCCACAACAAAGGTGAGTTCTGGCTTTGGGGGGGAGGGTTGGTGACCACCTAACAGACCTAGCAAAGCAACACCAACAACCTCCAATGTCTCCAAACTCAAGACCCCGGTCTCAACCATCATTCTCCAGGACCTACCTAGTGATGATCGTGGTATGTGTTAAAGGGGGGGGCCCACTGAGACTATTTTGCCCGGGGCCCTCAAAAACCTGGAGCCGGTGCTGTGTGGCGTCACCGCACGTACTAAAGCCGGCAAAGCTTTGGACGGAGCTGCGTCCTCTCTGCAGTGTTTCCTGAACGTGGAAACATAGCCTTAGGGTATGTGCACACGGTGCGGATTTGTCTGCAGAATTTTATGCACAAAATCTGCATCTCTTAGCAGAAAATGCAGGTAAAAATCTGTGCATTTTTATACAGATTTTCAAGCGTTTTTTTCATGCGGATTTGTATGCATTTTTGTAGGCTAAATAACAATCTATTATTTACCAAAAAGAATTGTGATGTCATTTCTTGTTCAACCTCTTCATTTACTTACTCCATTGAAGAATAATGTTTACACACACAGATAGATGATAGATATATCGATAAATGATAGATCTATCTATACAGTGCGTTGCGAAAGTAATCGGCCCCTGGAACTTTTCAACCTTTTCCCACATATCATGCTTCAAACATAAAGATACCAAATGTAAATTTTTGGTGAAGAATCAACAACAAGTGGGACACAATTGTGAAGTTCAACGAAATTTATTGGTTATTTTAAATTTTTGGGGCGTGCAATATTATTCAGCCCCTTTACTTTCAGTGCAGCAAACTCACTCCAGAAGTTCATTGTGGATCTCTGGATGATCCAATGTTGTCCTAAATGACTAATGATAGTAAATATAATCCACCTGTGTGTAATCAAGTCTCCATATAAATGCACCTGCTCTGTGATAGTCTCAGGGTTCTGTATGAAGCACAGAGAGCATCATGAAGACCAAGGAACACAAGAGGTAGGTCCGTGATACTGTTGTGGAGAAGTTTAAAGCTGGATTTGGATACAAAATGATTTCCAAAACTTTAGACATCTCAAGGAGCACTGTGCAAGCGATCATATTGAAATGGAAGGAGTATCATACCACTGCAAATCTACCAAGTCCCGGCCGTCCCTCTAAACTTTCATCTCAAACAAGGAGAAGACTGATAAGAGATGCAACCAAGAGGCCCATGATCACTCTGGATGAACTGCAGACATCTACAGCTGAAGTGGGACAGTCTGTCCATAGGACAACAATCAGTCGTACACTGCACAAATCTGGCCTTTATGGAAGAGTGGCAAGAAAGCCATTTCTCAAAGATATCTTTAAAAAGTGTCATTTAAAGTTTGCAACAAGTCACCTGGGAGACACACCAAACATGTGGAGGAAGGTGCTCTGGTCAGATGAAACCAAAATCAAACTTTTTGGCAACAATGCCAAACGATATGTTTGGCATAAAGGCAGCACAGCTCATCACCCTGAAAACATCATCCCCACTGTCAAACATGGTGGTGGCAGCATCATGATTTGAGCCTGCTTTACTTCAGCAGGGACAGGGAAGATGGTTAAAATTGATGGGAAGATGGATAGAGCCAAATACAGTACCATTCTTGAAGGAAACCTGTTAGAGTCTGCAAAAGACCTGAGACTGGGACAAAGATTTGTCTTACAACAAAACAATGATCCCAAACATAAAGCAAAATCTATAATGGAATGGTTCACAAATAAATGTATCCAGGTGTTAGAATGGCCAAGTCACAGTCCAGACCTGAATCCAATCAAGAATCTGTGGAAAGAGCTGAAAACTGCTGTTCACAAACGATCTCCATCCAACCTCACTGAGCTCGAGCTGTTTGCCAAGGAAGAATGGGCGAGAATTTCAGTCTCTCCATGTACAAAACTGATAGATTACATACTATAATCGCAGCAAAAGGAGGCACAACAAAGTATTAAGTTATAGGGGCCGAATAATATTGCACGCCCCACTTTTCAGTTTTTGAATTTCCACAAAAATTTAAAATAACCAATAAATTCCGTTCAACTTCACAATTGTGTCCCACTTGTTGTAGAGTCTTCACCAAAAATTTACATTTGGTATCTTTATGTTTGAAGCATGATATGTGGGAAAAGGTTGAAAAGTTCCAGGGGGCGAATACTTTTGCAAGGCACTGTATATATCTAATACCAAGATAATACCAAGCCTGATGTTTAGTAATATTTATAAAAGGTACATAGAGAGTTAAATAAACACACATAAAATCTGCGTTAGGCCGGGGTCACACTTGCGACAAACTCACATGAGTCTCGCACCTCAATACACGGCACTGCCGCCATCACTCGGGACTGGAGCGTTCAGCTACGTAGAAATTCATGCAGCCGCACACTTGCGGTTTTGCACTTGCGGTGAGATAAATAAAACACAGCTAGCAGCGTTTTTTTCCATTGCTGCAAGTACCGCATTTTGCGGGATCGCGGCAAAACCGCAAGTGCCGCACATGTCCCATAGGGAATGAATGAGGCCGAATGCAGCGTTGCCATAAGTGATCCGTTACGTGACAGATGCAGAAAAACTGAAGGATCTGCAGCAAATGGCGAAAATCGCTGATGTGAAAGTAGCCTAAGTCACTGCCGACAGTGTCTGCATTAGTCATACTCGCCAATGGGGGAGGCAGCACAAAAAGTGCCTAAGGCAGCACAAACTCTAAATATGGCCCTGGGTACCATGTTTATTTATATACGTCTTTTTGATTGTGTGGTATTGCACCTTGTTCGGCGGTATGATGATAAAGCATTGTTTTTTGCCTAGTTTTTTTTTTGAAGGGGTTCACTAAAGGGGTTAACTAGTGGGACAATTCTATAGGGCGGGTCGTTACGGATGCGGCGATACTAAATATGTGTATTTTTATTGTTTTGTTTTTTTATTTACAAAAAAATAATTTATTAGGGTTTTTTTTATTATTTATTTAGGATTTTATAAATTTGTTTTTACACTTGTTTTTTTTTGCATTTTATTATATTGTCCCAATGTGGGACATTACAATAAAGTGTCAGATAGCTGATCTGACACTTTGAAGAGCCCTGTGACAGATTAGCGATCTGACAGGCGCTGCACAGGCTTTCTTAATGCCTGCTCTCAGCAAGCACTGAGGAAGCTGCCTTCCTGCAGGCTCTCACGGCCATCTTGGATCCGGGGGCCTGCAGGGAGGAGACCCTCGAAGCAGCGCAAGCACATCACGCTGCTCTGAGGGTCTCAGGGAAGCGTGCAAGGAGCCCCCTCCCTGCGCAATTCTTCCCTAATCCCCTGCTACACCGCGATCATGTTTGATCGCAGTGTGCCAGGGGTTAATGTGCCGGGGGTGGTCCGTGACCACCCCTGACACATAGTGCCGGGTGTCAGCTGTGATAATCAGCTGACACCCAGCCGCAATCAGCGGCGCTCCCCTCCGGGAGGGCCGCTGATCGTGCTGACGTACCATCCCGTCCCCGGTCATACGGGCCCGGGTACCGTGGACGGGATAGTACGTCAGATGTCAGAAAGGGGTTAAACTTTTCCCGAGCATCCATTTGTTTGTTTGGTTTTCCTCCAACACTCATCTGCTTTATATAATTCAGAATCTCACGAACATGTTGCACTTTGCCCTTTATACACACACATGTATCTTTGGCAGCATATTTTGGATGGGCATTTTTTAGACCAAGTCTCACACCACACGCATCTGTTACACCGATCTTCAAACGGGCATGAAACCCATTCTGATAATTGATGGTGGCTAAACGACTAATCATTGTTGGCTGTAACCTGGATCTCTTACCTCCCATAGTCACTGCTGTTATTAATCATGTACTTTCCCATTCCTGTCATCACCATGCCCCTTTTCCAGATCACTTCATCCAACGATTCGTCCGCCATATTGTTACTAAAAACATGCACCTTCCCAGCAGCAGCTGTGTTGGAAACCATGTTACAGTTTTGCAAGGTGTTCATGATGCCCCTAAAAAAAATGTACACACTATGTTGTTATCTATCCCCAGGGGGAAATGTTTTCCAGGCCATACACTTAGTGTATGGGCATTCCAAGTCTAGGAGATCCACTCCTTTAAATTGGGCATAGTTTTAAATCAGGCCTTCCTCCACATCTCATCATCCGCCACCACTAGATCAAAAGGGTTTATGTGTTCCGTGCAGCTACAGCCAGTGTCGAATTATTAGCAAGGGTGGGTGGTTATGCTGTGCATAAAATACTTGTTCTGAAAACGGTTGAGGTGTACCCCCCAGGGGGAAATGTTTGCCTGGCCGTACACTTAGTATATGGGTATTCCAACTCTAGGAGACCAGCTCCTTTGAATTGGGCATAGGTTTTAATCAGGCTTCCGTGTTGCTACAGCCAGTGTCGAAATCCTAACAAGGGTGGGTTTTTTTTGCTGGGCGTTAAATACTTATGGAAAAGGTTGAGATGTACCCCACAGGGGAAAATGTTTGTCAGCCCAATACACTTAGTGTATGGCAATTACAAGTCTAGGAGACCCGCTCTTTTTAATGGGAAATTTTTTGTTAAGAGGCCATCCTACATGTTTCTTCCAAGGGGGGGATTGGGCTTATTGAGGTGCATATGACTTGGTAGCAGGGCAGGCCTTGCAGTCAATGCATAAGAAAACAGAAGGGCAGTACAAAATGAATAATGTGAAGTGGATTTTCCTGGGCACATCCAGTACCTGGGTTTAAAGGCTTATTGGGGTGCATATGACTTGGTAGTAGGGCAGTCCTTGCATTCAATGCAACATTTTTTGTGGAAGCCCTCCTGGACATCTCGTGAAAGGGGTATCGGGGTGCGTCGTAATTCTTTTCAGCCCATCCACTCACTGCATATGCTATAACAGTTTAGGAGACCCACTGTTTAATAATGGCCCTTTAAGAAGATTAATGCCGGCTGATGTCCCGGTAAAAATAGGCTCTGTGACTTTGAGTCACTCATTCATAAATGAAACAAGATGTGTCTGCTTATGTGTCACACACCACATAGCAGCTAGGGTTGGTAAATGTTACATTGACATTTCCCAGTGAATGCATTTGTATTGGTTTAAAGCAATGTTGAAGTTGAAAAACGCTTCAAAAACGCTGAATCTGAACATAGCCCAAGTGGTGGAGGAAGATTTTAGTCTGGGGTTAATTATTATGTACAAGTCATTAACCTGGAAAGGATGCACCTTAACATATTTCCCAGCAAAATCCGTTTTGGTTTCATTTTGGTATGTTTCTTGGTGCACTGGTAAAAGTGGCATGAAACTCTGACAACATTGTTTACAACTGTGAACTAGGAGTCAGGAATGCTTCCAGGGGCGATCCCCATGATGATCCCGTGTCATTTTAGCAGTGTTTCCATCATTTCCCGATGTTTATAGACCTTAAAAGGACCCCCGGGGGGATTGCGGTAATAATGCTCGGGTCTCCCATAGACTTATATTGGGCTCGTTGTTCTGACCGAGTACCCAAGTATTCCTATTTGCTCGACCTGAGCAACATAGTAACATAGTTAGTAAGGCCGAAAAAAGACATTAGTCCATCCAGTTCAGCCTATAGAATTGTCAGAATAAATCCCCAGATCTACGTCCTTCTAAAGAACCTAATTACTGTAAGATACAATATTGTTACGCTCCAGGAAGACATCCAGGCCTTTCTTGAACTCCTCGACTGATTTCGCCATCACCACCTCCTCAGGCAGGAAATTCCAGATTCTCACTGCCCTAACAGTAAAGAATCCTCTTCTATGTTGGTGGAAAAACCTTCTCTCCTCCAGATGCAGAGAATGCCCCCTTTGTGACCGTCACCTTCCTTGGTATAAACAGATCCTGGGCGAGATATTTGTATTGTCCCCTTATATATTTATACATGGTTATTAGATCGCCCCTCAGTCGTCTTTTTTGTAGACTAAATAATTCTAATTTTGCTAATCTCTCTGGGTATTGTAGTTCCCCAATCCCATTTATTAATTTTGTTGCCCTCCTTTGTACTCGCTCTAGTTCCATTATATCCTTCCTGAGCACCAGTGCCCAAAACTGTACACAGTCCTCCATGTGTGGTGTAACCAGGGATTTGTACAGAGGCAGTATAATGCTCTCATCATGTGTATCCAGACCTCTTTAATGCACCCCATGATCCTGTTGGCCTTGGCAGCCGCTGCCTGGCACTGGCTGCTCCAGGTAAGTTTATCATTAACTAGGATCCCCAAGTACTTCTCCATGTCAGATTTACCCAGTGGTTTATCGTTCAGTATGTAATGATGATATTGATTCCTTCTTCTCATGTGTATAACCTTACATTTATCATTGTTAAACCGCATCTGCCAACTTTCGGCCCAAGTTTCCAACTTATCCAGATCCATCTGTGGCAGAATACTATCTTCTCTTGTATTGACTGCTTTACATAGTTTTGTATCATCTGCAAATATCGTATTTTACTGTGCAAACCTTCTACCAGATCGTTAATAAATATGTTGAAGAGAAGAGGTCCCAAGACCGACCCCTGCGGTACCCCACTGGTCACAGCGACCCAGTTAGAGAATATACCATTTATAACCTCCCTCTGCTTTCTATCACTCAGCCAGTTACTTACCCATTTACACACATTTTCCCCCAGACCCAGCATTCTCATTTTGTGTACCAACCTCTTGTGTGGCACGGGATCAAACGCTTTGAAAAAATCAAGATACGCCACATCCAATGACTCACCTTGGCCCAGTTTATAGCTTACCTCTTCATAAAAACTGATTAGATTGGTTTGAAAGGAGCAGTTCCTCATAAACCCTTGCTGATATGGCATTACACAGTTATTCTCATGGAGATGATCCAGAATAACATCCCTCAGAAACCCTTCAAATATTTTACCAACAATTGAGGTTAGACTTACTGGCCTATAATTTACAGGTTCACTTTTATTATTATTATTATTTATTGATATAGCGCCATTTATTCCATGGCGCTTTACATGTAAGGAGGGGTATACATAATAAAAACAAGTACAATAATGTTAAACAATACAAATCATAACTGGTACAGGAGGAGAGAGGACCCTGCCCGCGAAGGCTCACAATCTACAAGGGATGGGTGAGAATACAGTAGGCGAGGGTAGAGCTGGTCATGCAGCGGTTTGGTCGATCGGTGGTTACTGCAGGTTGTAGGCTTGTCGGAAGAGGTGGGTCTTCAGGCTCTTTTTGAAGGTTTCGATGGTAGGTGAGAGTCTGATATGTTGTGGTAGAGAGTTCCAGAGTAGGGGTGATGCGCGAGAGAAATCTTGTATGCGATTGTGGGAAGAGGAGATAAGAGGGGAGTAGAGAAGGAGATCTTGTGAGGATCGAAGGTTGCGTGCAGGAAAGTACCGGGAGACGAGGTCACAGATGTATGGAGGAGACAGGTTGTAGATGGCTTTGTATGTCATAGTTAGGGTTGTGTACTGGAGTCTCTGGGCAATGGGGAGCCAGTGAAGGGATTGACAGAGGGGAGAAGCTGGGGAATAGCGGGGGGACAGGTGGATTAGTCGGGCAGCAGAGTTTAGAATAGATTGGAGGGGTGCGAGAGTGTTCGAGGGGAGGCCACAGAGCAGGAGGTTGCAGTAGTCAAGGCAAGAGATGAGAGAGATGATGATGGCATGGACTAGGGTTTTTGCAGATTTTTGGTTGAGGAATGAACGGATTTGTGAAATATTTTTGAGTTGAAGTCGGCAGGAAGTGGAAAGGGCTTGGATATGTGGTTTGAAGGAGAGATCAGCGTCAAGGATTTCCCCGAGGCAGCGAGCTTGTGGGACTGGGGAGAGTGGGCAGCCATTTACTGTAATGGATAGGTTCGTTGGGGGGGTCACGTGAGATGGGGGAAAGATTATGAATTCTGTTTTGTCAATGTTAAGTTTCAAAAATCTAGCGGAGAAGAAGGATGAAATAGCAGTCAGACATTGAGGGATTCTGGTTAGTAGGGAGGTGATATCTAGTCCAGAGATGTAGATCTGTGTGTCATCAGCATAGAGGTGATACTGAAAGCCATGAGATTCTATGAGCTGTTCCAGGTCAAAGGTGTAAATGGAGAAGAGCAGGGGTCCTAGGACTGAACCTTGTGGGACTCCGACAGATAGTGGGCGAGGTGAGGAGGTGGTGTGTGAGTGGGATACGCTGAATGTCCGGTCTGTTAGGTATGATGAGATCCAGGATAGGGCCAAGTCTGTGATGCCAAGGGATGAGAGGGTCTGTAATAATAGGGAATGGTCCACTGTGTCAAAGGCAGCCGACAGGTCCAGGAGGAGGAGGACAGAGTAGTGTCGCTTGCTCTTGGCGGTTAAGAGGTCATTGGTGACCTTAGTAAGGGCAGTTTCAGTGGAGTGGTGTGACCGGAAGCCAAATTGTAAGCGGTCGAAGAGGGAGCAAGAAGAGAGATGGGAGGACAGTTCAAGATAGACGTGTTGTTCCAGTAGCTTGGAGGCAAAGGGGAGAAGGGATTTAGGGCGATAGCTGGATACAGAGGATGGGTCAAGAGAGGGCTTTTTGAGGATAGGTGTGATGGAGGCATGTTTAAAGCTTGAGGGGAAAACACCAGTTGTTAGTGATAGGTTGAAGAGATGGGTTAGGGTTGGGATGAAGACTGTGGTGAGGTTTGGGATGAAGTGGGATGGGATTGGGTCAAGTGCACAGGTGGTGAGATGTGATCTTGAGAGTAGAGTGGAGAGTCGATCTTCTGTAATGGTGGAGAAGTTGGTTTTGGAGGTGGAGGGCTGGGAAGTCGGGAGGAAGGGCTCTGGGGGTTGTTGACCAAAACTGTCTCTGATGTTATCAATCTTCTGCTTGAAAAATGAGGCAAAGTCTTCAGCTGAGATGAGTGGGGAGGGAGGAGGTGCTGGGGGATGGAGGAGAGAATTGAAGGTGTTGAATAACTGTTTAGGGTTGTGAGACAGGGAGGATATGAGAGATGAGAAGTAGGTTTGTTTAGCTGTGGCGAGTGTGGTCTTGAAAGTAGTGAGGGACTGTTTGAATGCGATGAAGTGCTCATTGTAGTGGGATCTTTTCCATCTGCGCTCAGCAGCCCTGGAAGCTCGCCTCAGTTCTTTGGTCAGGCTGGTGTGCCAGGGCTGTCTGTTGATTTTGCGAGCTTTGGTATGTGTAAGTGGGGCAGCAGATTCCAAAGCTACAGCTATTGTGGTGTTATATAGAGCAGCAGCATCATCCGCATTGTGTAAGGAACTTATATCTGTGAGAGGGAGGAGGGATTCAGAGAATAAGTGTAGGTCAAGAGGCACTTTTAGAGCCCTTTTTGAATATTGGTACCACATTTGCTATGCGCCAGTCCTGTGGAACAGACCCCGTCGCTATAGAGTCCTTAAATATAAGAAATAATGGTTTATGTATTACATTACTTAGTTCTCTTAGTACTCGTGGGTGTATGCCATCTGGACCCAGATATTTATCTATTGTAATCTTATTTAGCTGGTTTCGCACCTCTTCTTGGGTTAGATTGGTGACACTTAATATAGGGTTTTCTTTGTCTCTCTGCATTTCACCTAGCATTTCATTTTCCACCGTGAATACCGTGGAGAAGGTGTTTAATATATTACCTTTTAATACATGTATCAAAGTACTACTGGCAGTTATAACATGGATGAATGTGACACGCATCTCTATTCTCTTCATACAGGTAACCAGCTTTTCCAATCTCTGCTCTGAATCCACTCCTGTGTCTCCATTCAATGTCAGCAAGCAGTTAATCCTGAATGCTATCTCTGTGTTTTCAACTCTGCAAGCTTATATCTAGTAACCAGCTTTTCCAATCTCTGCTCTGAATCCACTCCTGTGTCTCCATTCAATGTCAGCAAGCAGTTAATCCTGAATGCTATCTCTGTGTTTTCAACTCTGCAAGCTTATATCTGGTAACCAGCTTTTCCAATCTCTGCTCTGAATCCACTCCTGTGTCTCCATTCAATGTCAGCAAGCAGTTAATCCTGAATGCTATCTCTGTGTTTTCAACTCTGCAAGCTTATATCTGGTATATAGTTTTTTCAACTTACTCTGCTTGTCCCCTTATGTTGTGAGGTCAAGAAACTTTTCAAAGTGCTTTATGATCCATGTAGTGCTGGACATGTGTTTATTTGACCACAACATTTTATTGGGTCCTGGTGTCTCAATTTAGTGTGATTGATTAACGAGAAGAGAGAGAGCCAACAAAAAAACTTAGCCTTAACTCCTATATATTCAGACCTAGCTAGGGGGAGCATTTATGCAGGGGTGGCATTTATGCACATGTAATCGAAGTACATGTATCAAAGTACTACTGGCAGTTATAACATGGCAGTTAGACAGGGCAGTAGACAGGTAAGACATTTATATACATCTACTCCCTGTACATTAGGAGTGCAACAAATATATACCATATGCATTTGTGTAATTTTAATCCTGGCCACTGCATTCACACACATCCACCGCCCTGGCATTAACTCTCTACACTCCATCCATATCGGCCCCTCGCTCCTTTCCTCTCCT
Source organism: Dendrobates tinctorius (assembly GCF_039654945.1). NCBI lineage: Eukaryota > Metazoa > Chordata > Amphibia > Anura > Dendrobatidae > Dendrobates > Dendrobates tinctorius. Next base: position 970,959 of record NW_027362038.1, on the reverse strand, counting down.
ATGTATAGCACTCACGCTCTTTTCACGTTGTTAAATTGCACAGATCCAGTCAGTCCCTCCATTCAACATCAGAGATGCTCTCACAAATCACTTAACCATCTGCTCACTCTTTCTATCCTCCTTCTCCTAGTCGCAGGAGACATTGCTCCCAACCCTGGTCCCCCATTTTATAGAAAGTCAAGCCCCCCGACTGCTACACTTAGAAACCCCTCTAATCTTATTAATATTCCATGCCTGCCATCTGTCTCTCTTAATTGTGCACTTTGGAATTCTCGCTCAGTGTGTAACAAACGCTCCTTCATCCATGACTTCTTCCTTTCTAATTCTCTTAACCTCCTGGCTCTTACTGAAACCTGGATCCAGCAGTCAGACACTACCGCTGCTGCTGCTCTTTCATACGGGGGGCTACACTTCTCTCATACCCCAAGATCAGACAGTAGAGCTGGTGGAGGCGTTGGTCTGCTCCTATCACCAAAATGTACCTTTCAGGTTATCCCTCAAGTACCCTCACTTGTCTTCCCTTCTTTTGAGGTCCATGCCGTCAGACTCTACACCCCCTTCTCCATACGAGTGGCGGTGGTGTATCGTCCTCCCGGCCCCTCCCATCAGTTCCTGGATCATTTTGCCACTTGGCTTCCACATTTTCTCTCCTGTGACATCCCTACCCTCATCATGGGAGATTTCAACATCCCCATTGCTCTTCCCCTCTCACCATCTGCTACTCACCTTTTATCTCTAACCTCCTCGTTTGGCCTTTCGCAGCTTACTAATTCTCCAACGCATGAAGACGGAAACTCCCTCGACTTGGTCTTCTCTCGGCTTTGTGCTGTGGATGATTTTGCAAACTCCCCTCTCCCGCTCTCTGACCACAATCTTCTTTCATTCTCTATAAAGAACTGCCAGGCTGCTCAGGTCACCCCCACTGTCCAGACTTATAGAAACATACAGGCCATTAACACCCAGAAACTTATGAAGAACTTGCAGTCTTCATTGGCCCCTATCTCCTCCCTCTCATGTCCTGATTCTGCATTGAAGCATTACAATGAAACACTTCAAAGTGCCCTGGATGAATTTGCATCCCCTATAAATAGAACACCACAACGCAGACGGCGACAACCCTGGCACACCCTGCAAACACGTTTCCTGCAGCGGTGCTCCAGGTACGCCGAACGTCTGTGGAGAAAATCCAATCTACACGAAGATTTCATCCATTTTAAGTTTATGCTTAGAACATACAACACTGCCCTTCACCTCTCCAAACAAACCTATTTCAACACCCTCATCACCTCACTGTCCAATAACCCGAAACGTCTCTTTGACACTTTTCATTCTCTACTCAATCCAAGAGTACAGGCCCCAACCACGGAGTTCCGAGCTGACGATCTGGCCAATTACTTCAAAGAAAAAATTGACCAGATTCGACAGGAAATTATCTCCCAATCCCCTCATACCATGCACTGTCCTCCCTCCACCACTGCATCTAGCTCACTCTCTGATTTTGAACCAGTCACAGAAGAAGAAGTAAGCAGGCTCCTTGCATCTTCTCGCCCAACTACTTGCACCAGTGACCCATTTCTGTCACATCTCCTCCAGTCCCTTTCCCCTGCTGTGACCCCTCACCTGACTAAAATATTTAACCTCTCTCTCTCTTTTGGTATTTTTCCCTCATTTAAGCATGCCATCATACATCCACTACTTAAAAAACCATCCCTCGACCAAAACTGTGCCGCTAAATATAGACCTGTCTCTAATCTTCCCTTCATCTCTAAACTCCTGGAACGCCTGGTCCACTCCCGTCTTATCCGCTATCTCTCAGAAAACTCTGTTCTCGACCCTCTCCAATCCGGTTTCCGCTCTTTACACTCCACTGAAACTGCCCTCACTAAAGTCTCTAATGATCTGCTAACAGCTAAATCAAATGGTCATTACTCCATGCTAATTCTCTTGGATTTCTCTGCAGCATTCGACACTGTGGATCATCAGCTCCTCCTCACTATGCTCCGTTCCATTGGCCTCAAGGACACCGTTCTCTCCTGGTTCTCCTCCTATCTCTCCGACCGCTCCTTTACTGTATCTTTTGCCGGTTCCTCCTCCTCTCACCTCCCCCTTACTGTTGGGGTCCCCCAAGGATCGGTTCTAGGCCCCCTCCTCTTCTCCTTGTACACTGCCCCTATTGGTCAAACAATCAGTAGATTTGGTTTCCAGTACCATCTCTATGCTGATGACACCCAATTATACGCTTCTTCTCCTGACATCACGCCAACCTTTCTAGAAAACACCGGCGATTGTCTAAACGCTGTGTCTAATATCATGTCCTCACTATATCTGAAACTGAACCTGTCAAAGACTGAACTCCTGGTGTTTCCTCCCTCTACTAATGTACCTATACCCGACATTGCTATTTCTGTGTGTGGTTCCACTATTACTCCCCAGCAACAGGCCCGCTGTCTTGGGGTCATACTTGATTCCGAGCTTTCCTTTGCCCCCCACATTCGATAGCTGGTTTGCTCTTGTCATCTGCACCTCAAAAACATTTCTAGAATTCGACCTTTTCTTACTTTTGACTCTGCAAAAACTCTTACTGTTTCTCTTATTCATTCTCGTCTCGACTATTGTAACTCTCTTCTAATCGGTCTCCCTCTTACCAAACTCTCCCCTCTCCAATCTGTCTTGAATGCTGCAGCCAGGATCATATTCCTCACCAATCGTTACACCGATGCCTCTACCTTGTGCCAGTCATTACACTGGCTACCCATCCACTCCAGAATTCAGTATAAACTTATTACCCTCACCCACAAAGCCCTCCATGGCTCAGCACCACCCTACATCTCCTCCCTTGTTTCAGTATACCACCCTACCCGCGCCCTCCGTTCTGCTGATGACCTGAGGTTGGTATCCTCAATAGTCAGAACCTCCCACTCCCGTCTCCAAGACTTTACACGTGCCGCGCCAATTCTTTGGAATGCACTTCCCAGGTCAATACGATTAGTCCCCAATCCCCACAATTTTAAGCGTGCCCTAAAAACGCATTTATTCAGACTGGCCTATCGCCTCAACACATTAACCTAATCTATCCCTGTGTGGCACAGCCAAAAGTTTTACCATAACCAGATTTCCCGCATCATGTTCCCACATGCTTTATGCATCCATTAGCCCTCTGTGTCTGTACTGTCACACACTTAACATTATGGCTGGTCCATACAATCAGGGCAACTATTACCACCCACCTTTCGTGTCTACCTCTTTCCTCATAGACTGTAAGCTTGCGAGCAGGGCCCTCTTTCCTCTTGGTATTTGTTATAATCTACTGTATGATTATTGTTATGCTGTAATGTCTATTGTCTGTACGAATCCCCTCTGAAATGTAAAGTGCTGCGGAATATGTCGGCGCTATAAAAATAAAATTTATTATTATTATTACCTTTTTCCTCGTCATCTACAACCATTCTTTCCTCACAATTTTTTAATGGGCCTACACTTTCACTTTTGATTCTTTTACTATTGATATAGCTGAAGAACAGTTTGGGATTAGTTTTACTCTCCTTAGCAATGTGCTTCTCTGTTTCCTTTTTGGAAGTTTTAATTATTTTTTTAGATATTTTTCTCCTTATGGTTTTTTAGAGCTTCAGCGGTGCCATCCTGCTTTAGTAGTGTAAATGCTTTCTTTTTACTGTTAATTGCCCCTCTTACTTCTTTGTTTAGCCACATTGGGTTTTTCCTGTTTCTTGTCCTTTTATTCCCACAAGGTATAAACCGCTTACAGCGCCTATTTAGGATGTTCTTACACATTTCCCACTTATTTTCTGTATTCTTATTTCTGAGGACATTGTGCCAGTCACCCAGATTAAGGGCATCTCTAAGCTGGTCAAACTTTGCCTTCCTAAAGTTCAGTGTTTTTGTGACTCCCTGACATGTCCCCCTAGCGAAACACAAGTGACACTGTACAATATTGTGGTCGCTATTTCCTAGATGGCCAACAACCTGCAGATTTGTTATTCTGTCAGGTCTGTTAGATAATATTAGGTGTAAAAGTGCTGCTCCTCTGGTTGGATTCTGCACCAATTGTGAAAGATAATTATTCTTGGCTATTAGCAGAAACCTGTCGCCTTTATGGGTTTCGCAGGTCTCTGTTTCCCAGTTAAGTATACTTGAAAAAGACCTTATTGTGGTCGAAACGTATGTTTTTACAATGGCAGAAGAAAAAATTTTTGTAAGCACTTTTTCACTCGGATTGGATGCTGCTCCTCTTTATTATTTGCTTGAGACATCTAATGTCTGTCATCCCCTGAGGAAGTAGCTCATACTTCGAAACGCGCTGGGCATAAAATATTGATCTTCTACTATAACAGCAATCGTGTATTATGTCAAGCAGTGCATGAAAGTCCAAAAATAAGTTCCATAGGATTTGATATATTGGCGGTCACTTGTTTGACCCTTGGACATGCAGCAGCTACCAATTCTATGTGCTTTATCTCTCCTACAGCAGGTGAGTGGATTTTTTATACTTTTTAATATTATCATCGGATAAGACCCTATTTGCGCTTTTCTGTTCCTATAGTGCAATATATATAATTGTTATACTTCTTCCATATGGACTTTCCACTTACAATTATATATATATCTAAAGGATTTTTCTAAACTATACTTTGGGACAGATTTAGATACTTTTTATATACATACCTGATGATTTCTGTTGTGAGCTCATCTGTTCATTCATCTTTTGTGTCCGAGGATCTTCCTCTTCTGGTGAAGGAAGGTAGTGAGGCTGATTACCAAACACCTGATCAGGTGGATGGTGACTGGGTAACGGGAACTTCTGACTGGATATAAGGCAGCCGACGCCCCTTCTGAGTCGCTGGTGACTTCTCTGCTGGATTCTTGGAGACCAGTCTGATTCCTGCTTCCCAAAGATAAGTTTTTGCTCTGCTATTGAACTTATTAGTTTTGGTTTTGTTTACCTTGTTTTTTGGAGTTCAGCCATCCCCGGCTGGGGGTGTTCTGGATTCTTTTTCCTTGATCAGTGTTCTCTTTTGCTCTGCTTTCAGAATATTCTGAGTGCTGATATAGAGTTTGAAGTCTAGTGACTTCAGGGTCCTGTTTGCTTATCAGTTGTGTTGGTAATATTTTTAGCAGGGTTTTCTCGGATTGCAGACAGCAGCTTTTCTATCCTGTCCTTTTAGTTAGCTTGGGCCCCATCGTTTGCTCAACCTATCTTTCTATCTGTGTTAGTGTTTTCATCTTGCTTCACCGTCATTATATGTTGGGGGCTGCCTATTGCTTTGGGGTCTGCTCTGGGGCAGTCAGTTTTTCCCTTTTCTCTCTTTAGGCTTATGTAGATCTCCGGCTGTGACGAGGTGTCTAGGATCACCGTAGGAACACTCCACGGCTACTGCTAGTTGTGTGATAGGATTAGGGGTCTGCAATCCGCTAGTTTCCAACCTCTCTGATTTTCTGGGCTGAGCTTGTGTTTTGTTTTTTCCTCCTCGGTGACTCAATCATAACAGAATCACCAGCCATACCGCAGATTCTAGGGTACTCAAAAGCAGGAAGGAATTGTTTAAAAAAAAAGAAAGGAAAAAGGGAAAAAAAAAAAAGGTGTCAGAATTTTTTTTTTGTGTATATTTTTTCCTCTTTTTCTCTGAGGCCGTAGGAGGAATATTATTATTTTTTTTCTGATGGAGTTTAAGCAATTGTCTGATTGTGTGGAGCAGCTTGCTGCTGAGGTGCGGGGAATTTCCACCTACCTTGCTCGTTCACATGCTGCTGAACCAAAAATCCCCACTCCTGATGTGTTTTTTGGGGATCGGTCTAAATTTTTAAATTTTAAGAATAATTGTAAATAATTTCTTGCCTTGAAGCCTAACTCATCGGGGAGCTCTGCGCAGCAGGTTAAAATTGTCATCTCCTTGCTGCGCGGCGATCCCCAGGATTGGGCATTTTCTTTAGTACCAGATGATCCTATTCTAACTAATGTGGATGCATTTTTTCAGGCCTTGGGGTTGTTGTATGATGAACCTAATGCGATTGATCAAGCTGAAAAGACCCTGCTGGCATTGAGCCAGGGTCAAGATTCTGCAGAACTGTACTGTCTAAAATTCCGAAAGTGGGCGGTCCTCACCACTTGGAATGATGGTGCCTTGGCAGCTCTCTTTCGGAAGGGTTTGTCAGAAACCGTAATAGATACTATGTGGGATTTCCTGTTCCCTCTGGTTTTGACGATTCTATGTCATTAGCCATTCAGGTTGATCGGCGTTTACGTGAATGTAAAATTATACGGGAAATGCTGCCTCCTGTTGAACAAATGTCTGAACCTATGCAATGTGATAGAGTTTTGTCTAGGGCGCAACGTCAGGAGTTCAGAAGGCGTAATAAGCTGTGTTTTTTCTGTGGAGATACATCTCATATTATTTCTGTCTGCAGTAAACGAGAGAAACGTTTTGCACACACATTTGCTGTAGGTGGTGTACAACCTAAGTTTCTTCTGGCAATTACTCTGATCTGCTCCCTGTCCACATTTTCTGCTAAAGCCTTTGTGGATTCAGGAGCAGCCTTGAACCTAATGGATTTAGATTTTGCTAAACGTTGTGGTTTCCCTATGACACCCCTGCGGACGCCTATTCCTTTGAGGAGTATTGATGCTCCTCCTTTGGCGAAGAATAAACCTCAGTTTTGGACCCAGGTGGTAATGCGGGTCGCCCCAGACCATAAAGAAAATTGCAGATTTTTGGTGTTGCATAATTTGCATGATACCATCGTGCTGGGGTTCCCCTGGTTGCAAATCCATAATCCAGTTTTGGATTGGAAATCTGTGTCTGTGGTGAGTTGGGGTTGTTGGTGTGCTCTTAGTGACACTCCTGTTTTCTCCACCTCTCCCCAGTCGCATGAGGTTCCTGACTTTTTGGCTGATTTTTATGATGTGTTTAGTGAGAGTAAGTTTGCATCTTTGCCTCCTCATAGGAGTTATGACTGTGCAATTGAGCTGAGTCCGGGGTGTAAATTTCCCAAAGGTCGACTTTTTAATTTATCTGTACCCAAACATGAGGCTATGCGTTCTTATATTAAGAAGTCATTAGAGAAGGGTCATATTAGACCATCCTCTTCACCCTCGGGTGCTGGATTTTTTTTTGTGGCCAAGAAGGATGGTTCATTAAGGCCCTGTATTGACTATCTCTCCCTTAACAAAATTACTGTTAAATATCAGCATCTGTTACCCCTGATTTTTGACCTATTTTCTAGAGTTTAAGGTGCTTGCTGGTTTACCAAGCTTGACCTCAGGGGGGCGTATAATCTTATTCGCATTAAGCATGGGGATGAATGGAAGACAGCGTTTAATACTCCAGAGGGACATTTTGAGTACCTGGTGATGCCTTTTGGGCTCACTAACGCCCCTTCTGTCTTCCACTGCTTCATGAATGATATTTTCCGGGACTTTTTGGATAAGTTTCTGATCATCTATTTGGATGATATTTTGATCTTTTCCAGGGATTGGGACTCTCATGTGGAACATGTTCAGACTGTGTTACAGATTTTGAGGGAAAACTCCCTGTATGTTAAGGGATCGAAATGTCTTTTTGGCGTACAGAGGATTTCATTTTTGGGATTTATTTTGTCTCCATCAACTATTGAAATGGACTCGGTCAATGTACAGGTCATTTATGATTGGGTGCAGCCCACTTCTTTGAAGGCTCTCCAGAAGTTTTTGGGTTTTGCTAATTTTTATCGTAAGTTTATAGCCAATTTTTCTGTTATTGCCAAACCATTGCCTGATTTGACTAAGAAGGGCGCTGATTTGCTGAATTGGTCTCCAGAGGCTGTTTCTTCTTTTCAGGAGCTGAAGCAGAGGTTCACTTCTTCTCCGGTTTTGCGACAACCCGATGTCTCACTTCCATTTCAGGTGGAGGTGGATGCTTCAGAGACTGGTGCAGGAGCTGTTTTGTCCCAAAAAGATCCTGTAACATCTAAAATGAACCCCTGTGCCTTCTTTTCCCGAACGTTCTCTCCTTCGGAACGCAACTATGATGTGGGGAATCGAGAACTGTTGGCCATGAAGTGGGCATTTGAGGAGTGGAGACATTGGTTGGAGGGAGCTAGACATCAAGTTGTGGTCCTCACTGACCACAAGAATTTGATCTACCTTGAGTCGGCTAAATGCTTGAATCCGAGACAGGCCAGGTGGGCCTTGTTTTTCACACGTTTTGATTTTGTGGTCTCCTTTCTCCCGGGCACTAAGAACGTTAAGGCTGATGCCCTCTCTAGGAGTTTTTTGGCCGATTCTCCTAATGTGACCAAGCCTGCTGCCATCTTAGGTGAGGGGGTGGTTCTTTCTGCCATCTCGCCTGATTTGAGACGTGCTCTGGAGAAGTTTCAGGAGGATAAGCCTGAGCGTTGTCCCAGTGGTAGGTTGTATGTTCCTGACCAGTGGAGGAGGAAAGTGATGTCTGAGGTTCATTGCTCCGCGTTGGCTGGTCATCCAGGTATTTTTGGTACTAGAGATTTGGTGAGTCGGTCTTTTTGGTGGCCTGCCTTGTCTCGTGATGTCAGAAATGTTGTGCAGTCCTGTGGGACTTGCTCCCGATCTAAGCCTTGTTCTCGTTCTAGTGGGTTGTTGATGCCTTTGCCGGTGCCCAGGAGGCCATGGACCCATATTTCAATGGATTTAATTTCTGATCTGCCTGTCTCAGAGAGGATGACTGTTATCTGGGTGATTTGTGATAGATTCTCTAAGATGGTCCATCTTGTACCACTCCCTAAGTTGCCATCTTCCTCAGAGTTGGTGCCCTTGTTTTTGCAACAGGTGGTTCGCTTGCACGGGATTCCTGAGAACATTGTATCGGACAGAGGAGTTCAGTTTGTCTCTAGATTCTGGAGGACCTTTTGTTCCAAGTTGGGAATTCAGTTGTCCTTCTCCTCTGCATTTCACCCTCAGACCAATGGGCAGACGGAGAGAACAAACCAGACTTTGGAGGCTTATTTGAGATATTTTATATCTGCTGATCAGGATGATTGGGTCTTATTTTTACCCTTGGCCGAATTTGCTTTAAATAATAGAGCTAGTTCTGCCACTTTGATGTCACCCTTTTTCTGTAACTTTGGGTTTCATCCTCGATTTTCTTCAGGGCAGGTGGAGTCTTCTGCCTGTCCAGGGGTTGACACTGTGTTGGAAAGAATGCAGCAGATTTGGGACCAAGTGGTGGATAAGTTGTCTCTTTCCCAGGAAAAGACCCAGTGGTTTTCTAACCGGCATAGGACCATTGGTCCCCAGATTAAGGTGGGTGATATGGTCTGGTTGTCATCAAAGAATATCTCTATGAAAGTGGCTTCTCCAAAGTTTAAACCTAGATTTATTGGACCTTACAAGATTTTGGAGATTATTAATCCGGTCTTTTTTCGGTTGGCTCTTCCTGTCACATTTAAGATTCATAATGTATTTCATAAGTTCTTGTTGAAGAGGTTTGTTGAACCAGTGGTTCCTATGGTGGCACCTCCTGACGCTGTGTTGGTTGAAGGTAACATGGAATATGAGGTAGAGAAGATACTGGATTCCCGCCTGGCTAGACGGAGACTCCAGTATTTGGTTAAGTGGAAGGGTTATGGTCAGGAGGATAATTCCTGGGTCTCTGCCTCGGATATTCATGCCGAAAGATTGGTGCATGCTTTTCATCGAGCTCATCCTGATCGGCCTGGTGGCTTGGATGAGGGTTCAGTGACCCCTCCTCAAGGGGGAGGTACTGTTGTGAGCTCATCTGTTCATTCATCTTTTGTGTCCGAGGATCTCCCTCTTCTGGTGAAGGAAGGTAGTGAGGCTGATTACCAAACACCTGATCAGGTGGATGGTGACTGGGTAGCGGGAACTTCTGACTGGATATAAGGCAGCCGACGCCCTTCTGAGTCGCTGGTGACTTCTCTGCTGGATTCTTGGAGACCAGTCTGATTCCTGCTTGCCAAAGATAAGTTTTTGCTCTGCTATTGAACTTATCAGTTTTGGTTTTGTATATTTCCAACATTTTGAACATGAAAAAAGCTCCCCGTATGACTTCCCTGATGTTTATTAAGAGTTGATTTCAGTAGAAAACATTTCCCACATTAAGAACATGAAAAAGGTTTCTCCCCTGTGTGAGTTCTATGGTGATGATTAACCAAATCTGATTTCTTTGTAAAACATTTCCCACATTCTGAACAGGAAAAAGGCTTCTCACCTGTGTGAGTTCTCTGGTGCCTAACCAAATCTGATTTCTGGATAAAACATTTCCCACATTCTGAACAGGAAAATGGCTTCTCACCTGTGTGAGTTCTCTGGTGTCTAACCAAATCTGATTTCCGGATAAAACATGTCCAACATTCTGAACAGGAAAAAGGCTTCTCCCCTGTGTGAGTCCTCTGGTGAGTAACAAGCAGTGATTTACGTGCAAAACATTTCCCACATTCTGAACATAAAAAAGGCTTCCCCCCTGTGTGAGTTCTTTGGTGCCTATCCCAATCTGATTTCTGGATAAAACATTTCCAACATTCTGAACATGAAAAAGGCTTCTCCCCTGTGTGAATTTTTAGATGTATATCAAGATTACATTTTTTTATAAAACATTTCCCACATTCTGAACATGAAAAAGGCGTCTCCCCTGTGTGAGTTCTATGGTGGTTAACAAAATGTAATTTCCGTGTAAAACATTTCCCACATTCTGAACAGGAAAAAGGCTTCTCCCCTGTGTGAGTTCTTTGGTGCTTAACCAAATCTGATTTATCAATAAAACATTTCCCGCATTCTGAACATGAATATGGCTTCTCTGCTGTGTGAATTCTCTCATGTGTAACAAGATGTGATTTCCGGATAAAACATTTCCCACATTCTGAACAGGAAAAAGGCTTCTCCCCTGTGTGAGTTCTTTGGTGCCTAACCAAATATGATTTCTGGCTAAAACATTTCCCACATTCTGAACATGAATATGGCTTCTCTGCTGTGTGAGTTCTCTCATGTGTAACAAGATGTGAATTCTGAGTAAAACATTTCCCACATTCTGAACAGGAAAATCTATTCTCTCTTATGTGAATTTTTTCACGATTAAGAAAAGTCTTTTCAAGAAAACTATTTCCATATTCTGAATATGAAAATGGCTGCTTTCCTTTAGAATCAATTAATTTTTTACTGCTTCTATTGTGATTTTGATTTTCCTTTGTAGTTGGTAATGAACCAAAAGATGGGACCTGTTTCATAGGATCAGATGACAGATCTTTGCTGTGAAGGGATGATGGTATATCTGGAGTAACAGCAATCACTTCAGTTGTATCCTGTGAGATCTCAAGATCATCAGATTTAAAAATTGAAGATGTCAGCTGTCCCTCTGATCTCCTGGTACAGTCATCTGCTAAAAATAAAACCAATTAATAATTTTGAATAAAATATCCTAAAATTTTACACTTTTGAACATTTCTACTCAAGCTGTCCAAAAAAAATACAAGCTTTTTAAAAATATTGAATTATTCTCCAATACAATGACAGTTCACAGTCTAATCGAAAGCCTCATAGCATGAACCAGTGCATCATGGTGCTCAATGGTTTGTTCACTCTGCCTCCCAAACATGGAATAAAAAGCCAACAAACAATGTTATATAGGTGAAAATTATACCAATAACACATCTACTCATCTCACGGAAACACAAGACACCACTAAGGTCCATCATCAGACAGAGGAAAACCAAAAGGTTTCCACAATATTTGTGGGTCAAAAGCTCTTGAAAAGCAACATGGCTTCCATAAACCAATCCAGCAATATCCGCTCTCCCAAAGTCAAATATCCACTCTCTTCTGAGCCTTGTAGTGCGCCCAAACCATATTTAGCATCCATATATTTGGCATTACTATAGTGAGAAGAACCCACTTAATTTACGGTGTGTGTTTCCTGGAGCACAATCTGGGCATTATGTGTTGGATAATAAAATGGCAAATGTGCAATTTTCATGTTGCAACATCCAGTGCGAGCTAATTTCCGTAAAGTGTCACTACTCCCATAGAATAATTCACTGAGGGTTATAATTTCCATAATGGAGTCACTTTATGGGGATTTCTACTGCTTTAGTTTCCTGTAATTGTGTTATATTAGGGCATCTGCAGATGGTGTGTCCCCTCTCCACTGGAATCTGCTCCTGCGATGTTTGATTCCATCACCAAGCAGCGCCTTATTTATGGTGCAGGCATTGCTGGTAATAGAAGAGACGTCGAAACCAGAAGCTCTGGGTGGCGCTGGCTCTGTCCAGCCACTAAGATTAGGGTGCCTGAGACCAGTAGTTTCATCCAGCCTGGCAGTATGGGTTTGTGTGCTGTCCAGCAATCTGGTAGTAATCTGCTACCTGCTTAAGCCAATTAGAAAGCACCAAACCCTACTAAAGCTTGAAGCCTATTCCTGGAATCTGCCAGATACAGCCTTGTTCTCCTCTGGTTCAGTCCTCTGTGCTCAGCTGGTGTATTTGTTTCCTGGTGTAATCCCAGCCCGCTTAGTGACTACACTTGTGTCTTCTGATTTTCTACTTTCTCTGCTCTCCTGGTTATGGCCAACTACCTGACTATTCTTCTTGCCATCTCACTCCATAGAGTAGCAGGTAACACCATGGCCCAAGCCTAGGGGTCTCTGTGTAAGTCCAGAACCATATAGAGGGGTTAAAGGATGATGAGCAAGGCAATCACTGGGATCTGGAAAATAGAGTAGATAGAGCCAAGCCTTCTCGTGGTGGCCATCTTTTCATCTGCCGGGTGATCACTAACAGTGCTCCCAATACATCGTGTCTGCAAACTATTCCATCAAGATCTGTGTACGAATAGCTAAATGGCGCTCCTTCCTTTCTTAACCCTACCATGTGCCCACAAAGTAGTGTACAACCATATATAGGGGATTGTTGGATTCAAGAGACATTGGGAAATAATTTGTAAGGTCCATTTGTTTCCTATTATCCTGGTGAAAACTCTCTGGGTAATTAGAGTATGGGGCACGGTGGCTCTTGGCAATCTAAACTATCGTAAGGGCCAATATTTTCTGTCAGATGAGTTTCAAGAAGAAAGATTAGATATTCATAGAGAACTTTTTATAATCGTGCAGAGCTGAGGTGTCTTATATTTAGATCTCAGGCATTTGGCAGAGGTAATGGAGACCTTATTTTAAAGGCTACCAGGTAGTTGCAGACTCACATAAGTGAGGCAGGCCGATCACACCATCATCAGACTACCATACAAAATGAACCTGTACCAAAAGAACTAGAATAAAATACATGTTACCGTATTTTTTGGATTATAAGATGCTCCGGATTATAAGACGCACCCCAAATTTTGAGGAGAAAAATAGGAACAATTTTTTTTAACAACATGGTGGTGCTTCTTAAAATCCATGCATCTTATTGCTGTGGTGAAGCGGGTCCCAGGGTCGTTGCTGGAGGAGGCAGGAGTGGGGTGATGCTGCAGACCGCAGGGTGGGATGAGGGGGGTGTCCAATGTGCAGTGCGCCGCTGCGAGTGTTTGGTGCTGCTGGAGTGCCTGGCGCTGCTGCCCAGGGTGTCTGCTACTGTGGGGGGCTCTGTCAATATTTCATGAAAGGCCAGAGCCCCTTGGATGTCCTGTGCAGTGGACTCCGTGAACATGGCCACCGCCGGGAGGTGGCGCATGCGCAGATGGAGATCTCGGGATCAAGATCTTGGGAGATGAGATTTCAGCCCTGAAATTAGATCTCAGGATTCTAGGAAGCCAACAGCATCATTACCCTCCGCTTTCTCTTACAGGCCCAGCATAATATTTTTCTTCAAGTGATTTTCTAACTTGTCAGCACATTCTACGTACGCTGTTATTTGGCTTTATAGCTTACAGATCTGGGCAGGTAACATCAGCATTTTGAGGTGGATGGATCCTCCAGGTTCTAAGTTCTATAGAAAAGGGCTTTCAATGCCCAAAGTCATTTGAACAGTTTTGGGTGGAGGAGGATGTTGTGGTCTAGAGGCAAAATGGTGTTCATGGTGATACGGCCGGACTACACCACCGATAAAGCAGCCACAGCCGGTGACTGAGAGGAATCTGTGACTTCTCTGCATTCAGTGTTCACTACTCACCTGGGTAGTCATATGTGGGAATCTCCTCTTTACACCGCTCATCATCTCTCACATATGTCTCTGTAGTATTAATATGGGTCAGATCTTCACCCTGAAACACATATTGTAAAAGTCACAGACAGATGGAGAAGTCCCATCTATGATCAGCTCTAATCCTGCCATCTCCACCGTTCTCATTACACAAGTTGTTGGAATATGTTTAGTGCAACAACTCCATTCCTGTGTATGAGTGTTTAGTTGCTAGTTTTGCATGCTGTTTATAAAGTTTTAAAAAAAAACTTGCGGAGGCTCACACCTCATGTGACTGTATTTCCTGTTTTCCTGCTGTGTCTGTGTATGAGAGAAGCAGCCTGCTGTAGATGCTGCACAGATCGAGACGCACAAATTATTTATTCCTGATCTATTAGGCCTCTTTCACACATCAGTTTTTTGCCTTCAGGCGCGATCCGGCTTTTTTTTGTAAAACCGGATCCGGCAAAATGCAATGCCGGATCCAGTTTTTCCCCATTGACTTGCATTAGCGCCGGATCGTGCCGGATGGCATTGCGTTTCATCCGTTTTTTGCCGGATCCGGCAACTTGTCTCATTCCGGCGTCTGGAAAAAACGGCTACTGTAACGTTTTTTGTCTCCGGCGAAAAAGCCGGAAGCGCCGGATCCGGCGCTTCCAGCTTTTTGCTACAATGAAAGTCTATGGGCGCCGGAATGCGCCGGATCCAGAAAAAGACGGATCCAGCCACCGGATCCGGTTTTTTTAAGTCTGCGCATGCTCAGATCCAATTGGCCAGCCCCCAGGAACAGAGACGGATCCAGCAAAAAAACGGATCCGTTTCTACAGTTCTCCAAAATTTATGCCGGATCCGTTTTTTCTAAAAATAGCCGGATCCTGCCTGACGGCAAAAAACTGATGTGTGAAAGTAGCCTTAAGCTTATCATATATTGTTCCTGATTAGGGATGAGCGAGTAGTGAAATACTCGGACTCGCTGTACTCGTTATGACTACCTCCTAATACTCGGGTACTTGCAACGAGTAGCGAGTCAAATGTAAGTCTATGGGAAATGCGAGTAATGGGCTGTGTGTGTGTGATGGGCTAGGACTGTGCAGGGACTGTGCCGGGCTGTTCGGGACTGTGCTGGGCTGTGCAGGTACTGTGCGGGGACTGTGCTGGGCTGTGCGGGATTGTGCTGGGCTGTACGGGAGTGTGTGTGGACTGTGCTGTGCTGGGACTGTGCAGACTGTGCCGAATATTGCGAGGCGAGTAGTGAAATTTACTCGCCAGGATTCAAGTACCGCATTACTCGCCGAGTACCGAATCCTAACGAGTATACTCGCTCATCCCTATTCCTGATTGTTTCTGAATAAACAAGTTCTGTTGTCACATGCTTGAAGAGAATCGTGAGTAATCCGCTGCCAACACAAGTTCTGTGATGTATTAAGAGAAGTATAGAGTCTACATCACGTCAAATAATTATTCTCATCTACTCCTTCTTGGTCAGATCTCTTCTGGAACACTGTCCAGATCTGAGCACCACATTTAAAAAAAACATTGAAAAGCAAGAGCAAGTTCAAAGAAGAGGATGGTGAGATAAAACAAGACTGAGCACAAGACCTTCACAGCCATCTACACATCATAGGGGAGATCTCCTGACACCTTCTCTCCATCTACCTGATGATCCTGAGGAGCACTGGGATCTTCTTGGTTACAGTCCTGTGGAAGAAGAGGACGGGGACATCTCTCTGGTGTTGTCCTCTTACTGGATAGATCTGGAGGAAACACATACAGGGACCGAATTCATTCTTTACATACAGATAATTATAGGCCGTGTGTATTTAGTCCTGTCTATTACCTGGAGATGTGAGGGGCTGGGGAACCTCCATTATGACGTCCTTGTACAGATCTCTGTGTCCTTCTAAATGCTCCCACTCCTCCATGGAGAAATAGACAGCGACATCCTGACACCTTATAGGAACCTGACACATACAATGATACCGTCATCCCCCCGATCCCTTCATAGTGTTACTGTATAATGTCCCAGCATTCCCAGCAGTGTCACCTCTCCAGTCAGCAGCTCAATCATCTTGTAGATGAGTTCTAGGATCTTCCGGTCATTGACGTCTTCATGGTTCAGGGGGTGAGGTGGAGGCCCTGTGATTGGGCTCAGGGGTCTTCCACATCCCTCAGACACAGGGTCCTGACAGCGATCACTAGAGGTCTTCTTCACCACTGTGTAATCCTGGTTATGGAGAGACACATAAATAAATCTCACTACAGACATTTCCAGAGTCCTCACCTCTCCAGTTCTGTCCATCCGTTATTCCCATAGATAAGAATGATGTAATGTGACGTCATCAGAATCTCTCACCTCTCCAGTGAGATGGAAGAGGATCTCTAGGGTGAGGTGTAACATCCTCTCCGCCATCTTGTCTCTGTCCATATCCATCCTTGATGGGTAAATCAGGAAAATTCTCTTCTGTAGAAGATCTTCACTGAGAGGATCCGATATTGTAGAGACCTGAATGAGAAGAAGATGATCCGATGTAACATCATAAGAATCCTGTGTAATAATACAATTACAGGAGATAATAAGGGAAACATATGAGGAGATTTATTATCTTACAGGGTTTAGTTTTCTTCCCTGACATCTACTAATAAAACCTATATATTTAGGCCACAGACAACAAGCAGTTTCCTCCTCGGAGTCGGCAGCTGAACACGTTCCTCATAGACTCATCTTCCATAACGCTAATTCTCCTCTCATTACCGACACTGGAATCGGCATTAGCAATACTGCAGGAGAGATTCATTACACGCGACATGAGAAATAACTCCTTCATGGTGAGGACGACATCTTCATCTTCTACTGCGGCTCTAGAGACAGATTTGGCCAGAGTCGGTCACTGCCTCCATCCCCACCGGCCGTCTATATGAAGGTTTCCCGTCTTCCCCGCACTGGAATCTTCTCTCCCGTTAGATCTCAGCTCTGAGTCACACACAGAAGTTTGAGGCTTTTAGAAAAGATTTTTTGTTTCCACAAACACAACGGACAGAAATGATCTGACCCCAAAGTCTCCATGTACAGTGATTTATGGGGATTATTTCTGGCCTTAGGCTTTCCTGTATTACAAGAAAAACTCCAGAAAAATTAAAATGTTTCTAAAGAAAATTGTCTCCAACAATTCTTGTAAGAAGAAAAAAATATGCCAAAAGCAGAAGACACATTGTATAATTTTTAACATGTTAAATATTTATTAAAAATAAATTAATCTTTTTGGGCCCCAGAACATAGATGTACACCGCAGGGACGGCACAGATGAGGCTTCAACAAAAACCCTGAAAAGCAAACATGACACCTAAGGTGTGACAGAGTCTGGCTGAATGCCCCCCGCCTCCAAGTACTCGATAGTATGGGGCGGCCTAGTTACTCCGATACTTACATGCCTAATAATGGGGTCTGGGCTGCAATGTATGAAGGTCTATTAGGCCGGGCCAGAGGCAGCGTCCAATAAGTTACCTTATAACGCCCCCATACACATTAGACTAAAGCTCCATGAAAGCTCTGATTTCGGGGGGTTTGGCCGACCATATAATGTATTTGGGGGCCTCCCGACAGATGATGTCAGGGCAGAGAAGGATCTGACATCCTGAATTTCAGAGGATTATCCGTTTGTTCTTCCTGTAGATAATCCTCCTCTAGAGAAGTCTGGAGGCGACTCTCTCATACAGACCACAGGAAAGCTGGAATATTTGTGTGTATGGGGGAGTCGGGAGAGATCGCCGTCTGCCAAATGACCGTTCAGCCAACTCTGATCTCATGTGTATGGGGCCGTTAGTATTACACTGACAGGCAGTGATGATACACGGCACTACAGTAGTACAGGGCATCACCGGAGCCATCAGAGGCTTGTATGTTGTGTGATCGCACTGATCAGAGGGGTTTAAAAAAGGTTTAAAGTGGAAAATAAATCAGTTTCAGCAAAATAAAATATCCATCACTATATGGAAAGCAGAGTCACTGCACAATGTTAGTTACGTCTCGTCCATAACTACTTTATTATACTCTATTATCCTGTACACAGTGGAGTAGATAGAAATCACAGATCCCACAGCAATAGCTGAAATTGGACCCTCCAACGTAAAGAAAAAAAAAATCTCTCCCTCTATCTCTCTATATACACTGTTCAATAAAATAAAGGGAACACTTAAACAACAGAATATAACTCCAAGTAAATCAAACTTCTGTGAAATCAAACTGTCCACTTAGGAAGCAACACTGATTGACAATCAATTTCACATGCTGTTGTGTAAATGGAATAGACAACAGACGGAAATTATTAGCAATTATCAAGACACCCTCAATAAAGGAGTGGTTCTGCAGGTGGGGACCACAGACCACATCTCAGTACCAATGCTTTCTGGCTGATGTTTTGGTCACTTTTGAATGTTGGTTGTGCTTTCACACTCGTGGTAACATGACACGAACTCTACAACCCACACAAGTGGCTCAGGTAGTGCAGCTCATCCAGGATGGCACATCATTGCAAGCTTTGGCAAGAAGCTTTGCTGTGTCTGTCAGCGCAGTGTCCAGAGGCTGGAGGCGCTACCAGGAGACAGGCCAGTACACCAGGAGATGTGGAGGGGGCCGTATGAGGGCAACAACCCAGCAGCAGCACCGCTACCTCCAACTTTGTGCAAGGAGGAACAGGAGGAGCACTGCCAGAGCCCTGCAAAATAATCTTCAGCAGGCCACAAATTTTCATGTGTCTGCACAAACGGTTAAAAACTGACTCCATAAGGATGGTCTGAGGTCCCGACGTCCACAGATGGGGGTTGCGCGCACAGCCCAACACCGTACAGGACACTTAGCATTTGTCACAGTACACCAGGATCAGCAAATTCACCAATGGTGCCCTGTGCTCTTCACAGATGAAAGCAGGTTCACACTGAGCACATATGACTGACGTGACAGAGTCTGGAGACGCCGTGGAGAGCGATCTGCTGCCTGCAACATCCTTCAGCATGACCGGTTTGGCAGTGGGTCAGTAATGGTGCGGGGTGGCATTTCTTTGGAGGGCCACATGATGTTGGGCTGTGAGCACAACCCCCATGGAGACAAAATTGTGCCTTTGGGTCGCCCTCCCAGGGCTGTGGGGTACCCGGTACCGGGCCGGTGTAAGGGGGAATGTGTCACAGCAGCAGTGACCCGGTCCATGGCCCTGGGCGCCCAATATTAATGGCGGTGGTGTTAATGGTGTTAAAGCTTATTTGAATAGTTTGTGACGCCACCCGTGGTGTTTGGCAAGGGAGATGTTAAGCCAACGCTGCATGCAGATCCGCGGGGACTGATGGTGTGGTGCAGCAAAGATGGTATAGCTCCCCACAGGTGGAGCTGTAGTCCCAGGGCAGTGTAGGTGCAATGGATAAGGAGAGGCGCAGAATGGTATAGATGCTGTTACCCAGATGTAGCGTTGCTGGAGGTGTTAGCGACGAATGAATGGAGGACACCAGAGCTTGCAGTTTCAATGCTTTACTCACAGTTCGTGGTACCCACTGGTGCCTGCCTCCGTGCCGTGTCCTCCGGGGTAGAGACTCAATCAACCTCCAGGGCAAGTCAGAGTTCTCCTCTCCAACACTCAAGATGTGCCTTTCCTGAACGACTCCTCTATTGCGGCTTTTAGTGTGAAGAACTCCAGTACCGTAGTTCTCTGGAATTCCTCCTGTCAGATGTTCCCAGAACCTCACTTGTATGACAGACAGCGGTAGCCTCTTATCGGGGACTCTCTTCTCAGAAGTTCTGGCTCTCTATCCAGTTGCTGTTGTGTCCCAAGTCTTAGATGGGAGTAGTGCATTTACAGCCAACTACTCCACCGGTGTCTGCTGCAGAACCAGAAGTGTCCATACAACCTCGGGGACCGGGCCCCAGCCTTGTGCTGAGATCCTATAGGCAGGGTTCCTCTTCCAACCCACAACTCCTCTCTGTTCTCCTACTCCTTCGTTCCGCGCTGTTCCTTCTCTCTCTTATGGAAGCTTAGGTTGCAGTTCTACGTCTTTCTCCTTCTCTTCTCTTTCCCGTGCCAGCTGGCTCAGATCACTGAGGCAGCTGCAGCACTCTTTCTAAACTGAACTCAAACTGAACTCAAAACTAACTTCAGAACTGAACTCCTTCTCGCTAGACCTCCTGTCAGACTGACCTACGATCCTCAACTTTCCCCCTCTTTTATACTGTCTTGCTACAAAGCAGGGTTTCATGAAGGGTGCTCTGCTACCCCCAGCCTGAAGCTGCTAGGTGGACCTACTGAACTATCCTGTGTGTGACATGCAGGTGTTGGAGCGTGGAAAGGAGTTCCCAACTTACCTAGTTGGTGGGGCACTACACCTTAGGAGAAATTGCAGTACATCTGTGGCGACTGAGCCTCAGGGGCGCCACACCTTTACCTGGAGATAAATTCCCAGTGGGGGCAATTTCCAAAATGCAATAACTTAAGTGGGGAATTCAGCTCTTTTCACACTTAAAGGGAAGGTGCCGCAATTTTATATAATTTGCAAAAAAATAGTAAGTTACAAAACATGTTGTTTCAGCAAATGTTGTACTAACCAGGATTTATGGTTTGTTTGTAATAATGTTTTCATGTAGCCACTGGGCGCTGCCATCTTGATTTGCAGATCTGTGGAGGACTCATACAGTCTGCAAATATGGCCGTCCCTGCACATAGGAAACTGCGGTCGGCTTCCGACCGCACATTGCAGCCTCAGTAGCAGAGAACTGGGCACACCCCTGTGAGCTGCACCATTCACTGCTGTAGGTGTGGCTGGGGGCCATTTTACTGTAGCCCAGTGCTATCTGCTGAGCTCCACTTATCCTCTATCACAGGACCACTTGTGGCATAACGGGTCCTGTGTTGTGAGGAGAGGCTGAAGAAAAGGAGAAGGTGGTCAGCAGAGGAGAGAAGCGCTCACTGGAGCCGGAGGATGGAGAGTGGTGAGTGCGGGTGACTTTCCTCTATGCTCCTCTGTACTGCTTACTCCAGGCTCGGCCCTGTGCTTCCTGCTCCAGCGTCCTCCTGCTCTGTCTCCGCCTCCTCACTCACAGCCCCAGTGATCTCCGGTAATCTGACACCTTTGCTTTTATGGCTGTCTGAGGAGGACAGTGACTTATACAGCCCATAGTCTTCTGTATAATTGGGGGGGGCTGGAAGTTTCACCAGTGTGGGCATATCTGTAATACTGTCTGCTGAGCCGTGTATCTAATCCTCTCCTGTGTGATACTTTCTGCTGAGCCGTGTATCTAATCCTCTCCTGTGTGATACTGTCTGCTGAGCCGTGTATCTAATCCTCTCCTGTGTGATACTGTCTGCTGAGCTGTGTATCTAATCCTATCCTGTGTGATACTGTATTCTGAGCCGGGTATCTAATCCTCTCCTGTGTGATACTTTCTGCTGAGCCGTGTATCTAATCCTCTCCTGTGTGATGCTGCCTGCTGAGCCGTGTATCTAATCCTATCCCGTGTGATACTGCTCTCCTGAAATACTCTGTGCTGCTGTCACTCTGCTCCCAGAATCCTTGCTGCCTGCCATCCTCGGTGACCGAAGACCCCATTCCTCTCCTCAGATCCCGTCCTGGCGATGTGTGAAACCGAGGGGACAGGGGCCTGATGTATGGTGGAAGGAGCAGGGCGACAGCAGCACAGAGTATTTCAGGAGAGCAGTGTGCTGGTCTGTGGGGGGCGCCCTGTTCGGTGCCAGGGATTGTACAAAGAGCGCTGTGTTTTATTCACATGGATGGACCATCTGCTTGTCTGTTCCACAGAAATCCAGGAAACATGTCTGCTGATTGATGGCCTGTTCTGATCCAGACTTTACATGCAAAGACAGTCAGTAACTTTGCAAGCCCCATCAAAATGGCTGCTCACTGTGTCTATAGATGTCATAGGTTTTTGTGCCAGATTTCAGTAGCTGCTCCCCCTAGTGTTAACAAGTGGAAATGCCAAACTTTTTAAAATTATTTTTCATATTTTGCAAAATTAAAAACAAACGATAATATTTTTTAAGAAAATGTAAACATTAATTCTTTACATTTTTTCAATTGCTGAAAAAAATTTTTTGGGATGGCACCTTCCCTTTAAGGGATCTGTATATGGAGTCTACAAACTACAGTGGGGAAAATAAGGATTTGTTACGCTGCCAATTTTAGGGCTAAAGTCACATTTTTGTGAGGAAAAAAGTAAAATTGTCATTTTTTCCTTCCACATTGCTTAAATTCCTGTCAAGCTATCAGGATTCAGATATTGCCCTGTCAGAAAGGAGAATACAGGGAGCGAAAGGGTTAATAGGACTCACAGGAGGAACCGGCCCAGAAAGCAGAAGATCCAGGAGTGTCCGCCACATATATGACTGCTCTGTGCACACAGGACCTGTGATGAGGTCACAGGAGGGGAGGAGTCAGGGGTCACATGATCAGGGGCCTCAGTGTGTGCAGGACTCAGTGTGCTGGAGCGCTCCCGATAATCAGCTGCGTGTGTCGCGCTGTGTGATAGTCACAGCACCTGCATGGAGGGCGACACATGCAGCTGATTATCGGGAGCGCTCCAGGGATCCGGGGTCCCGATGCAGCTATTCGGTAAGCGATATTAGCCAATAACAACTTCTCCGACGATATTCGCTCATCTCTAGTAATAACAGCTCAAAGAAATTCACCGAACTTTTCATTAAGTTTAATAGCGAGACCCTATTAAATATTGAGCACCAGAGGGACGAAGCATTGACAGCGGCATGTAAAAGTGTGGGCGCCCCGGGTCAAAATGACCGTTATTGTGAGCAGTAGTAAGATGAAGATGAAATGATCTCTAAAAGGCCGAACCTCTAAGAAGACACAAAGCCTTTGTATTCTAGGCAAAAATAATAATAAAAATAAAAAGAGACTTTTTTACAATTTCATAATTGCAAAAAGGAAAAAGGGGCGATGCAAAACTTTGGGCACCCTTGGAGATTTGTGTACTCAGATAATTTTGACCAAGATTTCACACCTTAATTAGCTTGTTAGGGTTATGGTGAGATCACATGGTGACCAGGAGCTACAGTCTGAGGAAAGGGCTAAAAAGCCTTCACTAGACCCCTGTACAGCTGTATAATGAGGCCCAGGCTTTATAGTGAAGGGACAGGAGTGAGGGCCTGTGCCCAGGAGCTACAGTCTGAGGAAAGAGCTAAAAAGCCTTCACTAGACCCCTGTACAGCTGTATAATGAGGGCCAAGCTTTATAGTGAAGGGACAGGAGTGAGGGCCTGATCCCAGGAGCTACAGTCTGAGGAAAGGGCTAAAAAGCCTTCACTAGACCCCTGTACAGCTGTATAATGATGCCCAGGCTTTATAGTGAAGGGACAGGAGTGAGAGCCTGTTCCCAGGAGCTACAGTCTGAGGAAGGGGCTAAAAAGCCTTCACTAGACCCCTGTACAGCTGTATAATGAGGCCCAGGCTTTATAGTGAAGGGACAGGAGTGAGGGCCTGTGCCCAGGATCTACAGTCTGAGGAAAGGGCTAAAAAGCCTTCACTAGACCTCTGTACAGCTGTATAATGAGGCCCAGGCTTTATAGTGAAGGGACAGAAATGAGGGCCTGTGCCCAGGATCTACAGACTGAGGAAAGGGCTAAAAGCCTTCACTAGACCCCTGTACAGCTGTATAATGAGGCCCAGGCTTTATAGTGAAGGGACTGGAGTGAGGGCCTGTTCCCAGGAGCTACAGACTGAGGAAAGGGCTAAAAAGCCTTCACTAGACCCCTGTACTGCTGTATAATGAGGCCCAGGCTTTATATTGAAGGGACTGGAGTGAGGGCCTGTTCCCAGGAGCTACAGACTGAGGAAAGGGCTAAAAAGCCTTCACTAGACCCCTGTACTGCTGTATAATGAGGCCCAGGCTTTATAGTGAAGGGACAGGAGTGAGAGCCTGTTCCCAGGAGCTACAGTCTGAGGAAGGGGCTAAAAAGCCTTCACTAGACCCCTGTACAGCTGTATAATGAGGCCCAGGCTTTATAGTGAAGGGACAGGAGTGAGGGCCTGTGCCCAGGAGCTACAGTCTGAGGAAAGGGCTAAAAAGCCTTCACTAGACCTCTGTACAGCTGTATAATGAGGCCCAGGCTTTATAGTGAAGGGACAGAAATGAGGGCCTGTGCCCAGGATCTACAGACTGAGGAAAGGGCTAAAAGCCTTCACTAGACCCCTGTACAGCTGTATAATGAGGCCCAGGCTTTATAGTGAAGGGACTGGAGTGAGGGCCTGTTCCCAGGAGCTACAGACTGAGGAAAGGGCTAAAAAGCCTTCACTAGACCCCTGTACTGCTGTATAATGAGGCCCAGGCTTTATAGTGAAGGGACTGGAGTGAGGGCCTGTTCCCAGGAGCTACAGACTGAGGAAAGGGCTAAAAAGCCTTCACTAGACCCCTGTACTGCTGTATAATGAGGCCCAGGCTTTATAGTGAAGGGACAGGAGTGAGGGCCTGTGCCCAGGATCTACAGACTGAGGAAAGGGCTAAAAGCCTTCACTAGACCCCTGTACAGCTGTATAATGAGGTCCAGGTGTGGCGCCCCTGAGGCTCAGTCGCCACAGAGGTACTGCACCTTCTCCTAAGGTGTAGTGCCCCACTGCCTAGGTAAGTTGGGAACTCCTTTCCACACTACACACCTGCATCCCACACACAGGATAGTTCAGCACTGATCACATTGCGGCTCATGCTTAGAGGGTAGCAGAGCACCTCTGGTGATTCCTTGCTTCTTAACACGAGATGTGCTGGGAGGTGGGTGGAGTGGAGATCCATATAAAAGAGTGGGAAGGTTTAGAATTGCAGGTCAGTCTGACAGGAGGTCAGGCGAGAGGAGTTCAGTTCTGAAGTTAGTTTTGAGTTCAGTTTGAGTTCAGTTTAGAAAGAGTGCTGCAGCTGCCTCAGTGATCTGAGCCAGCTGGCACGGGAAAGAGAAGAGAAGGAGAAAGACGTAGAACTGCAACCTAAGCATCCATAAGAGAGAGAAGGAACAGCGCAGAACGAAGTAGTAGGAGAACAGAGAGGAGTTGTGGGTTGGAAGAGGAACCCTGCCTATAGGTTCTCAGCGCAAGGCCGGGGCCCGGTCCCCGAGGTTGTATGGACACTTATGGTTCTGCAGCAGACACCGGTGGAGTAGTTGGCTGTAAATGCACTACTCCCATTTAAGACTTGGGACACAACAGCAACACGGATAGAGAGCCGGGATCCAGGAGGTCCCTGATCAGGCTACAGTTGTCTGTCATACAAGTAAGGTTCTAGGAACATCTGACAGGAGGAACTTCAGAGTAACCACTGTACTGGAGTTCTTCACACTAAAAGGTGCAATAGAGGAGTCGTTCAGGAAAGGCACATGTTGGCGGAGTGTTGGAGAGGAGAACCCTGACTTGCCCGGGAGGTTGATTGAGTCTCTACCCCAGAGGACACGGCACGGAGGCAGGCACCAGTGGTTACCAAGAACTGTGAGTAAAGCTTTGAAACTTCAAGTCCTGGTGTCCTCCATTCATTCGCCGCTAACACCTTCAGCACTGCTAAATCTGGGTACCAGCATCTATACCATTCTGCGCCTCTACTCATCCATTGCACCTACACTGCCCTCGGACTACAGCTCCACCTGTGGGGAGCTACACCATCTTAGCTGCACCACACCATCAGTCTCAGTGGATCTGCACGCAGCGTTGGCTCAAAATCTTACTTGCCAAACACCACGGGTGGCGTCACAAACTATCCATACAAACTATAGTATTAACATCACCGCCATTGATATTGGGCGCCCAGGGCCACAGACCGGGTCACTGTTGCTGTGACACATCCCCCTTACACCGGCCCGGTACCGGGTACCCCGCTGCCCTGGGTGTGAGGGCGACCCACAGACTTTATAGTGAAGGGACAGGAGTGAGGATTGTTCCCAGGAGCTACAGTCTGAGGAAAGGGATAAAAAGCCTTCTCTAGACCCCTGTACAGCTGTATACTGAGGCCCAGGCTTTATAGTGAAGGGACAGGAGTGAGGGGCTGAACCTAGAAGCTACAGTCTGAGGAAAGGGCTAAAAAGCCTTCACTAGACCCCTGTACAGCTGTATAATGAGGCCCAGGCTTTATAATGAAGGGACAGGAGGGAGGGTGTTGTGAGTTCATTTTCCCCTTCTTCACTGAGGTCTGGGGAACTCCCTATTCTGGTAAAGGAAGGTAATGAGCCTGATTATCAGGCACCTGAGTCTAATGAGGATGACTGGCTGAGTGGAATCACTGACTGGATATAAGGCTGCCGACGCCCTCCTGCCCTGCGGGTGATTTCTCTGTGGACTCCTAGGATACCAGTCTGATTCTTGCTTCCCTAAAGCCAAGTTTCTGCTTTGCCTGTTTGCATTTATGTTTTGTGTTTGTTTTCCTTGCTTTTTTGGATTCTGCCATTCTCTGCTGGGATGAGCTGAATCTCCTTTTGCCTGTTGCTCTGTCTTCAGAATATTCCTGAGTACTGACATAGCTTTTTGAAGCCTAGCGTCTTCAGGGTCTTTTTCACTGTCAGTCTGTTGGCTCTTATTTTCATAGGGTTTTTTACGGCTTGCAGACAGCAGCCTTCCTGTCCTTTCCTATCTAGGTAGTTTTGGGCCCCGTCTTTGCTCAGTCTATCTTTCTGTCTGTGTTGGTGTTTTCATCTTGCTTCATCGTCATTATATGTTGGGGGCTGCCTACTGCTTTGGGGTCTGCTCTGGGGCAGTTTAGATTTCCCCTTTCTTTCTTTAGGCCTATTTATTTCTCCAGCTGTGATCGAGGGGTCTAGGGCATCGTAGGAACCCCCACGGCTACTGCTAGTTGTTGTGATAGGATCAGGGGTCTGCAATCCGATAGCTGCCAACCTCTCTGGTTTTCTGGACTTAGCTAGCATTTCTGTTTTTTGCCTCCTACGGTGACTCAATCATAACAGGAGGGCCTGTTCCCAGGAGCTACAGACTGAAGAAAGGGCTAAAAAGCCTTCACTAGACCCCTGTAGAGCTGTATAATGAGGCCCAGGCTTTATAGTGAAGGGACAGGAGTGAGGGCCTGTGCCCAGGAACTACAGTCTGAGGAAAGGGCTAAAAAGCCTTCACTAGACCCCTGTACAGCTGTATAATGAGGCCCAGGCTTTATAGTGAAGGGACAGGAGTGAGGGCCTGATCCGAGGAGCTACAGACTGAGGAAAGGGCTAAAAAGCCTTCACTAGACCCCTGTACAGCTGTATAATGAGGCCCAGGCTTTATAGTGAAGGGACAGGAGTGAGGGCCTGTGCCCAGGAGCTACAGTCTGAGGAAAGGGCTAAAAAGCCTTCACTAGACCCCTGTACAGCTGTATAATGAGGCCCAGGCTTTATAGTGAAGGGACAAGAGTGAGGGCCTGTGCCCAGGAGCTACAGTCTGAGGAAAGGGCTAAAAAGCCTTCACTAGACCCCTGTACAGCTGTATAATGAGGCCCAGGCTTTATAGTGAAGGGACAGGAGTGAGGGCCTGTGCCCAGGAGCTACAGTCTGAGGAAAGGACTAAAAAGCCTTCACTAGACCCCTGTACAGCTGTATAATGAGGCCCAGGCTTTATAGTGAAGGGACAGGAGTGAGGGCCTGTGCCCAGGAGCTACAGTCTGAGGAAAGGGCTAAAAAGCCTTCACTAGACCTCTGTACAGCTGTATAATGAGGCCCAGGCTTTATAGTGAAGGGACAGAAATGAGGGCCTGTGCCCAGGATCTACAGACTGAGGAAAGGGCTAAAAGCCTTCACTAGACCCCTGTACAGCTGTATAATGAGGCCCAGGCTTTATAGTGAAGGGACTGGAGTGAGGGCCTGTTCCCAGGAGCTACAGACTGAGGAAAGGGCTCAAAAGCCTTCACTAGACCCCTGTACTGCTGTATAATGAGGCCCAGGCTTTATAGTGAAGGGACTGGAGTGAGGGCCTGTTCCCAGGAGCTACAGACTGAGGAAAGGGCTAAAAAGCCTTCACTAGACCCCTGTACTGCTGTATAATGAGGCCCAGGCTTTATAGTGAAGGGACAGGAGTGAGGGCCTGTGCCCAGGATCTACAGACTGAGGAAAGGGCTAAAAGCCTTCACTAGACCCCTGTACAGCTGTATAATGAGGTCCAGGTGTGGCGCCCCTGAGGCTCAGTCGCCACAGAGGTACTGCACCTTCTCCTAAGGTGTAGTGCCCCACTGCCTAGGTAAGTTGGGAACTCCTTTCCACACTACACACCTGCATCCCACACACAGGATAGTTCAGCACTGATCACATTGCGGCTCATGCTTAGAGGGTAGCAGAGCACCTCTGGTGATTCCTTGCTTCTTAACACGAGATGTGCTGGGAGGTGGGTGGAGTGGAGATCCATATAAAAGAGTGGGAAGGTTTAGAATTGCAGGTCAGTCTGACAGGAGGTCAGGCGAGAGGAGTTCAGTTCTGAAGTTAGTTTTGAGTTCAGTTTGAGTTCAGTTTAGAAAGAGTGCTGCAGCTGCCTCAGTGATCTGAGCCAGCTGGCACGGGAAAGAGAAGAGAAGGAGAAAGACGTAGAACTGCAACCTAAGCATCCATAAGAGAGAGAAGGAACAGCGCAGAACGAAGTAGTAGAACAGAGAGGAGTTGTGGGTTGGAAGAGGAACCCTGCCTATAGGTTCTCAGCGCAAGGCCGGGGCCCAGTCCCCGAGGTTGTATGGACACTTATGGTTCTGCAGAAGACACCGGTGGAGTAGTTGGCTGTAAATGCACTACTCCCATTTAAGACTTGGGACACAACAGCAACACGGATAGAGAGCCGGGATCCAGGAGGTCCCTGATCAGGCTACAGTTGTCTGTCATACAAGTAAGGTTCTAGGAACATCTGACAGGAGGAACTTCAGAGTAACCACTGTACTGGAGTTCTTCACACTAAAAGGTGCAATAGAGGAGTCGTTCAGGAAAGGCACATGTTGGCGGAGTGTTGGAGAGGAGAACCCTGACTTGCCCGGGAGGTTGATTGAGTCTCTACCCCAGAGGACACGGCACGGAGGCAGGCACCAGTGGTTACCAAGAACTGTGAGTAAAGCTTTGAAACTTCAAGTCCTGATGTCCTCCATTAATTCGCCGCTAACACCTTCAGCACTGCTAAATTTGGGTACCAGCATCTATACCATTCTGCGCCTCTACTCATCCATTGCACCTACACTGCCCTCGGACTACAGCTCCACCTGTGGGGAGCTACACCATCTTTGCTGCACCACACCATCAGTCTCAGTGGATCTGCACGCAGCGTTGGCTCAAAATCTTACTTGCCAAACACCACGGGTGGCGTCACAAACTATCCATACAAACTATAGTATTAACATCACCGCCATTGATATTGGGCGCCCAGGGCCACAGACCGGGTCACTGTTGCTGTGACACATCCCCCTTACACCGGCCCGGTACCGGGTACCCCGCTGCCCTGGGTGTGAGGGCGACCCACAGACTTTATAGTGAAGGGACAGGAGTGAGGCTTGTTCCCAGGAGCTACAGTCTGAGGAAAGGGATAAAAAGCCTTCTCTAGACCCCTGTACAGCTGTATACTGAGGCCCAGGCTTTATAGTGAAGGGACAGGAGTGAGGGGCTGAACCTAGAAGCTACAGTCTGAGGAAAGGGCTAAAAAGCCTTCACTAGACCCCTGTACAGCTGTATAATGAGGCCCAGGCTTTATAATGAAGGGACAGGAGGGAGGGTGTTGTGAGTTCATTTTCCCCTTCTTCACTGAGGTCTGGGGAACTCCCTATTCTGGTAAAGGAAGGTAATGAGCCTGATTATCAGGCACCTGAGTCTAATGAGGATGACTGGCTGAGTGGAGTCACTGACTGGATATAAGGCTGCCGACGCCCTCCTGCCCTGCGGGTGATTTCTCTGTGGACCCCTAGGATACCAGTCTGATTCTTGCTTCCCTAAAGCCAAGTTTCTGCTTTGCCTGTTTGCATTTATGTTTTGTGTTTGTTTTCCTTGCTTTTTTGGATTCTGCCATTCCCTGCTGGGATGAGCTGAATCTCCTTTTGCCTGTTGCTCTGTCTTCAGAATATTCCTGAGTACTGACATAGCTTTTTGAAGCCTAGCGTCTTCAGGGTCTTTTTCACTGTCAGTCTGTTGGCTCTTATTTTCATAGGGTTTTTTACGGCTTGCAGACAGCAGCCTTCCTGTCCTTTCCTATCTAGGTAGTTTTGGGCTCCGTCTTTGCTCAGTCTATCTTTCTGTCTGTGTTGGTGTTTTCATCTTGCTTCATCGTCATTATATGTTGGGGGCTGCCTACTGCTTTGGGGTCTGCTCTGGGGCAGTTTAGATTTCCCCTTTCTTTCTTTAGGCCTATTTATTTCTCCAGCTGTGATCGAGGGGTCTAGGGCATCGTAGGAACCCCCACGGCTACTGCTAGTTGTTGTGATAGGATCAGGGGTCTGCAATCCGATAGCTGCCAACCTCTCTGGTTTTCTGGACTTAGCTAGCATTTCTGTTTTTTGCCTCCTACGGTGACTCAATCATAACAGGAGGGCCTGTTCCCAGGAGCTACAGACTGAAGAAAGGGCTAAAAAGCCTTCACTAGACCCCTGTAGAGCTGTATAATGAGGCCCAGGCTTTATAGTGAAGGGACAGGAGTGAGGGCCTGTGCCCAGGAACTACAGTCTGAGGAAAGGGCTAAAAAGCCTTCACTAGACCCCTGTACAGCTGTATAATGAGGCCCAGGCTTTATAGTGAAGGGACAGGAGGGCCTGTGCCCAGGAACTACAGTCTGAGGAAAGGGCTACAAAGCCTTCACTAGACCCCTGTACAGCTGTATAATGAGGCCCAGGCTTTATAGTGAAGGGACAGGAGTGAGGGCCTGATCCGAGGAGCTACAGACTGAGGAAAGGGCTAAAAAGCCTTCACTAGACCCCTGTACAGCTGTATAATGAGGCCCAGGC
The DNA here is from genome assembly GCF_039654945.1 of Dendrobates tinctorius. Classification (NCBI taxonomy): domain Eukaryota; kingdom Metazoa; phylum Chordata; class Amphibia; order Anura; family Dendrobatidae; genus Dendrobates; species Dendrobates tinctorius. Next base: position 939,951 of record NW_027362038.1, on the reverse strand, counting down.
TTTATAGTGAAGGGACAGGAGTGAGGGCCTGTTCCCAGGAGCTACAGTCTGAGGAAAGGGCTAAAAAGCCTTCACTAGACCCCTGTACAGCTGTATAATGAGGCCCAGGCTTTATAGTGAAGGGACAGGAGTGAGGGCCTGTGCCCAGGAGCTACAGTCTGAGGAAAGGGCTAAAAAGCCTTCACTAGACCCCTGTACAGCTGTATAATGAGGCCCAGGCTTTATAGTGAAGGGACAGGAGTGAGGGCCTGTGCCCAGGAGCTACAGTCTGAGGAAAGGGCTAAAAAGCCTTCACTAGACCCCTGTACAGCTGTATAATGAGGCCCAGGCTTTATAGTGAAGGGACAGGAGTGAGGGCCTGTGCCCAGGAGCTACAGTCTGAGGAAAGGACTAAAAAGCCTTCACTAGACCCCTGTACAGCTGTATAATGAGGCCCAGGCTTTATAGTGAAGGGACAGGAGTGAGGGCCTGTGCCCAGGAGCTACAGTCTGAGGAAAGGGCTAAAAAGCCTTCACTAGACCTCTGTACAGCTGTATAATGAGGCCCAGGCTTTATAGTGAAGGGACAGAAATGAGGGCCTGTGCCCAGGATCTACAGACTGAGGAAAGGGCTAAAAGCCTTCACTAGACCCCTGTACAGCTGTATAATGAGGCCCAGGCTTTATAGTGAAGGGACTGGAGTGAGGGCCTGTTCCCAGGAGCTACAGACTGAGGAAAGGGCTAAAAAGCCTTCACTAGACCCCTGTACTGCTGTATAATGAGGCCCAGGCTTTATAGTGAAGGGACTGGAGTGAGGGCCTGTTCCCAGGAGCTACAGACTGAGGAAAGGGCTAAAAAGCCTTCACTAGACCCCTGTACTGCTGTATAATGAGGCCCAGGCTTTATAGTGAAGGGACAGGAGTGAGGGCCTGTGCCCAGGATCTACAGACTGAGGAAAGGGCTAAAAGCCTTCACTAGACCCCTGTACAGCTGTATAATGAGGTCCAGGTGTGGCGCCCCTGAGGCTCAGTCACCACAGAGGTACTGCACCTTCTCCTAAGGTGTAGTGCCCCACTGCCTAGGTAAGTTGGGAACTCCTTTCCACACTACACACCTGCATCCCACACACAGGATAGTTCAGCACTGATCACATTGCGGCTCATGCTTAGAGGGTAGCAGAGCACCTCTGGTGATTCCTTGCTTCTTAACACGAGATGTGCTGGGAGGTGGGTGGAGTGGAGATCCATATAAAAGAGTGGGAAGGTTTAGAATTGCAGGTCAGTCTGACAGGAGGTCAGGCGAGAGGAGTTCAGTTCTGAAGTTAGTTTTGAGTTCAGTTTGAGTTCAGTTTAGAAAGAGTGCTGCAGCTGCCTCAGTGATCTGAGCCAGCTGGCACGGGAAAGAGAAGAGTAGGAGAAAGACGTAGAACTGCAACCTAAGCATCCATAAGAGAGAGAAGGAACAGCGCAGAACGAAGTAGTAGGAGAACAGAGAGGAGTTGTGGGTTGGAAGAGGAACCCTGCCTATAGGTTCTCAGCGCAAGGCCGGGGCCCGGTCCCCGAGGTTGTATGGACACTTTTGGTTCTGCAGCAGACACCGGTGGAGTAGTTGGCTGTAAATGCACTACTCCCATTTAAGACTTGGGACACAACAGCAACACGGATAGAGAGCCGGGATCCAGGAGGTCCCTGATCAGGCTACAGTTGTCTGTCATACAAGTAAGGTTCTAGGAACATCTGACAGGAGGAACTTCAGAGTAACCACTGTACTGGAGTTCTTCACACTAAAAGGTGCAATAGAGGAGTCGTTCAGGAAAGGCACATGTTGGCGGAGTGTTGGAGAGGAGAACCCTGACTTGCCCGGGAGGTTGATTGAGTCTCTACCCCAGAGGACACGGCACGGAGGCAGGCACCAGTGGTTACCAAGAACTGTGAGTAAAGCTTTGAAACTTCAAGTCCTGGTGTCCTCCATTCATTCGCCGCTAACACCTTCAGCACTGCTAAATCTGGGTACCAGCATCTATACCATTCTGCGCCTCTACTCATCCATTGCACCTACACTGCCCTCGGACTACAGCTCCACCTGTGGGGAGCTACACCATCTTTGCTGCACCACACCATCAGTCTCAGTGGATCTGCACGCAGCGTTGGCTCAAAATCTTACTTGCCAAACACCACGGGTGGCGTCACAAACTATCCATACAAACTATAGTATTAACATCACCGCCATTGATATTGGGCGCCCAGGGCCACAGACCGGGTCACTGTTGCTGTGACACATCCCCCTTACACCGGCCCGGTACCGGGTACCCCGCTGCCCTGGGTGTGAGGGCGACCCACAGACTTTATAGTGAAGGGACAGGAGTGAGGCTTGTTCCCAGGAGCTACAGTCTGAGGAAAGGGCTAAAAAGCCTTCTCTAGACCCCTGTACAGCTGTATACTGAGGCCCAGGCTTTATAGTGAAGGGACAGGAGTGAGGGGCTGAACCTAGAAGCTACAGTCTGAGGAAAGGGCTAAAAAGCCTTCACTAGACCCCTGTACAGCTGTATAATGAGGCCCAGGCTTTATAATGAAGGGACAGGAGGGAGGGTGTTGTGAGTTCATTTTCCCCTTCTTCACTGAGGTCTGGGGAACTCCCTATTCTGGTAAAGGAAGGTAATGAGCCTGATTATCAGGCACCTGAGTCTAATGAGGATGACTGGCTGAGTGGAGTCACTGATTGGATATAAGGCTGCCGACGCCCTCCTGCCCTGCGGGTGATTTCTCTGTGGACTCCTAGGATACCAGTCTGATTCTTGCTTCCCTAAAGCCAAGTTTCTGCTTTGCCTGTTTGCATTTATGTTTTGTGTTTGTTTTCCTTGCTTTTTTGGATTCTGCCATTCCCTGCTGGGATGAGCTGAATCTCCTTTTGCCTGTTGCTCTGTCTTCAGAATATTCCTGAGTACTGACATAGCTTTTTGAAGCCTAGCGTCTTCAGGGTCTTTTTCACTGTCAGTCTGTTGGCTCTTATTTTCATAGGGTTTTTTACGGCTTGCAGACAGCAGCCTTCCTGTCCTTTCCTATCTAGGTAGTTTTGGGCCCCGTCTTTGCTCAGTCTATCTTTCTGTCTGTGTTGGTGTTTTCATCTTGCTTCATCGTCATTATATGTTGGGGGCTGCCTACTGCTTTGGGGTCTGCTCTGGGGCAGTTTAGATTTCCCCTTTCTTTCTTTAGGCCTATTTATTTCTCCAGCTGTGATCGAGGGGTCTAGGGCATCGTAGGAACCCCCACGGCTACTGCTAGTTGTTGTGATAGGATCAGGGGTCTGCAATCCGATAGCTGCCAACCTCTCTGGTTTTCTGGACTTAGCTAGCATTTCTGTTTTTTGCCTCCTACGGTGACTCAATCATAACAGGAGGGCCTGTTCCCAGGAGCTACAGACTGAAGAAAGCGCTAAAAAGCCTTCACTAGACCCCTGTAGAGCTGTATAATGAGGCCCAGGCTTTATAGTGAAGGGACAGGAGTGAGGGCCTGTGCCCAGGAACTACAGTCTGAGGAAAGGGCTAAAAAGCCTTCACTAGACCCATGTACAGCTGTATAATGAGGCCCAGGCTTTATAGTGAAGGGACAGGAGTGAGGGCCTGTGCCCAGGAACTACAGTCTGAGGAAAGGGCTACAAAGCCTTCACTAGACCCCTGTACAGCTGTATAATGAGGCCCAGGCTTTATAGTGAAGGGACAGGAGTGAGGGCCTGATCCGAGGAGCTACAGACTGAGGAAAGGGCTAAAAAGCCTTCACTAGACCCCTGTACAGCTGTATAATGAGGCCCAGGCTTTATAGTGAAGGGACAGGAGTGAGGGCCTGTTCCCAGGAGCTACAGTCTGAGGAAAGGGCTAAAAAGCCTTCACTAGACCCCTGTACAGCTGTATAATGAGGCCCAGGCTTTATAGTGAAGGGACAGGAGTGAGGGCCTGTGCCCAGGAGCTACAGTCTGAGGAAAGGGCTAAAAAGCCTTCACTAGACCCCTGTACAGCTGTATAATGAGGCCCAGGCTTTATAGTGAAGGGACAGGAGTGAGGGCCTGTGCCCAGGAGCTACAGTCTGAGGAAAGGGCTAAAAAGCCTTCACTAGACCCCTGTACAGCTGTATAATGAGGCCCAGGCTTTATAGTGAAGGGACAGGAGTGAGGGCCTGTGCCCAGGAGCTACAGTCTGAGGAAAGGACTAAAAAGCCTTCACTAGACCCCTGTACAGCTGTATAATGAGGCCCAGGCTTTATAGTGAAGGGACAGGAGTGAGGGCCTGTGCCCAGGAGCTACAGTCTGAGGAAAGGGCTAAAAAGCCTTCACTAGACCTCTGTACAGCTGTATAATGAGGCCCAGGCTTTATAGTGAAGGGACTGGAGTGAGGGCCTGTGCCCAGGATCTACAGACTGAGGAAAGGGCTAAAAGCCTTCACTAGACCCCTGTACAGCTGTATAATGAGGCCCAGGCTTTATAGTGAAGGGACTGGAGTGAGGGCCTGTTCCCAGGAACTACAGACTGAGGAAAGGGCTAAAAAGCCTTCACTAGACCCCTGTACTGCTGTATAATGAGGCCCAGGCTTTATAGTGAAGGGACTGGAGTGAGGGCCTGTGCCCAGGAGCTACAGTCTGAGGAAAGGGCTAAAAAGCCTTCACTAGACCCCTGTACAGCTGTATAATGAGGCCCAGGCTTTATAGTGAAGGGACAGGAGTGAGGGCCTGTTCCCAGAAGCTACAGTCTGAGGAAAGGGCTAAAAGCCTTCACTAGACCCCTGTACAGCTGTATAATGAGGCCAGGCTTTATAGTGAAGGGACAGGAGTGAGGGCCTGTTCCCAGGAACTACAGACTGAGGAAAGGGCTAAAAAGCCTTCACTAGACCCCTGTACTGCTGTATAATGAGGCCCAGGCTTTATAGTGAAGGGACTGGAGTGAGGGCCTGTGCCCAGGAGCTACAGTCTGAGGAAAGGGCTAAAAAGCCTTCACTAGACCCCTGTACAGCTGTGTAATGAGGCCCAGGCTTTATAGTGAAGGGACAGGAGTGAGGGCCTGTTCCCAGAAGCTACAGTCTGAGGAAAGGGCTAAAAGCCTTCACTAGACCCCTGTACAGCTGTATAATGAGGCCAGGCTTTATAGTGAAGGGACAGGAGTGAGGGCCTGTGCTCAGGAGCTACAGTCTGAGGAAAGGGCTAAAAAGCCTTCACTAGACCCCTGTACAGCTGTATAATGAGGCCCAGGCTTTATAGTGAAGGGACAGGAGTGAGGGCCTGTGCCCAGGAGCTACAGTCTGAGGAAAGGGCTAAAAAGCCTTCACTAGACCCCTGTACAGCTGTATAATGAGGCCCAGGCTTTATAGTGAAGGGACAGGAGTGAGGGCCTGTTCCCAGGAGCTACAGTCTGAGGAAAGGGCTAAAAAGCCTTCACTAGACCCCTGTACAGCTGTATAATGTGGCCCAGGCTTTATAGTGAAGGGACAGGAGGGAGAAAAGTGGAGAAAGGAGCCAGAAGAGCCGGACTGCCCATCACTAACCTGCAGAGCCGCACTCCACATATATGGCTGCTCTGTGCACAGGACCTGTGATGAGGTCACAGGAGGGGAGGAGTCAGGGGTCACATGATTTCCGGAGTGAAGACGCTCCATGGAGCCTTCTCCTCAGTCAGTGACATTCCTGCCATTATTCCCCCTCACTACTGGCACAATTACCCCGCGCCGCCTTCTCTACACAGTGTTATGTGTGGAATGTAACGTGTGATTTCTCTGGAGGGAAATAGACCCCACACAGGAGGGAATTATCACCAGTTACCGGCCGTCTACTATATGGCGGCATATGACTGTGCTATCGACTCCACACCAGGAGCCAAAACGCCCAAATCTCGGTTATTTCCTCCTTTCAGAGTCCGGCTGAGGCCGGGGTCACACTTGGGAGAAACTCGCCCGAGTCTCGCACCTCAGGGCCCTTGTGGATTAGCCTCTGTAGGGGAAACGACACCGGCTGTCAGGGACAGGGGGCCCCAACATAAATCCAATATTCGCTGTAAGAAAACCCAACCTGATGCCGCCATTCGGGGTAACCAATGCTCCGGCAGTCTGTGACAATGTCAGTAATTATATTTTTTCTCACTGATTGGTAGATTTGTGGTAATTCTCCTGGATGATATAGTGAGTTACTCCCGTCCTCTGGAGGAGCATGCTGAGCATGTCAGACAGGTTCTCCAGGTTCTACGTGACAACTATTTATTTGGTAACCTGGAGAAATGACAATTTGTGGTCCAGCAGGTCCAGCTCTCAGGACATTTGACTTCTGCATTGGGGTCTCAGATGGACCCCGTTACGGTCCCAGCAGTCCCTTCATTGGTTTTAGCCAAGTAACCTGAAAGTGTTACAGAGATTTCTTGTAGTTGAGATACTGAGGAACAAACAAGCGAAAAATAGGGTCTTACCTGATAACCAGATATAATGAGAGTAGGGGAGTATTACACTCACCTGATGGAGTGGCGCCTTTACACCATGCTCAATGCATAAATCAGCTGCTGCAGGACCCGGGGCCAAAGACCAAGCAGAAGAGCTGATCCGGGTATAATGTGTCTGTACCTGCGCTGCTGATGGAGACGATCGGAGATGGAGATTTTCATTAAAAACGTTTATTCAAATAGGTTTTCAAAGTCAACGCGTTTCACAGTCACGCAGGACGTCTTCCTCAGGACGAAACCTGATAGTGGATAAACATGTGAAGCCTGGAACGTTTTATATGCAGTCTTTATAATATTAATAACAATAATCTTTTTATTTAGATAGCGCCAATATATTCCGCAGCACTTTACAGTTTGCACACATTATCATCACTGTCCCCGATGGGGCTCACAATCTAAATTCCCTATCAGTATGTCTCTGGAATGAAAAAACGCCAACAAAGCACAAAATGTCACAGTTCATGAGAAAGTCCGTCACACAAAGATAAATTATAGTTCATGAAAAAACAGAACACACTTACATACAATAATTATATTATAAAGTGCCTATGAATGAAGTGAGGTCACCTAAAAGAATGAATAAAGATATACTGTATCTTTCGGACTATAAGACGCACCCCAAAGTTTCAGAAGAAAAATAGGGCAAAAGTTAATGTGTCAAATGGGGTTCTGTCCCACAGTCTGAATTCAGTAAACCCGGGGGGGGATCGGCAGCGCTGGTGGAGCCGGGGTCACAGGAGGTGTTCGGGGATCCGGCGATGATCTGACTTATCCCAGGCTGGTGCAGCAGGAGCCTCTGTAACATCTGTAATCTCACTGAGGCCATTTGGAGTAAGGGGGTTTAGTTTATAAATCCAGAAGATTTCTTTCCGATGTAGTTGTCCAATGCGATTTTGACCCTGTGGGGGAATCTCCTCTGTGGGGAATATTCTCAGTTGTGTGGAATCTTTCTTGTGTTTGATGGTGCAGTGACGTGAAAGCCCATGTTGGAGAAAACCCTATGGAGTATTGGAACGGTGTGACTTCAGCCTTTTGTGGAGGGGTTGGGTCATCCTTCCCACATATAATTTCTGGTATGAGCATATAATCACGTATGTAACATAACTGGTGGAACATGACATGGGAGTTTTGATCGGGAAAGTTTCACCAGTAGAAATAAGGGTGAATTCAGAGAGACCATGGCAGATCGAGTCACAACAGAGGCAAGTTTTCAGATTGCATGTAATGATTTTATTCGGGAGACAGGCGATTTTTAGCAAATCTTCCTTCTCTTTTATGTTTGCTGGTGCTAGGACATTGTTCAATGATGGAGGTCTTCAAAATATCAAAAACGGATTGCTGGGTAATGTTTTTCCCACTCCAGCTGTCTAAAATGCTCATGATGCTTCTGCAGAGGACGTGAGTAACTCAATATATAATCCAGGTAAACTACCGCAAATCTACCCATCGGGGAGAAAAAACATGACATTTTCAAAGGCTGCCGGAGCATTGTTTAATCTGAATGGCATCACCAAATTTTCATTATGCCCCTCCGGTGTATTGAATGCGGCCTTCCATTCATCACCATTGTGTATACGTAAAAGAGTAATCATAAGGAATTGAAAGAATTGTCACCCAGATCCTTCTAACAATTGTATTCCATGGTGAAACGAGACATCAAACCATATTAGAGTGCGGCGTGCAGGTAGCAGGGAGCTATACAGAGGAGAGAGCCTGACGGACTACGGCCGTTTCGCACTTGCTTAGCACTTCTACCGGTCCATGCTTGTCAGGGGGTTACACCACTTCATTTTAACAAGGGTTAGGGAATGGTTAACTGAGAAGTGCAAAACATTTACAGTGAGTACAGTGAGATGATTAATACAAAAAATTAATAGAATTATAACATAGATCATAGCCACACAGACATATTCAATGTATCACTGAGGCCAAGGGGAACTTGTGCATCGCAATCCACAATCCATGCTGCTTCTCTTGTTAGTAGTAATCTATTCTGGTCACCGCCTTGTACAGGATAATCACCGGGCTCAATTCCTGCAGATCTCAGCACATTGGGGTCCGCATTATGGACCTCTCTTATATCATTAATGTCACAGATCCTTTTCCTGTGTAACTGAATGGAAATGTTCTCTGAGCCTGATGTGTCGCGGTCTAATAGTCTGGGCAATATAAGAATCGTCCTGGGCAGTATATGACATAAAGCACTTGCTCTGTGCGGCCCGTGATTGGTTTATCTACCGTCATCGCCCCGATCCTCAGATTTCTCCTGTAAGATGGAGATGACAGAAGGAGCGATCCCCACAATGGAAATGGCCTCTTGGACGTCTTCCATGTAACCAGGTGACTTTATTGTTCTTCTCCTGGAATCTTTCCTGTAGCGATAAGTCATCTAAGTCACCGCTTCTTCTAGAAGCAATCGAGGGTTGTTCTTTGCTGCTACGGCTAAATCTTTATCTCCTCACAAATGCCAATTCCTGTTTATCGCTGATTTTATTACATTCATATTGGGATTAGGTGTAAAAGTGACAATAAACCTTTTATTATCTCGTCCTTTTTTCTGCTCTTCCTCCTGGATCTTGTAACTAGACCCACATGGGTTCCTCCATCGCTCTAGCACAGTGTAATAATGTTGGCGGATGACCTCTGTGTAATAAGTCGTCTGTCAGGTCATTCGCTTGTTGTAGGAAACCTTCTTCTCTACTATTCATTGTTCTCAGCCTCAGATACCGGCTGTATGGTCGGCCTCTGTTAGTATGTTCCAGGTGCGCATTATTAGAATGGAGGGACATATTGATGGCTGCAGGTTTTTATAGGCGCTGGTTATTATTCTACCATCCACTATTTTATTATTCACATCTGAGAAATCTAAGTTATTCTGTCCAAATTGTGAATAAATCTCATATTAACCTTATTCTCCTCCTTAAATATTTAATGAAATCATTAACCCCTTTCTGTACCAGGCCACACCAGAAACACATCATCCATGTACCGGTGGTCCGCACGGAGGTGTCAGTTTTACACTATAAATATATTTATTTTCAAAGTCTGGCAAGAACAAATTAGTGAGACTGCAGCATCCGGCGCCCCCATCGCTGTCCCCGTCATCTGGGTGGACCAGCTGCCCCCAAAAGAGAAGGCCTTATGGGACAATATAACATTCAGGCTTTCCAGGATGAATCCAATATAGTCATCTGTTTCAGCAGTGTTTTCCATAGATTTTTTATTGCTTCCAGTCCTGTGATTTGTGGAATTCGTGCGTACAAGCTCCCGACGTCGATCAAAGCCAATTTATAACCCTCCTGCCAATCTATACCGGACACAATTCTCTATAAATCTCCGGTGTCCTTGATGTGAGCAGGTGCTATTCTCAGTAATGGTCTCAGACACCGGTCTATAAATGTAGATAAAGATTCTGTTACTGATCCGACCCCGCGCACTATCGGGTGGCCTGGTGGGGGCGCTGCGTCTTTGTGGACTTTAGGAATATAATACCAATGCGGCTTGTGTGGAAATTCAGGGAAGAGTTTCTCTGATATTAGACAATCGTCCCTTCTCTATGTGAAATCTCAGAGAAGATCTTAGTTGTTCCTTCTCGTTATTTGTGGGATCAGCGCTTGTTTTTCTCTGTGCTGCTCTCTGATCGCTGTCTTTCTGCTCCTTACTATATTGTCCATTGCTACTAACACTACATTATTGCCTTTATCGGCTTCTCTAATAACAGGATCTTGGCAGTTTTTTATCTCCTTCAGTGCTCGCTGTTCTTTTTTGTTACATTATCTGTTGTTTTTGTACAGCACTGCCTGTGTGTCTTTTACCCCTCTGTAAAAAACATAAAAACAATTAACCCGATCAGTAAACACCGGAAATAGAAAACATGTGAGAATGACAAAATTACGTATTTATGGATGGCACAATTCCACAAAAAAATGCTGTAACGAGCGATCACAATTGTACTAATAAAAACGTTATCTCGTCCTGCAGAAAATAATCCATCATACAGCTCCACCGGAGGAAAATAACAATGTTACGGGGCTCGGGAAATGGAGAAACTGCTCCAAAAATGTTTCTTTCCAAACCTCAGATTTTTTTTCTCCACTAAAAGAATTATAAAAACTGGACATGTTCGGTGTTACCGTAATCATAGTGATGAGGAGAATCATATTACATGGTCAATTATACCACAAAATGTACAAAAACAATTCACAAAAAACAATGTCAGAATTGCTTTTTTCTCGATTTCACCGCACTTGGAATTTTTTCCTCGTTTTTGAGTGCACTATGTGGTAAAATTAAGGGAGTCATTGAAAAGTACAACTCGCCCCGCAAACATCAAGGCCTCATATGTCTATGTGGCCAGAGAGATAAAGAGTTATGGCTCTGGGAAGAAAAAAACAGAAACAAAAAACGAAAATGGGCCGCAGCATGAAGGGGTTAATTGTGTCTTTCTGCCACTTAAAGGGAAAGTTAGAAATTATTTGTTTTGTCAATTCCGCGTTATGTTCATGGCTTCTGATTTAGAGGAGTTGGCTATAAAACACATACCTGTGATTCCAGCTTACTCCGTGTCTCTGGCACCGATAGGGTCCTGGTTACCAATAGGGGGCGACTGGAGAAAGATCTGGTCACAATTAGAGACTAAATGGATCCGGCAATTAAATCCCTGACATCCCAATGGTGTAGATGAAGTTCTCCGCTTCTCCCCTTTCCTATAGGGGGTTTGGTGGAATTTGTTCTCTACACTCTTTATTACATAGAACAGTTTTCTCTGATCTCAATGTGTCTTATTTGTTTCTTATTTCCCCATAATACAACGGTCACAAGATCGCCGATCTGCACTTTACTCTCCGATGGTGACGATCCTCTAGACATCCGGACAGTCAGGAGCATTGGATCCCATCTGTGTCTCCCCACTATTCTAACAATGGACGCTCTCTCCGCCATCATTTCCTCCTCTATACGGTTATTACGGGGAATGACGCTGTGATGACTTCTCTTCTGGGAGAGACACAGATCACAGGTGACTAATATTGCAGTGTGAATAGAAACTTATATTTCCGGTATTTTTCTGCCCTTACATTGTGGGTTATGAGGTGTTTGGGGCTTGTTTTTTGTTCCGCCCTTTTCCCTTTGTTGTTATCTTTCCAGTTGGTAATTGGGATTCTAATATAAGCCCATATATCCCGGGAAGTGTCAGGTGCTGGGATCTCATTATATTATTAATAACAATTTCATTCCCGATTATTCCCGTCATTTATTGCTCGTTACATTCTCTCTATAAAATAACAGATTCCTCTTTGTTACACGTCCTAATACTGATCATTTATATCTCTATACTGTAGAGGAAACATTTCTAGGAGTGTATACACTTCACCACAAACACTTCCCATAGATTTTATTATCATCACTGTTATTAAGCTGCTTTTCTCTTTATATCTTTACCATATCACTGTTTATTCTCTTTTCTTACCCGTTGCACAGTTGCACTCTCACTGGTCACTTGGTGGGGTCACATTTGGCTCTTTTCACCTGCATTGTTTTGTTTCCGGACCCCCCTCACTATCACTTTACCTGATTGATCACTACCAGATGGCTCTATGCAGCATTATCCATCTTGGTCTTACCAACAGGTTTTCATCCTGATCCTCCTGCTTCACTGGGGAAGATATGACCGGGGAACAGCCCAAATTCCTTTAGAAACACCCCCACTTTATCCCAGAGTTACTCCCCTTGCCTGGATTAGTGCAGGACCTTGGTGTGTTGGAAACACTTATCCGTACCCTCTGAGGAAGCTGACGTGGCGAAACGCCGGTAAGAGGGAATAGTGGTGACTCTGCCATCTTTCTCTGTACACTCCCGGCATGTCGTCTGTAGGATCTGTAATCCCCATCTCTTGTTAGGATGGTTCCTCCTTTACACTATATGGGCTGTGCTGTATTCCTGGGATATCCCATATAGCACTGGCTGCACTTTATATCTCCTCTCTGTACTCCAGGGATGTAATGCGCTGTCAGCTCTTTATTCTCTCACTATTTATACCCTTTGCTCTGTGTCCTCTCTTTATATAAGCTATTCATCTATAAGTGCACAGGATCTATTCCCCTTATACACTGATATCCAGTGATAGATCTACAATCCGTTTCCATATATCTATGTATGGATTTATCTTATACTCAGTAAATACGGTGCACTTATCTCATCCCCACCTTGATAGTGACACTCTCTTAGGATTAGAGTTGAGCGACTTTTGGTTTTTTAGGGTCGCGTTTCGTTTCGTGAAACCCGACTTTTCCAAAAGTCGGGTCGAGCAAGATCGTCCGATTATAGGGAAAAGTCGGGGTAGTCACGAAACCCAATTTAAGTCAATGGGGAATAAAAGTCGGCAGTGAGAGGACAGGAAACACACCTACAGTGCCCATTTGAATGCCAAAAGCATCAATTCTTCTTACTTAAGCTTGTCAACCTTAATTAACTTCATAATACAAGTTACGCACTGAAAAATGGGGGTTATTTGGCTAAAGTTGTGGGGGGGGGGAGGGCTGGCTGCAGGTTTTCATGTGCCCTGGGCGAAAGAGCGCCCCTTTAACACATACCACAACTCATCAATGATCATGCTCCGATACGGCAGAGAAATAGCGGTATAGTACAATGAAAAATACTTCACTTTTTACATCTCATGACGAGGCCCATCTATTTCTCCATACAGAATCATTGGTCCCATATAATGTTTGAAACAGTATATGATGAGCTCCACATAATGCTACAGTATATGTTGGTCCCCATGGATGAAGCTCCACTGTCTTATGGGCCCAAATAATGCTCCAAACATAATGGGCCCCATTTCTAATGCTCTAGTGTATAATGGGCCCTGTAAATGCTGCTCCAGTGTCTGATGTCCACCTTTGGATGTTCCAGTGTATGGTGGGCCCCATCTATCATTCTCCAGAGTGTAGTGCTCCCCAAAAATTGCTGTCCCAACATTGAAAACAATCAAATAAGTCTCCTCGCTAGGGAATCCCTGTACTAGTCTGGACTCCTCGTCATCCCCATCTTCCATCTCACTGCACAGTATTTCAACTTTGCAAGTACTGTGATCCTGAGCAAGCAGGGGGGGCCCACTCGTTGGCGACGGCACTGGCACAGGGCCCCTGATAGTACGGTGGTGTGTCTGATGGCGGGTGGGCCGAACCTGCACTTTCATCTGCAGCTTCCTCTTTGTCACCGTGTAAGATGGAACTGTATATGGGAAGGGTAACCTGAGTTTCATCAGGGTCAGATTCAGGCCGTGTAGCGTGTGAGGGGAATGTAGTGGTCTGGGTCAATGTACCAGCAGATTCATCGAGCAGTGGCTGGGCATCAGTGCACTTGTGTCGCCCCCAGGAGTACGGTCGCCACAGTGGCATTACCTTCCTCCTAGGGAGTGTGATGTCATGCTTGGGAGCAACGAAGGATCTCTCTAGCAGGTTAACTGATTGGGCGGCGTTATTCCCACGAGTCATGACCCTCCAAACAGCGTTCATGAAGGCAAAGTGTTTGTTTTACGTGGGCAGTATGGTTGCAAAGCTGAACCTTAAAGGAATGTCCAGAAGGGCACCACCAGGAGTGGAGCCTACGGTTAAATTCGACTCCACCTGGGAAACCTCAACCATGCCAGCTACAGAACAGATGCACACATTGCAAGCTTAATTCCATTAACGAACGAGACTCCGTCATGCCCCGCGGTCCGAGTCCGGCTTACTAGAGGGACACGTGAGGCTCTGGAACATGAGATTGGCCAATAACTGGTGTGTCATGCCCTTACATGTCCGTGGCTGCATGTGCGCTACACTGAAAAGGCCAGCGTTTGTCGCTTACAGGTGCAGATAACCCGCTGAACAACGTTAGTGACGGGGATCACTGATTACAATTATTACCCGCGAACAATGATTTCCCAGTAAGTGCAGGTCAACTGCAGTTCCGGAATTAGGCCTAACCGTCATTCCTGAAAAAATGAAAAACTTACGTGTGCAAACCACAGGTGCTGTAGCTTGCTTAACAGCTCGCCAGCCGTTCTCACGCCCAGTATGGATTACACGTGATTGCACAAAGGTTAGAAAGGGTACCGTATCCCCGGATAACATGTATGGATAGCGTACACATTCAAAATATATGTCTCAGGAGGCAGGCTCAGACGGTGTTAGGCCCAGTATGGATTGCACGTGATTGCACAAAGGTTAGAAAGGGTACCGTATCCACGGATAAAATGTATGGATAGCGTACACATTCAAAATATATGTCTCAGGAGGCAGGCTCAGACGGTGTTAGGCCCAGTATGGATTGCACGTGATTGCACAAAGGTTAGAAAGGGTATCGTATCCCCGGATAACATGTATGGATAGCGTACACATTCAAAATATATGTCTCAGGAGGCAGGCTCAGACAGTGTTAGGCCCAGTATGGATTGCACGTGATTGCACAAAGGTTAGAAAGGGTACCGTATCCCCAGATAACATGTATGGATAGCGTACACATTCAAAATATGTGTCTCAGGAGGCAGGCTCAGACGGTGTTAGGCCCAGTATGGATTGCACGTGATTGCACAAAGGTTAGAAAGGGTACCGTATCCCCGGATAACATGTATGGATAGCGTACACATTCAAAATATATGTCTCAGGAGGCAGGCTCAGACGGTGTTAGGCCCAGTATGGATTGCACGTGATTGCACAAAGGTTAGAAAGGGTACCATATCCCCAGATAACATGTATGGATAGCGTACACATTCAAAATATATGTCTCAGGAGGCAGGCTCAGACGGTGTTAGGCCCAGTATGGATTGCACGTGATTGCACAAAGGTTAGAAAGGGTACCGTATCCCCAGATAACATGTATGGATAGCGTACACATTCAAAATATATGTCTCAGGAGGCAGGCTCAGACGGTGTCAGGCACAGTATGGATTTGACGGCCCAGATTACACAGCGGAGGAGCAGGGACAGGTAAAGATTGCAAATGCTGGGGCCCTGCCCAAGCAAGGGGGGCCCACTCGTGGGCGTCGGTACTGGCACTGGGCCCCTCATAGTACAGCGGTGTGTCTGACGGCGGGTGTGCACCACCACCGTCAGAGACACTTGATTGCACTATGAGGGACCCTGTGCCAGTGCCCGCGCCCAAGAGTCGGCCTACCCACCTGTCCAGGGCAACGGCACTCGCACGGTGTCGTGCGCAAGGTGGTGACCCCGGCCATGGGGGGGGAGGCAGCACAGTTAGGGAGTTTTAGAAAGTGGCATATGTTGATGTTGGACATTCAGCTGATGCAAAAGGCGAAATAGGTCAAGTCCCAGGAAGAGGTGGACCAAAGCAAGCCATTTTTCTGTCACCCTATGTGTCATCAGGGGAAGGTGGGACAAAATCCTTGGAAACCAATGCATGGTTCATTTTAATGAAGGTTAGATCATCCACATTTTGGGTTGACAGACGGGTCCTTTTTTCTGTCAGGATTGATCCAGCTGCACTGAAGACTCTTTCCGATAGCACACTTGCAGCTGGGCAAGCGAGCTCCTGTAAGGCATATTGGGCCAATTCAGGCCAGGTGTCCAGTTTAGCGGCCCAATAGTCAAAGGGGAATGACCTGTGTGGGAGAACATCGATATGGGAGGAAAAGTAGTTTGTAACTATGGTTGACAACTGCTGTCTCCTGTCACTTTCCATCGATGCAGTATTACCAGTTGTGTGAGCGGTATTTGAAAAATCAGTCCACAACATTGTCATGAAACCCCTGTCTCCAACGCCACTTCTGCTGTGTGAACCACCAACACCTCTGCCAAGCTGCCTCCGGCCCGTACGGCTCGTGTGAGAACCATCACCGCTGCTGTGTGCTGGGAATGCCTCAAGCAACCGATTTACCAGAGTTGCTTGTTTATTAGCCAATATTAGGTCAAGGTTCTCCTGTGGCATGATGTTTTGTAATTTGCCTTTATAGCGTGGATCCAGGATGCTGGCCAACCAGTAGTCGTCATCGTTCATCATTTTGGCAATGCGGGGGTCCCTTTTTAGGATCCGCAAGGCATAACCTGACATGTGGGCCAATGTTCCCGGTGTCAATGATGCACTGCGAGTGCTGGGTGGAGGAGCACTTTCTGGCAAATCCACATCCCTCCAGTCACGCACAAACCCTGTACCAGACCTTGCCACGCCAACATTTTCACTTGCCCCACGAGATGCATCCTCCTCCCCTAAGTAATCATCCCCATCATCATCCTCCTCCTCCTCTTCTTCCTCCACCTCGTCCAGGAGAGGTCCCTGAGCAGACAAAGGCTGAATGTCATCAAGGATTCCCTCCTCCTCTTCCTCCTCATCAACATTGACTGCAGAAGCCTGCTCCTTAAGGTGCGTCAAAGTTTGCATGAGCAGACGCATAAGTGGGATGCTCATGCTTAGGATGGCGTCGTCTGCGCTTACCAGCCGTGTGCATTCCTCAAAACACTGAAGGACTTTACAGAGGTCTTTCAGCTTTGACCACTGCACACCTGTCAACTCCATGTCTGCTCTCAAAGTGCCTGGCCATGTATCCTCCCACAAATGCATTATGGCCTGCCTCTGCTGGCACAGCCGCTCCACCATGTGCAGGGTGGAGTTCCACCTTGTTGCAATATCGATAATGAGGCGGTGGTTGGGAAGGTGGAGCAATCGCTGCAGCTTCTGCATACGAACGGAGTGTACAGGCGACCGGCGGATGTGCGCGCACAGTCTTCGCACCTTCTGGAGCAGGGCTGTTAACTCCGGATAATTTTTGAGGAAGCACTGCACCACCAGGTTCAAGGTGTGAGCCAAGCAAGGTATGTGGCTGAGTTTTGAAAGGGCTATGGCTGGCACAAAATTACGGCCGTTATCACTAACTACCTTGCCTGCCTCAAGATGTACACTGCCCAGCCATGACTCAGTTTGTCGCTTCAAGTACTCGGCCACTACCTCGGCGGTGTGCCTGTCGCCCAAACTAGAGTTGAGCGAAACGGGTCGAAAAAATTCAAAAGTCGCCGACTTTTGGCAAAGTCGGGTTTCATGAAACGAAACCCGACCCTAGGATGAGGTCGGCCACGAGGTCGGCGACTTACGCGCCAAAGTCGCGTTTCAAAAGTTTGTTTTGCGCTCTTTTTCAGCCAATCAGGATCCACGGACACTGTGTGCAACGTGATGACATAGGCACGGGTCACCACCATCTTTCAGAAGGGCATGCAAGTGATTGGCTTGCTTTGGTGGGCGTCACAGGGGGTATAAAAGGGCGTGCACGCCGACCGCCATCTTACTTCTGCCGATCTTAGCATAGGGAGAGGTTGCTGCTCATTCTGTAGGGAGAGCGTTAGGCAGGGAAGAAGACAAAAAAACTGCTTCTGCTGCTAGCGATTTGGCCTGCACAACACACCAGTCACTGTGTGTGCAGTGCAAGGGGAGGCTATATAGTGGTGTATCAGTGGTGTTGGTTGTTGGGCTGCCTTCTAAGGCTTCCTGACAGGCTGGCATTGCTGTTTACCCACTGCTTCGCAAACTGCTTTTTTAAAAGCAATCCAATCTCCCTTATCCTCTAGTCACTTTGGTCACAGCTGTGCCATCGAGCCTGTCACATAGCGCTCAGATATTCATTGGGCCTCAAACTGCTTAAGCAATCCCAATTTTTTTTTTTTTGTCCTGCTGAGAAGAAAAAAAAACTGCTTCTGCTGCTGATAGCAATTTGGCCTGCACAACACAACAGTCACTGTGTGTGCAGTGCAAGGGGAGGCTATATAGTGGTGTATCAGTGGTGTTGGTTGTTGGGCTGCGTTTTAAGGCTTCCTGACAGGCTGGCATTGCTGTTTACCCACTGCTCCGCAAACTGCTTTTTTAAAAGCAATCCAATCTCCCTTATCCTCTAGTCACTTTGGTCACAGCTGTGCCATCGAGCCTGTCACATAGCGCTCAGATATTCATTGGGCCTCACACAATCCAAAAGTGTCCAGTGTCCAAAAGTGTGTGCAGACATTCAAAATCTCACTTATCCTCTAGTCACTTAGGTCACAGCTGTGCCAT
Source organism: Dendrobates tinctorius (assembly GCF_039654945.1). Classification (NCBI taxonomy): domain Eukaryota; kingdom Metazoa; phylum Chordata; class Amphibia; order Anura; family Dendrobatidae; genus Dendrobates; species Dendrobates tinctorius. The sequence goes on along the minus strand of NW_027362038.1, from coordinate 921,469 downwards.
CGAGCCTGTCACATAGAGCTCAGATATTCATTGGGCCTCACACATTCCAAAAGTGTCCAGTGTCCAAAAGTGTGTGCAGACATTCAAAATCTCACTTATCCTCTAGTCACTTAGGTCACAGCAGTACCATCGAGCCTGTCACATAGCGCTGAGATATCAGTGGGCCTCACACAATCCAAAAGTGTCCAGTGTCCAAAAGTGTGTGCAGATATTCAAAATCTCCCTTATCCTCTAGTCACTTAAGTCACAGCAGTGCCATCGAGCCTGTCACATAGCGCTGAGATAACAGTGGGCCTCACACAATCCAAAAGTGTCCACTGTCCAAAAGTGTGTGCAGATATTCAAAATCTCCCTTATCCTCTAGTCACTTTTGTCACAGCAGTGCCATCGAGCCTGTCACATAGCGCTGAGATATCAGTGGGCCTCACACAATTCAAAAGTGTCCAGTGTCCAAAAGTGTGTGCAGATATTCAAAATCTCCCTTATCCTCTAGTCACTTTTGTCGCAGCAGTGCCATCGAGCCTGTCACATAGCGCTCAGATATCAGTGGGCCTCACACAATTCAAAAGTGTCCAGTGTCCAAAAGTGTGTGCAGATATTCAAAATCTCCCTTATCCTCTAGTCACTTTTGTCGCAGCAGTGCCATCGAGCCTGTCACATAGCGCTCAGATATCAGTGGGCCTCACACAATTCAAAAGTGTCCAGTGTCCAAAAGTGTGTGCAGATATTCAAAATCTCCCTTATCCTCTAGTCACTTAGGTCACAGCAGTGCCATCGAGCCTGTCACATAGCGCTCAGATATCAGTGGGCCTCACACAATCCAAAAGTGTCCAGTGTCCAAAAGTGTGTGCAGATATACAAAATCTCCCTTATCCTCTAGTCACTTAGGTCACAGCAGTGCCATCGAGCCTGTCACATAGCGCTGAGATATCAGTGGGCCTCACACAATCCAAAAGTGTCCAGTGTCCAAAAGTGTGTGCAGATATTCAAAATCTCCCTTATCCTCTAGTCACTTAGGTCACAGCAGTGCCATCGAGCCTGTCACATAGCGCTGAGATAACAGTGGGCCTCACACAATCCAAAAGTGTCCACTGTCCAAAAGTGTGTGCAGATATTCAAAATCTCCCCTGTCCTATAAACACCTTGTACCTTGTTTAACATTACTATATAGTTTGTTGGATTTTGTCTACATTTCTACCAAAAATGAGGAAGGCTGGTGGAAGAGGCCGTGGAATTGGGCGGGGGTTGGCAGCTGGTAATGATGGTGTTGGTGGTGGATCTGATGGTAGTGGCAAGAGCAAAATAGGACCGAATGCAGGAGGTGCTGTCCCTGCGTCATCGTCTGGCTACATAAGGCCTCGAACGCTTAGTTTTCTAGGAGTTGGCAAACCGCTTTTAAAGCCAGAGCATCAGGAAAAAGTTTTGTCTTACATTGCTGACTCAGCCTCCAGCTCTATCGCCTCCTCTTCTTCAGTTGTAAAAAGTAAAAGCACTGAGTCGTCATTGGAGGCTCATGTTCATGAACCACACCTTTCCTTGTGTCCTTCACCCCAACCAAGATTGAAGGATGACGCAGGCCATACTACTGATTACTCCATGGAGCTGTTTTCACATACCATGCCTGGATTATCAAGTCAAATGGTGAATTACCCAGGCCAAGATGAATCTGACATGGAGTGCACTGATGCACAGCCGCTGATGGATGATCCTGCTGGTACATTCACTCAGAGCACTACATTGTCCTCGCAGTGTACAGAGCCAGATTCTGACCCTGATGAGACTCAGGTGCCCCTTCCCGCACACTATACCACCATACACGGTGACACAGAGGAAGGTGCACATGACATAGAAGAGGAGGTGATGGATGACCCAGTTGTTGACCCAGATTGGCATCCATTGGGGGAAGAGGGTGCTGCTTCCAATAGCTCAGATGAGGAGCATCCACAGCAGACGTCGACATCGCAACAGCTGTTATCTGGCAGGCCCGGAGCACTCCAAAGACAGGTTCCAAACATCAAAAGAGTTGCTGGACAGCTTGTCCAGAGGGTCAAAAGATCACAGCGTGCTAGGCCGCAAAATGTCTGCCAAAGTAGGAAGAGTGCAGTGTGGCACTTTTTTGAACAAAATCCTCATGATCAGGCCAAGGTTATCTGTAAGAAGTGCGCAAAGACCTTTAGCCGAGGGAAAAATCTGAAAAATTTGAATACCAGTTGCATGCTTAGACATTTAACCAGCATGCACTTGCAAGCGTGGACACAACACCAAACCTCAAGTGCCACATGTGCAACTGATCACAACGAAGGTAGTCATCAACGCTACATTGTTTCCCCCACTGTAAGCCCACCGGTTAGCACAGCAGCAAATGTTGAGGTGTCGTTGCAAGACCACAGCAGTCAGGGAATCCCACTGTTATATCAATGAAAGACTGATTCTAGGCCATCAGAAAGAACACCAACTCCATCACCATCATCAACCCTCTCTCAGTCCGCCCTGTCCACTGCTACTTTCACCATATGCAGCTCTCAAGTCCAGCTCACCCTCCCAGACACTATGAGTAGGTCAAGAAAGTACTCAGTCTCTCATCCGCGTACACTGGGTTTGAATGCCCACATTGCCAAACTAATCTCGCTTGAGATGATGCCCTTTCGGTTGGTGGAAAGCACAGCTTTCCGCGAACTCATGTCCTATGCAGTACCACGCTATGACCTACCCAGTCGCCACTTCTTCTCTCGCAAAGCCATCCCAGCCCTCCACCATCATGTGAAAGACTGCATTGTCCATGCACTCAAGCAGTCAGTGAGCGGAAAGGTGCACCTCACAACTGATGCATGGTCCAGTCGGCATGGCCAGGGCCGTTACGTGTCCATCACTGCGCACTGGGTTAATGTGGTGGATGCAGGGTCCACAGGGGACAGCGGTGGTGGGACAGTGCTGCCTAGCCCACGGTATAGGAAACAGTTGGCTGTAGGCGTTCGACCCTCCTCCTCCTCCTCCTCCTCCAGAAGCGAAAGCTCGTCCACAGAGCGCAGTCGTACGAGCACTCCATCTGCAGCTGCCACTGTTGCACACGATGTGTCCCCCTATCGAGCAGCTAGTGGAAAGCATCAGCAGGCTGTGTTGCAGATGATGTGTTTGGGTGACAGACACACCGCCGAGGTGCTGGCCGAGTACTTGAAGCGACAAACTGAGTCATGGCTGGGCAGTGTACATCTTGAGGCAGGCAAGGTAGTTAGTGATAACGGCCATAATTTTGTGGCAGCCATAGCCCTTTCAAAACTCAGCCACATACCTTGCTTGGCTCACACCTTGAACCTGGTGGTGCAGTGCTTCCTCAAAAATTATCCGGAGTTTACAGCCCTGCTCCAGAAGGTGCGAAGACTGTGCGCGCACATCCGCCGGTCGCCTGTACACTCCGTTAGTATGCAGAAGCTGCAGCGATTGCTCCACCTTCCCAACCACTGCCTCATTATCGACATTGCAACAAGGTGGAACTCCACCCTGCACATGGTGGAGCGGCTGTGCGAGCAGAGGCAGGCCATAATGCATTTGTGGGAGGATACACGGCCAGGCGCTTTGAGAGCAGACATGGAGTTGACAGGTGTGCAGTGGTCGAAGCTGAAAGACCTTTGTAAAGTCCTTCAGTGTTTTGAGGAATGCACACGGCTGGTAAGCGCAGACGACGCCATCCTAAGCATGAGCATCCCACTTATGCGTCTGCTCATGCAAACTTTGACGCACCTTAAGGAGCAGGCGTCTGCAGCCAATGTTGATGAGGAGGAAGAGGAGGAGGGAATCCTTGATGACATTCAGCCATTGTCTGCTCAGGGACCTCTCCTGGACGAGGTGGAGGAAGAAGAGGAGGAGGAGAATGATGATGGGGATGATTACTTAGGGGAGGAGGATGCATCTCGTGGGGCAAGTGAAAATGTTGGCATGGCATGGTCTGGTACAGGGTTTGTGCGTGACTGGAGGGATGTGGATTTGCCAGAAAGTGCTCCTCCAACCAGCACTCGCAGTGCATCATTGACACCGGGAACATTGGCCCACATGTCAGATTATGCCTTGCGGATCCTAAAAAGGGACCCCCGCATTGCCAAAATGATGAACGATGACGACTACTGGTTGGCCAGCATCCTGGATCCACGCTATAAAGGCAAATTACAAAACATCATGCCACAGGAGAACCTTGACCTAATATTGGCTAATAAACAAGCAACTCTGGTAAATCGGTTGCTTGAGGCATTCCCAGCACACAGCAGCGGTGATGGTTTTCACACGAGCCGTACGGGCCGGGGGCAGCTTGGCAGAGGTGTTTGTGGTGCACACAGCAGAAGTGGCGTTGGAGACAGGGGTTTCATGACAATGTTGTGGACTGATTTTTCAAATACCGCTCACACAACTGGTAATACTGCATCGATGGAAAGTGACAGGAGACAGCAGTTGTCAACTATGGTTACAAACTACTTTTCCTCCCATATCGATGTTCTCCCACACAGGTCATTCCCCTTTGACTATTGGGCCGCTAAACTGGACACCTGGCCTGAATTGGCACAATATGCCTTACAGGAGCTCGCTTGCCCAGCTGCAAGTGTGCTATCGGAAAGAGTCTTCAGTGCAGCTGGATCAATCCTGACAGAAAAAAGGACCCGTCTGTCAACCCAAAATGTGGATGATCTAACCTTCATTAAAATGAACCACGCATGGGTTTCCAAGGATTTTGTCCCACCTTCCCCTGATGACACATAGGGTGACAGAAAAATGGCTTGCTTTGGTCCACCTCTTCCTGGTACTTCACCTATTTCGCCTTTTGCATCAGCTGAATGTCCAACATCAACATATGCCACTTTCTAAAACTCCCTAACTGTGCTGCCTCCCCCCCATGGCCGGGGTCACCACCTAGCGCACGACACCGTGCGAGTGCCGTTGCCCTGGACAGGTGGGTAGGCCGACTCTTGGGCGTGGGCACTGGCACAGGGTCCCTCATAGTGCAATCAAGTGTCTCTGACGGTGGTGGTGCACACCCGCCGTCAGACACACCGCTGTACTATGAGGGGCCCAGTGCCAGTACCGACCCCCACGAGTGGGCCCCCCTTGCTTGGGCAGGGCCCCAGCATTTGCAATCTTTACCTCTTCCTGCTCCTCCGCTGTGTAATCTGGGCCGTCAAATCCATACTGTGCCTGACACCGTCTGAGCCTGCCTCCTGAGACATATATTTTGAATGTGTACGCTATCCATACATGTTATCTGGGGATACGGTACCTTTCTAACCTTTGTGCAATCACGTGCAATCCATACTGGGCCTAACACCGTCTGAGCCTGCCTCATGCTGTATAGACATATATTTTGAATGTGTACGCTATCCACACATGTTATCCGGTGATACGGTACCCTTTCTAACCTTTGTGCAATCACGTGCAATCCATACTGGGCCTAACACCATCTGAGCCTGCCTCATGCTGTATAGACATATATTTTGAATGTGTACGCTATCCATACATGTTATCCGGGGATACGGTACCCTTTCTAACCTTTGTGCAATCACGTGCAATCCATACTGGGCCTAACACCGTCTGAGCCTGCCTCCTGAGACATATATTTTGAATGTGTACGCTATCCATACATGTTATCCAGGGATACGGTACCCTTTCTAACCTTTGTGCAATCACGTGCAATCCATACTGGGCCTAACACCGTCTGAGCCTGCCTCATGCTGTACAGACATATATTTTGAATGTGTACGCTATCCATACATGTTATCCTGGGATACGGTACCCTTTCTAACCTTTGTGCAATCACGTGCAATCCATACTGGGCCTAACACCGTCTGAGCCTGCCTCCTGAGACATATATTTTGAATGTGTACGCTATCCATACATGTTATCTGGGGATACGGTACCCTTTCTAACCTTTGTGCAATCACGTGCAATCCATACTGGGCCTAACACCGTCTGAGCCTGCCTCCTGAGACATATATTTTGAATGTGTACGCTATCCATACATGTTATCCGGGGATACGGTACCCTTTCTAACCTTTGTGCAATCACGTGCAATCCATACTGGGCCTAACACCGTCTGAGCCTGCCTCCTGAGACATATATTTTGAATGTGTACGCTATCCATACATGTTATCTGGGGATACGGTACCCTTTCTAACCTTTGTGCAATCACGTGCAATCCATACTGGGCCTAACACCGTCTGAGCCTGCCTCATGCTGTATAGACATATATTTTGAATGTGTACGCTATCCATACATGTTATCCGGTGATACGGTACCCTTTCTAACCTTTGTGCAATCACGTGCAATCCATACTGGGCCTAACACCGTCTGAGCCTGCCTCATGCTGTATAGACATATATTTTGAATGTGTACGCTATCCATACATGTTATCCAGGGATACGGTACCCTTTCTAACCTTTGTGCAATCACGTGCAATCCATACTGGGCCTAACACCGTCTGAGCCTGCCTCCTGAGACATATATTTTGAATGTGTACGCTATCCATACATGTTATCCGGTGATCCGGTACCCTTTCTAACTTTTGTGCAATCACGTGCAATCCATACTGGGCCTAACACCGTCTGAGCCTGCCTCATGCTGTATAGACATATATTTTGAATGTGTACGCTATCCATACATGTTATCCGGTGATACGGTACCCTTTCTAACCTTTGTGCAATCACGTGCAATCCATACTGGGCCTAACACCGTCTGAGCCTGCCTCATGCTGTATAGACATATATTTTGAATGTGTACGCTATCCATACATGTTATCCAGGGATACGGTAGCCTTTCTAACCTTTGTGCAATCACGTGCAATCCATACTGGGCCTAACACCGTCTGAGCCTGCCTCATGCTGTATAGACATATATTTTGAATGTGTACGCTATCCATACATGTTATCCAGGGATACGGTACCCTTTCTAACCTTTGTGCAATCATGTGCAATCCATACTGGGCCTAACACCGTCTGAGCCTGCCTCCTGAGACATATATTTTGAATGTGTACGCTATCCATACATGTTATCCAGGGATACGGTACCCTTTCTAACCTTTGTGCAATCACGTGCAATCCATACTGGGCGTGAGAACGGCTGGCGAGCTGTTAAGCAAGCTACAGCACCTGTCCAGACAAGTACAGGGATTCCCTAGCGAGGAGACTTATTTGATTGTTTTCAATGTTGGGACAGCAATTTTTGGGGAGCACTATACTCTGGAGAATGATAGATGGGGCCCACCATACACTGGAACATTCCAAAGGTGGACATCAGACACTGGAGCAGCATTTACAGGGCCCATTATACACTAGAGCATTAGAAATAAGGCCCATTATGTTTGGAGCATTATTTGGGCCCATAAGACAGTGGAGCTTCATCCATGGGGACCAACATGTACTGTAGCATTATGTGGAGCTCATCATATACTGTTTCAAACATTATATGGGACCAATGATTCTGTATGGAGAAATAGATGGGCCTCGTCATGAGATGTAAAAAGTGAGGTATTTTTCATTGTACTATACCGCTATTTCTCTGCTGTATCGGAGCATGATGAGTTGTGGTATGTGTTAAAGGGGCGCTCTTTCGCCCAGGGCACATGAAAACCTGCAGCCAGCCCTCCCCCCCCACAACTTTAGCCAAATAACCCCCATTTTTCAGTGCGTAACTTGTATTATGAAGCTAATTAAGGTTGACAAGCTTAAGAAAGAAGAATTGATGCTTTTGGCATTCAAATGGGCACTGTAGGTGTGTTTCCTGTCCTCCTCTCACTGCCGACTTTTTTTCCCCATTGACTTACATTGGGTTTCGTGTTTCGGGGTGACCCCGACTTTTCCCTATAATCGGACGATCTTGCTCGACCGGACTTTTGGAAAAGTCGGGTTTCACGAAACGAAACGCGACCCTAAAAAACCAAAAGTCGCTCAACTCTAGCCCAAACACATCATCTGCAACACAGCCTGCTGACGCTTTCCACTAGCTGCTCGATAGGGGGACACATCATGTGCAACAGTGGCAGCTGCAGATGGAGTGCTCGTACGACTGCGCTCTGTGGACGAGCTTTCGCTTCTGGAGGAGGAGGAGGAGGGTCGAACGCCTACAGCCAACTGTTTCCTATACCGTGGGCTAGGCAGCACTGTCCCACCACCGCTGTCCCCTGTGGACCCTGCATCCACCACATTAACCCAGTGCGCAGTGATGGACACGTAACGGCCCTGGCCATGCCGACTGGACCATGCATCAGTTGTGAGGTGCACCTTTCCGCTCACTGACTGCTTGAGTGCATGGACAATGCGGTCTTTCACATGATGGTGGAGGGCTGGGATGGCTTTGCGAGAGAAGAAGTGGCGACTGGGTAGGTCATAGCGTGGTACTGCATAGGCCATGAGTTCGCGGAAAACTGTGCTTTCCACCAACCGAAAGAACATCATCTCAAACGAGATTAGTTTGGCAATGTGGGCGTTCAAACCCAGTGTACGCGGATGAGAGACTGAGTACTTTCTTGACCTACTCATAGTGTCTGGGAGGGTGAGCTGGACTTGAGAGCTGCATATGGTGGAAGTAGCGGTGAACAGGGCGGACTGAGAGAGGGTTGATGATGGTGATGGAGTTGGTGTTCTTTCTGATGGCCTAGAATCAGTCTTTCATTGATATAACAGTGGGATTCCCTGACTGCTGTGGCCTTGCAACGACACCTCAACATTTGCTGCTGTGCTAACCGGTGGGCTTACAGTGGGGGAAACAATGTAGCGTTGATGACTACCTTCGTTGTGATCAGTTGCACATGTGGCACTTGAGGTTTGGTGTTGTGTCCACGCTTGCAAGTGCATGCTGGTTAAATGTCTAAGCATGCAACTGGTATTCAAATTTTTCAGATTTTTCCCTCGGCTAAAGGTCTTTGCGCACTTCTTACAGATAACCTTGGCCTGATCATGAGGATTTTGTTCAAAAAAGTGCCACACTGCACTCTTCCTAATTTGGCAGACATTTTGCAGCCTAGCACGCTGTGATCTTTTGACCCTCTGGACAAGCTGTCCAGCAACTCTTTTGATGTTTGGAACCTGTCTTTGGAGTGCTCCGGGCCTGCCAGATAACAGCTGTTGCGATGTCGATGTCTGCTGTGGATGCTCCTCATCTGAGCTATTGGAAGCAGCACCCTCTTCCCCCAATGGATGCCAATCTGGGTCAACAACTGGGTCATCCATCACCTCCTCTTCTATGTCATGTGCACCTTCCTATGTGTCACCGTGTATGGTGGTATAGTGTGCGGGAAGGGGCACCTGAGTCTCATCAGGGTCAGAATCTGGCTCTGTACACTGCGAGGACAATGTAGTGCTCTGAGTGAATGTACCAGCAGAATCATCCATCAGCGGCTGTGCATCAGTGCACTCCATGTCAGATTCATCTTGGCCTGGGTAATTCACCATTTGACTTGATAATCCAGGCATGGTATGTGAAAACAGCTCCATGGAGTAATCAGTAGTATGGCCTGCGTCATCCTTCAATCTTGGTTGGGGTGCAGGACACAAGAAAAGGTGTGGTTCATGAACATGAGCCTCCAATGACGACTCAGTGCTTTTACTTTTTACAACTGAAGAAGAGGAGGCGATAGAGCTGGAGGCTGAGTCAGCAATGTAAGACAAAACTTTTTCCTGATGCTCTGGCTTTAAAAGCGGTTTGCCAACTCCTAGAAAACTAAGCATTCGAGGCCTTATGTAGCCAGACGATGACGCAGGCTCAACACCTCCTGCATTCGGTCCTATTTTGCTCTTGCCACTACCATCAGATCCACCACCAACACCATCATTACCAGCTGCCAACCCCCGCCCAATTCCACGGCCTCTTCCACCAGCCTTCCTCATTTTTGGTAGAAATGTAGACAAAATCCAACAAACTATATAGTATGTAAAACAAGGTACAAGGTGTTTATAGGACAGGGGAGATTTTGAATTTCTGCACACACTTTTGGACACTGGACACTTTTGGATTGTGTGAGGCCCAATGAATATCTGAGCGCTATGTGACAGGCTCGATGGCACAGCTGTGACCTAAGTGACTAGAGGATAAGTGAGATTTTGAATCTCTGCACACACTTTTGGACACTGGACACTTTTGGATTGTGTGAGGCCCAATGAATATCTGAGCGCTATGTGACAGGCTCGATGGCACAGCTGTGACCTAAGTGACTAGAGGATAAGTGAGATTTTGAATCTCTGCACACACTTTTGGACACTGGACACTTTTGGATTGTGTGAGGCCCAATGAATATCTGAGCGCTTTGTGACAGGCTCGATGGCACAGCTGTGACCTAAGTGACTAGAGGATAAGGGAGATTTTGAATCTCTGCACACACTTTTGGACACTGGACACTTTTGGATTGTGTGAGGCCCAATGAATATCTGAGCGCTATGTGACAGGCTCGATGGCACAGCTGTGACCTAAGTGACTGGAGGATAAGTGAGATTTTGAATCTCTGCACACACTTTTGGACACTGGACACTTTTGGATTGTGTGAGGCCCAATGAATATCTGAGCGCTATGTGACAGGCTCGATGGCACAGCTGTGACCTAAGTGACTAGAGGATAAGTGAGATTTTGAATCTCTGCACACACTTTTGGACACTGGACACTTTTGGATTGTGTGAGGCCCAATGAATATCTGAGCACTATGTGACAGGCTCGATGGCACAGCTGTGACCTATGTGACTAGAGGATAAGTGAGATTTTGAATCTCTGCACACACTTTTGGACACTGGATACTTTTGGATTGTGTGAGGCCCAATGAATATCTGAGCGCTATGTGACAGGCTCGATGGCACAGCTGTGACCTAAGTGACTAGAGGATAAGTGAGATTTTGAATCTCTGCACACACTTTTGGACACTGGACACTTTTGGATTGTGTGAGGCCCAATGAATATCTGAGCGCTATGTGACAGGCTCGATGGCACAGCTGTGACCTAAGTGACTAGAGGATAAGTGAGATTTTGAATCTCTGCACACACTTTTGGACACTGGACACTTTTGGATTGTGTGAGGCCCAATGAATATCTGAGCGCTATGTGACAGGCTCGATGGCACAGCTGTGACCTAAGTGACTAGAGGATAAGTGAGATTTTGAATCTCTGCACACACTTTTGGACACTGGACACTTTTGGATTGTGTGAGGCCCACTGATATCTGAGCGCTATGTGACAGGCTCGATGGCACAGCTGTGACCAAAGTGACTAGAGGATAAGGGAGATTGGATTGCTTTTAAAAAAGCAGTTTGCGGAGCAGTGGGTAAACAGCAATGCCAGCCTGTCAGGAAGCCTTAAAAGGCAGCCCAACAACCAACACCACTGATACACCACAATATAGCCTCCCCTTGCACTGCACACACAGTGACTGGTGTGTTGTGCAGGCCAAATCGCTAGCAGCAGAAGCAGTTTTTTTGTCTTCTTCCCTGCCTAACGCTCTCCCTACAGAATCAGCAGCAACCTCTCCCTATGCTAAGATTGGCAGAAGTAAGATGGCGGTCGGCGTGTACGCCCTTTTATACCCCCTGTGATGCCCACCAAAGCAAGCCAATCACTTGCATGCCCTTCTGAAAGATGGTGGTGACCCGTGCCTATGTCATCACGTTGCCCACAGTGTCCGTGGATCCTGATTGGCTGAAAAAGAGCGCAAAACAAACTTTTGAAACTCGACTTTGGCGCGTAAGTCGCCGACCTCGTGGCCGACCTCATCCTAGGGTCGGGTTTCGTTTCATGAAACCCGACTTTGCCAAAATTCGGCGACTTTTGAATTTTTTCGACCCGTTTCACTCAACTCTACTTAGGATACATGTTACTCTATGATGGCACTTCTGCACATGGCCACTAGATGGAGCTACAACATTTGACATTTGCCTGAATTTTTATATCTACACATGGTTTACACAAATTATATTTTCTTGTGGTAACTCTATACTATTTACCATTAGAAGCTGTGTATTTCTGTAATTATTTGTATGTACACATGATTTATTACTTCTGTCTCTGTAAAAACAATCCTCTTTAACCCTTTCTGACCTCGGGTGTAAATGTACTTCCTCCCTTTGATGTGGGCTCCGGCGGTGAGCTCACATCTTTTTCGGCACGTCAGCTGTTTTGAGCAGTTGCCATTTGCCCCTAACAGCCTCTGACAGCGACATTTAATGTGCAATTCCAGCAAGCGCGCCGGAAATCCCGCCCATCGGTCACGGATGGGTTGGCATGACAACCAGTGGTCTCCAGCAGACCTCTATGCTTCTCACTGCCGGAATGCTATGAGCGCTGCCCACTAGCAAAAACCGAATGAACCAGTGATCGTCCCACTGAACCTTGCTCCCCTTTTAACATGGGCAAAACGCTACTCAGACAACACAGGGTGAGGGTAAGACAGTGTGGCAATGCTTTATTGTACCACAAAACAGGCAGATAACACATAGAACAGTCCCAGCACAGTACCCAAGATGGGGCACATTACAGAGTCTCACCCTTCCACTGACCCGCCGGGATAATAGCTGCTGTGACTTCAGATCTTCCAGGGTCGTTACTCCACCTGTGTCACACACACAGAGAGGAGGTAACAATAAGTGTAGGAAGATGACAGTCCATACAAGGTACAAGGCCAATTGATCTGAGGATCACAACCTGGCTTCTCCAAACGTATCCATGGTTTAGCAATGGTCAATAGGGCAAATCTGAATTCTTCCAACCGAGGCTGAAAACCCCTAGGTTATTTCCTATAGAATAATCGATCCGTGTTTCTCATAATGGAGCCATGATGTAAAATGGCTGCTGACCTGTCTCTGGTCCTTTTGAGATGTATGGATGTCTTGGCAGAATCTCTCTGGCTGTTTCTTTCTCTCAGTCTCTTTATACAGAGGCATGTAACCTATTTTTAGACTTAACAAGTGTCCTTCATTCAGTATTTACATAAAGGGTAAGAATGGAGATGAGATTAATTAGCATTACTTGATTATTTAAACCAGGGATCTCAAAGTCGGCAGAGTAAATGGGCCGCACATAAAAAAAATTTGAGCTGGGGGGGCCGCATTCCTTTCAAACTTAATACACCTTGTACACGCGCAGCTCCGCTCCGTATACCTCGTACATACAGGGCTCCGCTCCGTACACCTCGTACACACAGGGCTCCGCTCCGTACACCTCGTACACACACGGCTCCGCTCCGTACACATCGTACACACAGGGCTCCGCTCCGTACACCTCGTACACACAGGGCTCCGCTGCGTACACCTCGTACACACACGGCTCCGCTCCGTACTCCTCGTACACACAGGGCTCCGCTCCGTACACCTCGTACACACAGGCCTCAGCTACGTACACCTCGTACACACACGGCTCCACTCCGTACACCTCGTACACACACGACTCCGCTCCATACACATCGTGCACACATGGCTCCGCTCCGTACACCTCGTACACACACGGCTCCGCTCCGTACACCTCGTACACACAGGCCTCAGCTATGTACACCTCGTACACACACGGCTCCGCTCCGTACACCTCGTACATACAGGGCTCCGCTCCGTACACCTCGTACACACAGGGCTCCGCTCCGTACACCTCGTACACACACGGCTCCGCTCCGTACACCTCGTACACACAGGGCTCCGCTCCGTACACCTCGTACACACAGGGCTCCGCTCCGTACACCTCGTACACACACGGCTCCGCTCCGTACTCCTCGTACACACAGGGCTCCGCTCCATACACCTCGTACACACACGGCTCCGCTCCATACTCCTCGTACACACAGGGCTCCACTCCGTACACCTCGTACATACAGGGCTCCGCTCCGTACACCTCGTACACACAGGGCTCCGCTCCGTACACCTCGTACACACACGGCTCCGCTCCGTACACATCGTACACACACGGCTCCGCTCCGTACACATCGTACACACAGGGCTCCGCTCCGTACACATCGTACACACAGGGCTCCACTCCGTACACCTCGTACACACAGGGCTCCGCTCCATACACCTCGTACACACACGGCTCCACTCCGTACTCCTCGTACACACAGGGCTCCACTCCGCACACCTTGTACACACAGGCCTCAGCTACGTACACCTCGTACACACACGGCTCCACTCCGTACACCTCGTACACACACGACTCCGCTCCATACACATCGTGTACACACGGCTCCGCTCCGTACACCTCGTACACACACGGCTCCGCTCCGTACACCTCGTACACATAGGCCTCAGCTACGTACACCTCGTACACACACGGCTCCACTCCGTACACCTCGTACACACACGACTCCGTTCCATACACATCGTGCACACACGGCTCCGCTCCATACACCTCGTACACACACGGCTCCGCTCCGTACACCTCGTACACACAGGGCTCAGCTACGTACACCTCGTACACCCACGGCTCTGCTCCGTACACCTCATACACAGGGCTCAGCTACGTACACCTCGTACACACACGGCTCTGCTCCGTACACCTCATACACACAGGGCTCAGCTACGTACACCTCGTACACACGCGACTCCGCTCCGTACACATCGTGCACACGCGGCTCCGCTCCGTACACCTCGTACACACGCGGCTCCGCTCCGTACACCTCGCACGCACGCGGCTCCGCTCCGTACACCTCGTACGCACGCGGCTCCCCTCCGTACACCTCGTACGCACGCGGCTCCGCTCCGTACACCTCGTACGCACAGGGCTCCGCTCCGTACACCTCGTACGCACAGGGCTCCGCTCCGTACACCTCGTACGCACAGGGCTCCGCTCCGTACACCTCGTACGCACAGGGCTCCGCTCCGTACACCTCGTACGCGCACGGCTCCGCTCCGTACACCTCGTACGCGCACGGCTCCGCTCCGTACACCTCGCACACACACGGCTCCGCTCCGTACACCTCGTACGAACAGGGCTCCGCTCCGTACACCTCGTACGCACAGGGCTCCGCTCCGTACACCTCGTACGCACAGGGCTCCGCTCCGTACACCTCGTACGCACAGGGCTCCGCTCCGTACACCTCGTACGCGCACGGCTCCGCTCCGTACACCTCGTACACGCACGGCTCCGCTCCGTACACCTCGCACACACACGGCTCCGCTCCGTACACCTCGTACACACACGGCTCCGCTCCATACACCTCGTACACACGGCTCCGCTCCGTACACCTCGTACACACAGGGCTCCGCTCCGTACACCTCGTACACACAGGGCTCCGCTCCGTACACCTCATACACACAGGGCTCCGCTCCGTACACCTCATACACACACGGCTCCGCTCCGTACACCTCGTACACACATGGCTCCGCTCCGTACACCTCGTACACACACGGCTCCGCTCCGTACACCTCATACACACACGGCTCCGCTCCGTACACCTCATACACACACGGTTCCGCTCTGTACACCTCGTACACACACGGCTCTGCTCCGTACACCTCGTACACACACGGCTCCGCTCCGTACACCTCGTACACACAGGGCTCCACGCCGTACACCTCATACACACACGGCTCTGCTCCATCCACCCTGTAAACTCCTCCTGAACCCACGCATAAACTTACCTTCATCCAGCACCATGGCAACCACCACACAGACAGCAGTGTCCATCCTGCACACACTGAGGCCCCTGATCATGTGATCCCTGACTCCTCCCCCTCCTGTGACCTCATCACAGGTCCTGTGCAGTGTGTGCACACAGAACAGCCAATGCCATCGCTGCTCCTGAATGCATGCCTCCTTGCCTCCTGAAGGCATGTCTCCTTGCCTCGGGAGTGAGACATGTGGTGCACCGCAGGCCGCATGTTTGAGACCCCTGATTTAAACTATTTGTATAGTTTTTCCTTTTTTGCTTTAGCAGTCAACAAACTGGCTCCATAACACAATCAATTTCGTGATTCAAACCTGCTGGGGCTAGAGTGTCCAGGGTAAAAATCCATCTGGATTCCATATTGTATGTAGGCAGAACTAAGAGACCTCTGCAAGTAAGGATCAAGGAGCACCTTAACAACATTAGAAAGGGATATAAGGGACATCCATTGTCCCGCCACTTTGCAGACATGCACAATCGATCACGCAGAGGTGTCTCCTATATGGGCATACAATTAGTTAAGCCAAATCATAGAAGGGGCGACTATCTCAAAGCAATGTCCCGAGTGGAATCCAGATGGATTTTTACCCTGGACACTCTAGCCCCAGCAGGTTTGAATCACGAAATTGAGCTCTATGCGTTCTAGTTTTTTCCTCACTTTGTGGTACAAGTTCTAAGCCCCAAACAAAAGGGCTTAAAAGTGAAGCTACATCAGAAGTATGGACATGATTTCATATGAATGTCGGACCTTTTGATCAGCCCATAAATGAAAAACAGGGCCCGATAAAATGGGGCTTTTTGAAATATGCACATACTTTTTATTTTAATTTTTATATTTTTTCCTATTTTTAGTATTATTCTTGATATATATATTTTTTATATATATATTTGCATTCTCATTTTTTAATCTATTTTAATTATGTTAATAAATAAAGGTTACACCACATGCATATTTTATTTATGTCTTTCTTAATCTCATCATTCATTCCCTTTTATATACACATATTCTCGATGTCCATCCATTTGGATTCAGTCTCATGCAACCTCTACTTGCTTTAGGGTTAGATGCAGACACTGCCGTCCTCCCCTCCTCCCTTTCTGATTCTCACTGAATCCACAATCTCTCCTCCTAATGAGGCTTTCTTATCAGGCAGCTGTGGGTCAGGTGATTACTCTGCAGGGCTTCAGGATACTTTATAAGGACGCTCTATGCAATGGCAGGCACAACCCTGATGAAGAGAGACGTTCTCTCGAAACGCGTTGGTTTTGTGCCATTAGCCAGCCACCGTCCTTTCCCAGTGTGACGTCACGCTACACCCTGCCCCCAGCACACGCCGACCTCAGCGCCGCTCACGGCCGGAGCACGCAAGGTAGCGGCGATCCGCACTGCTTCACTGCCCCGCAGCAGCGGTCATCACCCACCCCACCTAGCACGCTTGACTGCACCACCGACCACCAGCTTCCAAGTAAGTGCCACCCCTCCCTGCACTATACCAGCGAGCACAAGCCTCCTCTAACCCTCACCCATGTCACAGGTCTGCCTCTGCATAGAACAGTCTAGTACCAGGTGCTCTTGATTTATCTAAGGATATTCAGCCACAAGCATTCGGCAAGGTTAGCCTCAGCCTCCACCCCAACCATCTATCATTATTCCTTGGTACCTTTTGGCTTTTTTTCTGATATTCAAATCTTTTTTTTTATTAGTAATTATATTTAAACCAGGATTAGGGGACATGTGCCAGCCAATATCCCAGTAACAGTTCCAAGGTTGGATGCATTATGGTCGGATTCATTAATAAGTAAGTCTAGCAGAATCTCTTTTAACCCTTAAGGGGTTGCCCCCCCTTTTTTGTAAGATAAGCGTACTCTACTTCTTTATTTATTCATTCACTTTATTGGCAGCTACTTACATTTTCAAGACAAAGCGATCAGCCTTAAGGGCATTGCGTTTTTTCTATACACTAACAAGTAAGTAGCTTATTTTCTAAAACAAAACCAAAAAAAAAAAAAATAGGCTTTATTTATTTATTCATTCATTTATTCATCTCACGTTTTGTGCCAGCTATCCATATTTCCAAGACCAGGCAACCAGCCTCCAGGACATCTTGTTTTTTCTATACATTATCAAGTGAGTAGTCTAATGTTAACCCTTGTCTTTCCCAGTATAGCACGGTGTAATTACTATTTTAAGCTTGTCTCTTTTTAGCAGGTATTAGCACAGAACCTGTCAATCACCAGCAGCATCTGGGAACACCCAATTTTTTCTTCTGGGCCAAGTAGACTAGCGCCAGTGTGTCACTCTATTATTTAAGATATATACCGTATTTTTTGGACTATAAACACACACCTAGGTTTAGAGGAGGAAATTAGGAAAAAAATTGAAGCAAAAAATGTGGTCAATTCTGTACTTAATATCCCCTATCCTGGTATATATGGCCCCCTCATCCCTATCCTGATACACATGGCCCCCTCATCCCTACCCTGGTATACATGGATCCCTCATCCCTATCCTGGTATGCATGGATCCCTCATCCCCTATCCTGGAATGCATGGATCCCTCATCCCTATCCTGACAGGAATGATCGCCTTCATCCCTATGCTAGTATGCAGGGCCCCATCTCTATTCTGGTACGATTGGCCCCCATCCCGATCCTGTTATGTATGGCCCCATCCCTATTGCCCCCACCCCCATCCTGGTATGCATGGCCCCATCAGAAAACATAAAAAAAATTACATTTGCTGGAGTACTCGCCAGGACTGTTCCTCAAAGATCACGGTGAGTATTCATTGCTCTTCAGTAGAGCGCAGTATCAGCCACCGACATCCTACTGCTGCCGGCGGTCACATGTGCTGCTACTTAAGAGAAATGAATATTCATTGGATTCATCATTCATTCATCAGGAGACTATTTAATATTGAACTATATTCAAGCGGGACTAGATGAAGAAAACCCTAAAATCATGTATCATGTTATCCGAAACAGTCAGAAAACTAGCCAGATATTGGCAGATCCCAGACCTCAAACTATATACTGTGTAAGTTTATAAGCCCCTCCAGTGTCAGGAATAGATAGTATGTGAAAATACCGTATATACCGCTCAGGGAACACTTACCTTATTCATACTAAATAATGGCACACATCTCCCAGACATTATGATTGCACATATCCCTAGTCTTTATACCGATATTGCACTCATTCCCTGACAGACCGCAGCATGGCCATTAGTTAGAAGCTGCTAATGATCTTTGGAGCAGGTAAGTTTTCCCTGAGTGGTACATATTGGGCCGTCTGAAGACTGAGTTTAGTCTAGGACAATTTGTTTGCACTACTAATTAACAGCAGTTACATTACCAAACTAGGGCAGTCCCTATAGGAGAAAAACACAAGAATTATACTGTATTTTCACATAATATCTATTCCTGACACTGGAGTGGGTTATAAACTTACACAGTATATAGTCTGAGGTCTGGAATCTGCCAATATGGGGCTAGTTTTCTGACTGTTTCGGATAACATGATACATGATTTTAGTTTTTTTCCATCTAGTCTGGCTTGAATATAGATAAATATTAAATGTAGTCTGCTGATGAGTCGCCTTTGGTGAGGATGACAAAACTCACAGAAATGAGAGGCTTGGAGAGTGCGTGTGTATACCCTATCACCCTATCTACTGAAACGTGGGGTACATGTTTTTTCTATTAGTCATCTTCTGACTAACCTTCAGGGGGTAAATTTATGGGTATAGTTTTACATTTTGAGTTAATAAAGTTTAGTTTTATCCTTTTGTCAGCAAACATGAGGAATGACAAGAGACAACCCCTTTAAGAAGATCTAATTTTGGTTAAAACGTTTCCAACATTCTGAACATAAAAAAGGCTTCTCCCCTATGTGACATCTCTGATGTTTATTAACAGTTGATTTCCAAGTAAAACATTTCCCACATTAAGAAAATGAAAAAGGCTTCTCCCCTGTGTGAGTTCTCTGATGGCGATCAAGACTTACTTTCCATTTAAAACATTTCCCACATTCTGAACATGAATATGGCTTCTCTGCTGTGTGAATTCTCTGATGTCTAACAAGATTTGAATTATGAGTAAAACATTTCCCACATTCTGAACAGGAAAAAGGCTTCTCCCCTGTGTGAGTTCTCTGATGGCTTTCAAGACTTACTTTCCATTTAAAATATTTCCGACATTCTGAACATGAATATGGCTTCTCTGCTGTGTGAATTCTCTGATGTGTAACAAGATTTGGTTTCTGAGTAAAACATTTCCCACATTCTGAACATGAAAAAAGCTTCTCTCCTGTGTGAGTTCTCTGGTGATTAATAAGATGCTCTTTCTGGTTAAAACATTTCCTACATTCTGAGCAGGAAAAAGGTTTCTCCCCTGTGTGAGTTCTCTGGTGATTAATAAGATGCTCTTTCCGGCTAAAACATTTCCCACATTATGAACAGGAAAAAGGCTTCTCCCCTGTGTGAGTTCTCTGATGGCGATCAAGACTTACTTTCCATTTAAAATATTTCTCACATTCTGAACATGAATATGGCTTCTCTGCTGTGTGAATTCTTTGATGTGTAATGAGATTTGGTTTCTGAGTAAAACATTTCCCACATTAAGAAAATGAAAAAGGCTTCTCCCCTGTGTGAGTTCTCTGATGGCGATCAAGACTTACTTTCCATTTAAAACATTTCCCACATTCTGAACATGAATATGGCTTCTCTGCTGTGTGAATTCTCTGATGTCTAACAAGATTTGAATTATGAGTAAAACATTTCCCACATTCTGAACAGGAAAAAGGCTTCTCCCCTGTGTGAGTTCTCTGATGGCGATCAAGACTTACTTTCCATTTAAAATATTTCCCACATTCTGAACATGAATATGGCTTCTCTGTTGTGTGAATTCTCTGATGTGTAACAAGATTTGGTTTCTGAGTAAAACATTTCCCACATTCTGAACATGAAAAAAGCTTCTCCCCTGTGTGAGTTCTCTGGTGATTAATAAGATGCTCTTTCTGTTTAAAACATTTCCCACATTCTGAACAGGAAAACGGCTTCTCCCCTGTGTGAGTTCTCTGGTGATTAATAAGATGCTCTTTCCGGCTAAAACATTTCCCACATTCTGAACAGGAAAAAGGCTTCTCCCCTGTGTGAGTCCTATGGTGATTAACCAATTGTGATTTCGTGTTAAAACATTTCCCACATTCTGAACATGAAAATGGCTTCTTTGCTTTAGGAGCAGTTTGTTTTTTAATGTCTCTTTTGTGACTTTGAATTTCCTTAGTAATCGGTAAAGAATCAGAAGATGTGACTTGTTTCATAGGATCAGATGACAGATCTTTACTGTGAATAGGTGATGATATATCTGGAGTAATAGCATTCACTTCAGTTGTATCTTGTAGGATCTCAAGATCATTAGATTTAAAAATTGAAGATGTCAGCTGTCCCTCTGATCGCTTGGTACAGTCATCTTCTAGGATAAAAAAACAATTTTTTTAATAAAATATCCTTGAGTTTTATATTTTTGAACATTTCTACTTAAACTGTCCATAAAAATGGCAAACTATGTAAAAAACTTTAATTATTTACCAAGACAATGACAGTTCACAGTCTAATAGAAAACCTTGTTGGATGAGCCAGTAGTGTGTGGTGTTCAACTGTTTGTTCATTCTGCCTCCCAAATATCAAATATAAAGAAACCAATCAATGTTACATAGGCAAAAATAATTGGAAGAAGTTCTCCAGCTCCACGATGTTGTGAAAACAGATTTCTTTATTCACATCAGACGTTACAAAGAGGAAGTTAAAATGCCTGCATAGAAAATACAGATGCTTGCATTCTCAACGCATTTCTAGAGTCTCAGCACCCTTAGTCAAGGCAGGTTAGAGTTAATGCTATAGTTAGGGTTAGTGTTGGGGCTAAAGTAAGAGTACTGTCACGCTTGGCGATGCACCAGCGATCCCGACAATGATATGACCTAATAGGAATCGCTGGTGCATCGCTACATGGTCGCTGGTGAGATGTCAAAGTCAGATCTCACAGCGACGCAGCAGCGATATAGAATGATACGACAGTCGTTGGGATCCGGTCTCTCAGACCTGTAGTACTGAGGTCATTCCTCATTGTCCCTGTCAAACACAGCGATGCATGCTGGCCCGCGGGACACCAGCGATCAAAAAATGGCCCAGGACATTCGAGCATGATCAGCAACACCGCAGCAGGGGCCCAATCGCCGCTATGTGTCACAAGTAGCGAGAACGCAGGTGAGATCGCTGATGCATCACAAAATCGATCTCGCTATGTGAGACGGGGGCTAAAGGGTTCCTGTCAGGCGAAAGTTAAGGTTACTGTTAGGCAAAAGTTGGGTTACTGTTAGGCAAAAGTTAAGGTTACTATTAGGCAAAAGTTGGGTTACTGTTAGGCAAAAGTTGGGTTACTGTTAGGCAAAAGTTGGGTTACTGTTAGGCAAAAGTTGGGGTTACTGATAGGCAAAAGTTAGGGTTACTGTTAGGCTAAAGTTAGGGTTTATTCTACAGTTTGGGGTAGGCTAAAGAATTAGGCTTTTCTCAATTGTCTCCCCAATAATTTGGTCACGTCAGTCATGTTACGTGAGAGTTTTCTATTTCCGGAGAAAAAAAACTATAAACGAATAAAATGGCCCGTCAGTATTATAGTGCAGAGGAGGCTTATGCACTTTTATGTTCTGACAGTGAAGAAAGTTCAGTGTCAGATGGCGATGTGGATTTCGAGGGTTTTAGTAGCAGCGACAGTGATAGCTCAGAAATGAGCAGTGATTCTGGTCCATCCTCACACACAAGGACCAGTACAACAAGAAGGACAAATAGCGCTTCTGGAGAAATGTCTCCAACTCAGGGAACAAAGCCCAGTACTAGCGCTGTCCCTAGTGCTCGTGAATTGGCGCACACCAATGTCCAAGGGGCTTTGCCTCTTGATGTAGCATTTCCCAGATGGGAGGCTTCGGATTCGGCTACTCCATTCATCCCTAATTTTAATGCCATTCCTGGTATAAATGTGGAGGTGGAAAATTTTGGAACGATTATTTTTTTAATTTGTTTCTGACAGATAGCTTGCTAGAGCATATTGTCCTACAAATTTATATGTGTCCCAATTCATCAGCCAGAATCCACGATCCTATTATGCTAGGTCAAATTTATGGACAAACTAATGTCCTAGAAAGGAAAACATTTTTAGGACTTACATTCAATATGGAACTTGTTAAAAAAAATAACCATTCGGTCCTATTGGTCCAACTGCCCTGTTCAAGCCACCCCTATGTTTTCTGCTGTTCTTCGTAGGACCCATTATGAAATGCTCATGAGATTTTGTCATTTTAACGACAATAGTCAATGCCTGCCCAGAAATGTCCCTGAACATGACAGACTATTCAAAATCAGACCCATCATCACAGAAAAGGAAAAGGAAGACTGCACCTCAAGCAATTTATTCCTTCTAAGAGGGCAATTTTTGGAATAAGGCTCTATAAAATGTGCGAGAGTCCAACCGGATACACATCAGCTTTTCGCATTTATGAGGAGAAAGATAGCCAACTAAACCCACCAGGAGGCCCTACTTATCTGGGGACATAGGGAAAAATCATTTGGGAGCTGATAACGCCATTTTTACAAAAAGGCTACAATCTGTATGTTGACAACTTCTACACCAGCATACCCCTATTTAAAAGTCTGGTTGAACATAACATAGGGGCTTGTGGGACTATTCGCAAAAACCGTCAGGTGTTTCCACAATCATTGGTCAGCAAAAAGTTCCGAAAGGGGCAGTCAGGGGCTTTACACAATGGAGAGCTGCTTGCCCTTAAGTATAAGGATAAAGATATTTTTATCCTGAGCTCGATCCACACAGATTCCACAAGGGCCACTGCAGACCAACAGGGATCCACTACTCCAAAACCTGGGTCTGTCATTGACTACAACAAATATATGGGGGTGTGGACCTTGCAGATCAGGTTCTACAGCCATACCAGGTATCAAGAAAATCATATATCTGGTATAAAAAGTTAGTCATGTATTTGTTTCAGGTGGCCACATATAATTCTTTTGTGTTATACAAAAAAGCCGGAAATGCAGATATTTTCCTTGATTATCAGGAAAAGGTCACTGAAAATCTTGTTTTTGAGAATTTTGTCCCCGCCAATCCTTTATAATCTGAAGACGTCAGAAGACTCACTGAGTGACATTTTATTGCACTCATCCCAGTAACTGAAACAAGAAAGAACCCCAGAGAAGATGTAGTGTATGTTCCTAGAGAGGAATGAGGCATGATACCCGCTATTATTACCCACAATGCCCATCATTGCCAGCCTTATGCCTCCATGATGGCTTTACAATCTTCCACACAGAACCACGTCTTTGAACTGTTTTGACATTCAAGCATTTGGTTTATTTAGTGACAGACACATTTGAGTAGAGCTGACTTAACAATTTCCGGTGGTAGGTGGGGGGAGGTCTCCAGAGACACAAGCTGGGCACAATATATTGGGCACTACAATGACATTTTTTCAATTTTTGCTCTAAAACTTCCACTACGAGTTTCTGGAAATCATCCATGTAGAGAAAATGTTCACTATATTCATAGATGAATTCCCAGAGGGGTGTCATTTCCAAAATGGGGTCACTTCAGGGGGGGATTCTGTTGTTCTAGCACTTAGCGGCTCTCCAAAGTGCCACAACAGCAGAATCCCCCCTGAAGTGACCCCATTTTAGAAATGACACCCCTCTGGGAATTAGAAATGACCCCCCCTCTGTGAATTCATCTCTGGGTTTAGTGACCATTTACCTATCTACCTAATTTCCAATGTAATATCTGGGGTTAAAACAACATTTTAGTGATAAAAATGTACCATATTTTTCAGACTATAAGACGCACTTTTTGCCAAAAAATTTAGTGGGGAAATAGGGATGCGTCTTATAGTAGGAATTTACTTACAAATGCTGTGGCGGCGGCGCTCTGTGCTGCGTGGAGGGCTCCACTGGAATTTTGTCAAAGTCCAGAGACCCCTGCAGTTTCATTGCTACGATGCGGTGGTCTCCAGAAAAATGGCCGCTGGGAACGGCGCATGCTCAGATTCAGATCTCGCCCCGAGATCTCGTTGCCGAGATCTAAATCTGAGCATGTGCCGCCCCCACCTGCCATTCTCCCGGAGGCCATCGCATCACAGCAATGGAGCTGCAGGGGCTTAAGGCTTTGACAAAATGGCGGCAAAGCCCCCCACGCAGCACAGGGTGCCGCTGCCCCAGCACAGAGCGCTGCCGCCGCCACAGGTGGAGTGCTGCCGACCCAACGCAGAGCACTTCCACCCAAGCACAGAGCACCGCTGCCACACCAGCCTGGAATGGGAGCTTCCGGAAGCCACCGCACCAGCCTGGACCACCGAACAACGTCTGTGACCACTCTTGCACCTGTGCTGATTCCACCCCCCCGGTAAGCTGAATTCGGATGTAAGATGGACCCCCATTTTGCACAATTTTCTCCCCTATTTTCCTTTTGAAAATTTGGGGTGCGTCTTATAGTCCAAAAAATACAGTAATTATTTTTTCTTCACTGCGCAATGGTATAATTTTCTATGGAACAGCTGTGGGGTCAGTATGCTCACTGCACCACTAGAAGAATTCATTCAGGGTAGTATTTTGTAAAATGCAGTCACTTTTGGGGGATTTTGCTGTTCTGGCACCTCAGGGGCTCTGACAATGTGACATGTCACCCACAAACACTTCCAGCAAAATCTGCTCTCCAATACAGCGCTCCTTCCCTTCCAAGCCCTGCCATGCGCCGAAACAGTAGTATTCTCCCACATGTGGGGTATCGGCGAGCTCAGGAGAAATTGCACAACAAATTGTATGGAGCAATTTCTCCCGTTACCCTTATGAAAATGCAAAATATGGAGCTAAAAAGATTTGTGAAAAATCGTATTTTTTTTTATTTGCATGGCGCCATGTTATAAACTTCTGTGAAGCACCTGTGGGTTGAAGGTGCTCAATACACATCTGGATAAGTTCCCTAAGAGGTCTAGTTTCTAAAATGGTGTCACTTGTTGGTGGTTTCCACTGTTTAGGCATATCAGGGGCTCTCCAAACACGACATGGCAACCGCTAATTATTACAGTATATTTTACATTCAAAAAATCAAATGGAGCGCCTTCCCTTCCGAGCCCTGCCGTGCACCCAAACAGTAGATTTCCCTCACATATGGGGTATCGGCATGCTCAGGAGAAATTGCACAACAAAATGTATAGTCCATTTTCTCCTGTTACCCTGGCGAAACTAAAAAAAAAATAGGTCTAAAGGAAAATTTTTGTGAAAGAAAATTAAAGTAAATGTTTATTTTTTCCTTCCACATTCCATTCATTTCAGTGAAGCACCTGAAGGGTTAAGTAACTTCTTGAATGTAGTTTTGAGTAGCATGAGGGGTGCAGTTTTTAGAATGGTGTCACTTTTGGGTATTTTCTGTCATATTGACCCCCCAAACTCATTTCAAATGTGAGGTGGTCCCTAAAAAAATGGTTTTGTAAATTTTGTTGTAAAAATGAGAAATCGCTGTTTAACTTTTAACCCTTATAACTTCCTAACAAAAAAATTTGATATAGTTGATATAGATGCTACTGCGCAGGCGCCGCCATCGCCGGTGACATTGTGCTGGATGTAATTTCTTTCTAAGCCTCACAATAGCCACAATATTATAGGCATTATCACCAATAACATCAATGCTATTATATGCATCTAGAGTTGAGCGAAACGGGTCGAAAAAATTCAAAAGTCGCCGACTTTTAGCAAAGTCGGGTTTCATGAAACGAAACCCGACCCTAGGATGAGGTCGGCCACAAGGTCGGCGACTTACGCGTCAAAGTCGCGTTTCAAAAGTTTGTTTTGCGCTCTTTTTCAGCCAATCAGGATCCACGGACACTGTGGGCAACGTGATGACATAGGCACGGGTCACCACCATCTTTCAGAAGGGCATGCAAGTGATTGGCTTGCTTTGGTGGGTGTCACAGGGGGTATAAAAGGGCGTGCACGCCGACCGCCATCTTACTTCTGCCGATCTCAGTATAGGGAGAGGTTGCTGCTGATTCTGTAGGGAGAGCGTTAGGCAGGGAAGAAGACAAAAAAACTGCTTCTGCTGCTAGCGATTTGGCCTGCACAACACACCAGTCACTGTGTGTGCAGTGCAAGGGGAGGCTATATAGTGGTGTATCAGTGGTGTTGGTTGTTAGGCTGCCTTCTAAGGCTTCCTGACAGGCTGGCATTGCTGTTTACCCACTGCTCCGCAAACTGCTTTTTTAAAAGCAATCCAATCTCCCTTATCCTCTAGTCACTTTGGTCACAGCTGTGCCATCGAGCCTGTCACATAGCACTCAGATATTCATTGGGCCTCAAACTGCTTTTTTAAAAGCAATCCCAATTTTTTTTTTTTGTCCTGCTGAGAAGAAAAAAAAACTGCTTCTGCTGCTGATAGCAATTTGGCCTGCACAACACACCAGTCACTGTGTGTGCAGTGCAAGGGGAGGCTATATTGTGGTGTATCAGTGGTTTTGGTTGTTGGGCTGCCTTTTAAGGCTTCCTGACAGGCTGGCATTGCTGTTTACCCACTGCTCCACAAACTGCTTTTTTAAAAGCAATCCAATCTCCCTTATCCTCTAGTCACTTAGGTCACAGCTGTGCCATCGAGCCTGTCACATAGCGCTCAGATATCAGTGGGCCTCACACAATCCAAAAGTGTCCAGTGTCCAAAAGTGTGTGCAGAGATTCAAAATCTCACTTATCCTCTAGTCACTTAGGTCACAGCTGTGCCATCGAGCCTGTCACATAGCGCTCAGATATTCATTGGGCCTCACACAATCCAAAAGTGTCCAGTGTCCAAAAGTGTGTGCAGAGATTCAAAATCTCACTTATCCTCTAGTCACTTAGGTCACAGCTGTGCCATCGAGCCTGTAACATAGCGCTCAGATATTCATTGGGCCTCACACAATCCAAAAGTGTCCAGTGTCCAAAAGTGTGTGCAGAGATTCAAAATCTCACTTATCCTCTAGTCACTTGGGTCACAGCTGTGCCATCGAGCCTGTCACATAGCGCTCAGATATTCATTGGGCCTCACACAATCCAAAAGTGTCCAGTGTCCAAAAGTGTGTGCAGAGATTCAAAATCTCACTTATCCTCTAGTCACTTAGGTCACAGCTGTGCCATCGAGCCTGTCACATAGCGCTCAGATATTCATTGGGCCTCACACAATCCAAAAGTGTCCAGTGTCCAAAAGTGTGTGCAGAGATTCAAAATCTCACTTATCCTCTAGTCACTTAGGTCACAGCTGTGCCATCGAGCCTGTCACATAGCGCTCAGATATTCATTGGGCCTCACACAATCCAAAAGTGTCCAGTGTCCAAAAGTGTGTGCAGAGATTCAAAATCTCACTTATCCTCTAGTCACTTAGGTCACAGCTGTGCCATCGAGCCTGTCACATAGCGCTCAGATATTCATTGGGCCTCACACAATCCAAAAGTGTCCAGTGTCCAAAAGTGTGTGCAGAGATTCAAAATCTCACTTATCCTCTAGTCACTTAGGTCACAGCTGTGCCATCGAGCCTGTCACATAGCGCTCAGATATTCATTGGGCCTCACACAATCCAAAAGTGTCCAGTGTCCAAAAGTGTGTGCAGAAATTCAAAATCTCCCCTGTCCTATAGACACCTTATACCTTGTTTTACATGCTATATAGTTTGTTGGATTTTGTCTACATTTCTACCAAAAATGAGGAAGGCTGGTGGAAGAGGCCGTGGAATTGGGCGGGGGTTGGCAGCTGGTAATGATGGTGTTGGTGGTGGATCTGATGGTAGTGGCAAGAGCAAAATAGGACCGAATGCAGGAGGTGTTGAGCCTGCGTCATTGTCTGGCTACATAAGGCCTCGAGCGCTTAGTTTTCTAGGAGTTGGCAAACCGCTTTTAAAGCCAGAGCATCAGGAAAAAGTTTTGTCTTACATTGCTGACTCAGCCTCCAGCTCTATCGCCTCCTCTTCTTCAGTTGTAAAAAGTGAAAGCACTGAGTCGTCATTGGAGGCTCATGTTCATGAACCACACCTTTCCTTGTGTCCTTCACCCCAACCAAGATTGAAGGATGACGCAGGCCATACTACTGATTACTCCATGGAGCTGTTTTCACATACCATGCCTGGATTATCAAGTGAAATGGTGAATTACCCAGGCCAAGATGAATCTGACATGGAGTGCACTGATGCACAGCCGCTGATGGATGATTCTGCTGGTACATTCACTCAGAGCACTACATTGTCCTCGCAGTGTACAGAGCCAGATTCTGACCCTGATGAGACTCAGGTGCCCCTTCCCGCACACTATACCACCATACACGGTGACACAGAGGAAGGTGCACATGACATAGAAGAGGAGGTGATGGATGACCCAGTTGTTGACCCAGATTGGCATCCATTGGGGGAAGAGGGTGCTGCTTCCAATAGCTCAGATGAGGAGCATCCACAGCAGACATCGACATCGCAACAGCTGTTATCTGGCAGGCCCGGAGCACTCCAAAGACAGGTTCCAAACATCAAAAGAGTTGCTGGACAGCTTGTCCAGAGGGTCAAAAGATCACAGCGTGCTAGGCCGCAAAATGTCTGCCAAAGTAGGAAGAGTGCAGTGTGGCACTTTTTTGAACAATATCCTCATGATCAGGCCAAGGTTATCTGTAAGAAGTGCGCCAAGACCTTTAGCCGAGGGAAAAATCTGAAAAATTTGAATACCAGTTGCATGCTTAGACATTTAACCAGCATGCACTTGCAAGCGTGGACACAACACCAAACCTCAAGTGCCACATGTGCAACTGATCACAACGAAGGTAGTCATCAACGCTACATTGTTTCCCCCACTGTAAGCCCACCGGTTAGCACAGCAGCAAATGTTGAGGTGTCGTTGTAAGGCCACAGCAGTTAGGGAATCCCACTGTTATATCAACGAAAGACTGATTCTAGGCCATCAGAAAGAACACCAACTCCATCACCATCATCAACCCTCTCTCAGTCCGCCCTGTCCACCGCTACTTCCACCATATGCAGCTCTCAAGTCCAGCTCACCCTCCCAGACACTATGAGTAGGTCAAGAAAGTACTCAGTCTCTCATCCGCGTACACTGGGTTTGAACGCCCACATTGCCAAACTAATCTCGTTTGAGATGATGCCCTTTCGGTTGGTGGAAAGCACAGCTTTCCGCGAACTCATGGCCTATGCAGTACCACGCTATGACCTACCCAGTCGCCACTTCTTCTCTCGCAAAGCCATCCCAGCCCTCCACCATCATGTGAAAGACCGCATTGTCCATGCACTCAAGCAGTCAGTGAGCGGAAAGGTGCACCTCACAACTGATGCATGGTCCAGTCGGCATGGCCAGGGCTGTTACGTGTCCATCACTGCGCACTGGGTTAATGTGGTGGATGCAGGGTCCACAGGGGACAGCGGTGGTGGGACAGTGCTGCCTAGCCCACGGTATAGGAAACAGTTGGCTGTAGGCGTTCCACCCTCCTCCTCCTCCTCCAGAAGCGAAAGCTCGTCCACAGAGCGCAGTCATACGAGCACTCCATCTGCAGCTGCCACTGTTGCACACGATGTGTCCCCCTATCGAGCAGCTAGTGGAAAGCGTCAGCAGGCTGTGTTGCAGATGATGTGTTTGGGCGACAGACATACCGCCGAGGTGCTGGCCGAGTACTTGAAGCGACAAACTGAGTCATGGCTGGGCAGTGTACATCTTGAGGCAGGCAAGGTAGTTAGTGATAATGGCCGTAATTTTGTGGCAGTCATAGCCCTTTCAAAACTCAGCCACATACCTTGCTTGGCTCACACCTTGAATCTGGTGGTGCAGTGCTTCCTCAAAAATTATCCGGAGTTAACAGCCCTGCTCCAGAAGGTGCGAAGACTGTGCGCACACATCCGCCGGTCGCCTGTACACTCCGTTCGTATGCAGAAGCTGCAGCGATTGCTCCACCTTCCCAACCACCACCTCATTATCGACATTGCAATAAGGTGGAACTCCACCCTGCACATGGTGGAGCGGCTGTGCGAGCAGAGGCAGGCCATAATGCATTTGTGGGAGGATACACGGCCAGGCACTTTGAGAGCAGACATGGAGTTGACAGGTGTGCAGTGGTCGAAGCTGAAAGACCTCTGTAAAGTCCTTCAGTGTTTTGAGGAATGCACACGGCTGGTAAGCGCAGACGACACCATCCTAAGCATGAGCATCCCACTTATGCGTCTGCTCATGCAAACTTTGACGCACCTTAAGGAGCAGGCGTCTGCAGCCAATGTTGATGAGGAGGAAGAGGAGGAGGGAATCCTTGATGACATTCAGCCATTGTCTGCTCAGGGACCTCTCCTGGACGAGGTGGAGGAAGAAGAGGAGGAGGAGGATGATGATGGGGATGATTACTTAGGGGAGGAGGATGCATCTCGTGGGGCAAGTGAAAATGTTGGCGTGGCAAGGTCTGGTACAGGGTTTGTGCGTGACTGGAGGGATGTGGATTTGCCAGAAAGTGCTCTTCCAACCAGCACTCGCAGTGCATCATTGACACCGGGAACATTGGCCCACATGTCAGATTATGCCTTGCGGATCCTAAAAAGGGACCCCCGCATTGCCAAAATGATGAACGATGACGACTACAGGTTGGCCAGCATCCTGGATCCACGCTATAAAGGCAAATTACAAAACATCATGCCACAGGAGAACCTTGACCTAATATTGGCTAATAAACAAGCAACTCTGGTAAATCGGTTGCTTGAGGCATTCCCAGCACACAGCAGCGGTGATGGTTCTCACACGAGCCTTACGGGCCGGGGGCAGCTTGGCAGAGGTGTTCGTGGTGCACACAGCAGAAGTGGTGTTGGAGACAGGGGTTTCATGACAATGTTATGGACTGATTTT
This sequence comes from Dendrobates tinctorius, assembly GCF_039654945.1. Lineage (NCBI taxonomy): Eukaryota > Metazoa > Chordata > Amphibia > Anura > Dendrobatidae > Dendrobates > Dendrobates tinctorius. Next base: position 889,929 of record NW_027362038.1, on the reverse strand, counting down.
TCAAATACCGCTCACACAACTGGTAATACTGCATCGATGGAAAGTGACAGGAGACAGCAGTTGTCAACCATGGTTACAAACTACTTTTCCTCCCATATCGATGTTCTCCCACACAGGTCATTCCCCTTTGACTATTGGGCCGCTAAACTGGACACCTGGCCTGAATTGGCACAATATGCCTTACAGGAGCTCGCTTGCCCAGCTGCAAGTGTGCTATCGGAAAGAGTCTTCAGTGCAGCTGGATCAATCCTGACAGAAAAAAGGACCCGTCTGTCAACCCAAAATGTGGATGATCTAACCTTCATTAAAATTAACCATGCATGGGTTTCCAAGGATTTTGTCCCACCTTCCCCTGATGACACATAGGGTGACAGAAAAATGGCTTGCTTTGGTCCACCTCTTCCTGGGACTTGACCTATTTCGCCTTTTGCATCAGCTGAATGTCCAACATCAACATATGCCACTTTCTAAAACTCCCTAACTGTGCTGCCTCCCCCCCATGGCCGGGGTCACCACCTAGCGCACGACACCGTGCGAGTGCCGTTGCCCTGGACAGGTGGGTAGGCCGACTCTTGGGCGCGGGCACTGGCACAGGGTCCCTCATAGTGCAATCAAGTGTCTCTGACGGTGGTAGTGCACACCCGCCGTCAGACACACCGCTGTACTATGAGGGGCCCAGTGCCAGTACCGACGCCCACGAGTGGGCCCCCCTTGCTTGGGCAGGGCCCCAGCATTTGCAATCTTTACCTCTCCCTGCTCCTCCGCTGTGTAATCTGGGCCGTCAAATCCATACCGTGCCTGACACCGTCTGAGCCTGCCTCCTGAGACATATATTTTGAATGTGTATGCTATCCATACATGTTATCCGGGGATACGGTACCCTTTCTAACCTTTGTGCAATCCCGTCAAATCCATACTGGGCCTGACACCGTCTGAGCCTGCCTCCTGAGACATATATTTTGAATGTGTACGCTATCCATACATGTTATCCGGGGATACGGTACCCTTTCTAACCTTTATGCAATCACGTGCAATCCATACTGGGCCTAACACCGTCTGAGCCTGCCTCCTGAGACATATATTTTGAATGTGTATGCTATCCATACATGTTATCCGGGGATACGGTACCCTTTCTAACCTTTGTGCAATCACGTGCAATCCATACAGGGCCTAACACCGTCTGAGCCTGCCTCCTGAGACATATATTTTGAATGTGTACGCTATCCATACATGTTATCCGGGATACGGTACCCTTTCTAACCTTTGTGCAATCACGTGCAATCCATACTGGGCCTAACACCATCTGAGCCTGCCTCCTGAGACATATATTTTGAATGTGTACGCTATCCATACATGTTATCCGGGGATACGGTACCCTTTCTAACCTTTGTGCAATCACGTGCAATCCATACTGGGCCTAACACCGTCTGAGCCTGCCTCCTGAGACATATATTTTGAATGTGTACGCTATCCATACATGTTATCCGGGGATACGGTACCCTTTCTAACCTTTGTGCAATCACGTGCAATCCATACTGGGCCTAACACCGTCTGAGCCTGCCTCCTGAGACATATATTTTGAATGTGTACGCTATCCATACATGTTATCCGGGGATACGGTACCCTTTCTAACCTTTGTGCAATCACGTGCAATCCATACTGGGCCTAACACCGTCTGAGCCTGCCTCCTGAGACATATATTTTGAATGTGTACGCTATCCATACATGTTATCCGGGGATACGGTACCCTTTCTAACCTTTGTGCAATCACGTGCAATCCATACTGGGCCTAACACCGTCTGAGCCTGCCTCCTGAGACATATATTTTGAATGTGTATGCTATCCATACATGTTATCTGGGGATACGGTACCCTTTCTAACCTTTGTGCAATCACGTGTAATCCATACTGGGTGTGAGAACGGCTGGCGAGCTGTTAAGCAAGCTACAGCACCTGTGGTTTGCACACGTAAGTTTTTCATGTTTTCAGGAATGACGGTTAGGCCTAATTCCGGAACTGCAGTTGACCTGCACTTACTGGGAAATCATTGTTCGCGGGTAATAATTGTAATCAGTGATCCCCATCACTAACGTTGTTCAGCGGGTTATCTGCACCTGTAAGCGACAAACGCTCGCCTTTTCAGTGTAGCGCACATGCAGCCATGGACATGTAAGGGCATGACACACCAGTTATTGGCCAATCTCATGTTCCAGAGCCTCACGTGTCCCTCTAGTAAGCCGGACTCGGACCGCGGGGCATGACGGAGTCTCGTTCGTTAACGGAATTAAGCTTGCAATGTGTGCATCTGTTCTGTAGCTGGCATGGTTGAGGTTTCCCAGGTGGAGTCGAATTTAACCGTAGGCTCTACTCCTGGTGGTGCCCTTCTGGACATTCCTTTAAGGTTCAGCTTTGCAACCATACTGCCCACGTAAAACAAACACTTTGCCTTCATGAACGCTGTTTGGAGGGTCATGACTCGTGGTAATAACGCCGCCCAATCAGTTAACCTGCTAGAGAGATCCTTCGTTGCTCCCAAGCATGACATCACACTCCCTAGGAGGAAGGTAATGCCACTGTGGCGACCGTACTCCTGGGGGCGACACAAGTGCACTGATGCCCAGCCACTGCTCGATGAATCTGCTGGTACATTGACCCAGACCACTACATTCCCCTCGCACGCTACACGGCCTGAATCTGACCCTGATGAACTCAGGTTACCCTTCCCATATACAGTTCCATCTTACACGGTGACAAAGAGGAAGCTGCAGATGAAAGTGCAGGTTCGGCCCACCCGCCATCAGACACACCACCGTACTATCAGGGGCCCTGTGCCAGTGCCGTCACCAACGAGTGGGCCCCCCCTGCTTGCTCAGGATCACAGCACTTGCAAGGTTGAAATACTGTGCAGTGAGATGGAAGATGGGGACGACGAGGAGTCCAGACTAGTACAGGGATTCCCTAGCGAGGAGACTTATTTGATTGTTTTCAATGTTGGGACAGCAATTTTTGGGGAGCACGTTACTCTGGAGAATGATAGATGGGGCCCACCATACACTGGAACATTCCAAAGGTGGACATCAGACACTGGAGCAGCATTTACAGGGCCCATTATACACTAGAGCATTAGAAATGGGGCCCATTATGTTTGGAGCATTATTTGGGCCCATAAGACAGTGGAGCTTCATCCATGGGGACCAACATATACTGTAGCATTATGTGGAGCTCATCATATACTGCTTCAAACATTATATGGGACCAATGATTCTGTATGGAGAAATAGATGGGCCTCGTCATGAGATGTAAAAAGTGAAGTATTTTTCATTGTACTATACCGCTATTTCTCTGCCGTATCGGAGCATGATGAGTTGTGGTATGTGTTAAAGGGGCGCTCTTTCACCCAGGGCACATGAAAACCTGCAGCCAGCCCTCCCCCCCCCACAACTTTAGCCAAATAACCCCCATTTTTCAGTGCGTAACTTGTATTATGAAGTTAATTAAGGTTGACAAGCTTAAGTAAGAAGAATTGATGCTTTTGGCATTCAAATGGGCACTGTAGGTGTGTTTCCTGTCCTCCTCTCACTGCCGACTTTTATTCCCCATTGACTTACATTGGGTTTCTTGCTTCGGGACGACCCCGACTTTTCCCTATAATCGGACGATCTTGCTCGACCCGACTTTTGGAAAAGTCGGGTTTCACGAAACGAAACGCGACCCTAAAAAACCAAAAGTCGCTCAACTCTATATGCATCATGTAATAATGGGGGGCAGGTCAGTGAGGGGTCAGCGACCTGTCATAAGCCAATACAGATGAATATGTAATCAGAGCACCACATAAAGCCCCGCCCACAGCCCCACCCACAGCCCCGCCCCAGAGCACGAGAATCTCATTAACTGAAAACTACAAATACAGATTAGACAACAGTAAACCAGAGTTGCCCTCATTTATGGTGGACCATTGGAGCTACTATGAATCCTGACCAGAAGATTAGAGAAAATAATATTGCTCCCCATTTCAGGAGAGATTGTGCAGTAATCTGAATTCCTTAGGATCGAAAACAATGTAATTGGTTGTAAGTTCTATAGAAAAGGGCTTTCAATGCCCAAAGTCATTTGAACAGTTTTGGGTGGAGGAGAATGTTGTGGTCTAGAGGGAAAATGGTGATCATGGTAATACGGCCGGACTACACCACCGATAAAGCAGCCACAGCCGGTGACTGAGAGGAATCTGTGACTTCTCTGCATTCAGTGGTTACTACTCACCTGGGTAGTCATATGTGGGAATCTCCTCTTTACACCGCTCATCACCCCTCACATATGTCTCTGTAGTATTAATATGGGTCAGATCTTCACCCTGAAACAAATATTGTAAAAGTCACAGACAGATGGAGAAGTCCCATCTATGATCAGCTCTAATCCTGCCATCTCCACCGTTCTCATTACACAAGTATAAAACATATAATATTGGTGGATAAAACAAGACTGAGCACAAGACTTTCACAGCCGTCTACACATCATAGGGGAGATCTCCTGACACCTTCTCTCCATCTACCTGATGATCCTGAGGAGCACTGGGATCTTCTTGTTTCCAGTCCTGTGGAAGAAGAGGACGGGGACATCTCTCTGGTGTTGTCGTCTTACTGGATAGATCTGGAGGAAACACATACAGGGACTGAATTTATTCTCTACATACAGATAATTATAGGCCGTGTGTATTTAGTCCTGTCTATTACCTGGAGATGTGAGGGGCTGGGGAACCTCCATTATGACGTTCCTGTACAGATCTCTGTGTCCTTCTAAATACTCCCACTCCTCCATGGAGAAATAGACAGCGACATCCTGACACCTTATAGGAACCTGACACATACAATGATACCGTCATCCCCCGATCCCTTCATAGTGTTACTGTATAATGTCCCAGCATTCCCAGCAGTGTCACCTCTCCAGTCAGGAGCTCCATCATCTTGTAGGTGAGTTCTAGGATCTTCTGGTCATTGATGTCCTCATGGATCAGGGGGTGAGGTGGAGGCCCCGTGATTGGGCTCAGGGGTCTTCCACATCCCTCAGACACAGGGTCCTGACAGCGGTCACTAGAGGTCTTCTTCACCACTGTGTAATCCTGGTTATGGAGAGACACATTAATAAATCTCACTACAGACATTTCCAGAGTCCTCACCTCTCCAGTTCTGTCCATCTGTTATTCCCATAGATAAGAATGATGTTATGTGACGTCATCAGAATCTCTCACCTCTCCAGTGAGACGGAAGAGGATCTCTAGGGTGAGGTGTAACATCCTCTCCGCCATCTTGTCTCTGTCCATATCCATCCTTGATGGGTAAATCAGGAAAATTCTCTTCTGTAGAAGATCTTCACTGAGAGGATCCGATATTGTAGAGACCTGAATGAGAAGAAGATGATCCGATGTAACAGCATAAGAATCCTGTGTAATAATACAATTACTGGAGATAATAAGGGAAACATAGGAGGAGATTTATTATCTTACAGGGTTTAGTTTTCTCCCCTGACATCTACTAATAAAACCTATATATTTAGGCCACAGACAACAAGCAGTTTCCTCCTCGGAGTCGGCAGCTGAACACGTTCCTCATAGACTCATCTTCCATAACGCTAATTCTCGTCTCATTACCGACACTGGAATCGGCATTAGCAATACTGCAGGAGAGATTCATTACACGCGACATGAGAAATAACTCCTTCATGATGAGGACGACATCTTCATCTTCTACTGCGGCTCTAGAGACAGATTTGGCCAGAGTCGGTCACTGCCTCCATCCCCACCGGCCGTCTATATGGAGGTTTCCCGTCTTCCCCGCACTGGAATCTTCTCTCACGTTAGATCTCAGCTCTGAGTCACACACAGAAGTTTGAGGCTTTTCTGGAAGAACAGGACAGGAGAGATCTGAGGCCGATGTCTCCATGTACAGGGTTTCCCCTCGGGATAAGAGGCTTTTCTATCCCTTTCCCCCAATTAGAGGGGGCACCTGTGGATATCGGGGTCTTTACCGGCTGCAGTCCTGGGGAGATTTACTCGGTAACGTGGACGTTGGACAAACGTCACCATCAATTCCCATCAGAGTGAAGGAACATCGCTCCTCTATTCAGCTCTATGGATCCAGGATGAAATCCACTGCGGCCCCTGCAAGAAAAGAGCGAAGTCTGGTGAGACCCCCCGAGGCCGGAGATTTCTACAGCTGCTCTGTGCGCACAGGACCTGTGATGAGGTCACAGGAGGGGAGGAGTCAGGGGTCACATGATCAGGGGCCTCAGTGTGGGCAGGACTCTGCTGTGCTGGTTGTCATGGTGCTGGATGAGGGGAAGTTTATGTGTGGGGTCAGGAGGGGTTTACAGGGTGGATGTAGCAGAGCCGCGTGTGTACGAGGTGTACGGAGCGGAGCCGTGTGTGTACGAGGTGTACGGAGCGGAGCCGCGTGTGTACGAGGTGTACGGAGCGGAGCCATGTGTGTACGAGGTGTACGGAGCGGAGCCGTGTGTGTACGAGGTGTACGGAGCGGAGCCGTGTGTGTACGAGGTGAATGGAGCGGAGTCGTGTGTGTACGAGGTGTACGGAGCGGAGCCGTGTGTGTACGAGGTGTACGGAGCGGAGCCGTGTGTGTACGAGGTGTACGGAGCGGAGCCGTGTGTGTACGAGGTGTACAGAGCGGAGCCGTGTGTGTACGAGGTGAATGGAGCGGAGCCGTGTGTGTACGAGGTGTACGGAGCAGAGCCGTGTGTGTACGAGGTGTACGGAGCGGAGCCGTGTGTGTACGGAGGGGACCCCTCTGTGAACGCTGTATACACCTGTATTCCCTCAGCTTCCGTCACAGACTCCCATGTAAGCGGTATACACCCGTATACCCACAGCTTCAGTCGCAGACCCCTCTGTGTACACTGTATATGTGGCGCCCCTGGGGCTCGGTCGCCACAGAGGTACTGCATCTTCTCCTAAGGTGTAGTGCCCCACCACCTAGGTAAGTTGGGAACTCCTTTCCACGCTCCAACACCTGAACCCACACACAGGATAGTTCAGCAATGGACCAGATTGCAGCTCCACGCTTAGAGTATAGCAGAGCACCTTTTGTGGGTCCTTGCTTTGTAACACGAGATGTGCTGGGAGGTGGGTGGAGTTGAGATACATAAAAGGTTGGGAAGGTTTAGAATGACAGGTCAGTCTGACGGGAGGTCAGGCGGGAGAAGGACATTCAGTCAGGAGAGACTGAGGATGGGTCCGAGAGAGAGAGAGGAAGGAGTTCTGCAGCTGCCTCAGTGATCTGAGCCAGCTGACACGGGAAGGGAACAGAAGGAGAAGACATAGAACTGCAACCTAAGCTTCCATAAGAGAGAGAAGGAACAGCACGGAACGAAGGAGTAGGAGAACAGAGAGGAGTTGTGGGTTGGAAGAGGAACCCTGCCTATAGGTTCTCAGCGCAAGGCCGGGGCCCGGTCCCCGAGGTTGTATGGACACTTATGTTTCTGCAGAAGACACCGGTAGAGTAGTTGGCTGTAAATGCACTACTCCCATCCAAGACTTGGGGCACAAAAGCAACACGGATAGAGAGCCGGGACTCAGGATAAAGGGAGTCCCCGAGAGAGGCTACAGCTGTCTGCCGTACGAGGAGAGCTGTTAGGAACATCTGACAGGAGGAACTTCAGAGTACCACGGTACTGGAGCTCTTCACACTAAAAGGCACAATAGAGGAGTCATTCAGGAGAGGTACAAGTTGGCGGGGTGTTGGAGAGGAGAATCCTGACTTGCCCGGGAGGTTGATTGAGTCTCTACCCCGGAGGACACGGCACGGAGGCAGGCGCCAGTGTGTACCACGAACTGTGAGTAAAGCTTTGGAACTACAAGCCCTGGTGTCTTCCATTCCTTTGTGCGCCAACACCTTCAGCACTGCTACATCTTGGTACCAACATTCCTCACACCGCCTGCGCCTATACACTGCCCTGGGGTTACATCTTCACCTGTGGGGAGCTACACCATCTATGCTGCAACACACCATCAGCCCCAGAGGATCTGCACGCAGCGTTGGCTTTAACATCTTGCTTGCCAAACACCACAGGTGGCGTCACGAACTATTCCACTTCATTAACAACACACCACCATTGATTTGGGCGCCCAGGGCCACAGACCGGGTCACCGCCGCTGTGACACATCCCGCTGACACCGGTACCGAGTACCCCACAGCCCTGGGATGGGGCGACCCATATACACCTGTATACCCACATGTGCTGCTGGGAAAACACGGACATAAGAGCAGCACCGTATGTCAAATAGGGGACACGTGGCATCTGTGAAAACCATGACAGGTCGTGTGAAGGGGCCGTACAGTCACATAATAGAAAACATTAGCAGAATTGCCGTCATTTTCTAAATCCTACCTCACAAACAGCAGAATAAAAAGTGATTAAAAACAAGTCCTACATGTTCCCCAAACTACTAATGTTATAATAATAGTAATAAAGTCCTTTCTTTTATGTGCATGTATATATATACAGTGGGGCAAAAAAGTATTTAGTCAGTCAGCAATAGTGCAAGTTCCACCACTTAAAAAGATGAGAGGCATCTGTAATTTACATCATAGGTAGACCTCAACTATGGGAGACAAACTGAGAAAAAAAAATCAAGAAAATCACATTGTCTGTTTTTTTTTTTCATTTTATTTGCATATTATGGTGGAAAATAAGTATTTGGTCAGAAACGAGCAATCAAGATTTCTGGCTCTCACAGACCTGTAACTTCTTCTTTAAGAGTCTCCTCTTTCCTCCACTCATTACCTGTAGTAATGGCACCTGTTTAAACTTGTTATCAGTATAAAAAGACACCTGTGCACACCCTCAAACAGTCTGACTCCAAACTCCACTATGGTGAAGACCAAAGAGCTGTCAAAGGACACCAGAAACAAAATTGTAGCCCTGCACCAGGCTGGGAAGACTGAATCTGCAATAGCCAACCAGCTTGGAGTGAAGAAATCAACTGTGGGAGCAATAATTAGAAAATGGAAGACATACAAGACCACTGATAATCTCCCTCGATCTGGTGCTCCACGCAAAATCCCACCCCGTGGGGTCAGAATGATCACAAGAACGGTGAGCAAAAATCCCAGAACCACGCGGGGGGACCTAGTGAATGAACTGCAGAGAGCTGGGACCAATGTAACAAGGCCTACCATAAGTAACACACTACGCCACCATGGACTCAGATCCTGCAGTGCCAGACGTGTCCCACTGCTTAAGCCTGTACATGTCCGGGCCCGTCTGAAGTTTGCTAGAGAGCATTTGGATGATCCAGAGGAGTTTTGGGAGAATGTCCTATGGTCTGATGAAACCAAACTGGAACTGTTTGGTAGAAACACAACTTGTCGTGTTTGGAGGAAAAAGAATACTGAGTTGCATCCATCAAACACCATACCTACTGTAAAGCATGGTGGTGGAAACATCATGCTTTGGGGCTGTTTCTCTGCAAAAGGGGCCAGGACGACTGATCCGGGTACATGAAAGAATGAATGGGGCCATGTATCGTGAGATTTTGAGTGCAAACCTCCTTCCATCAGCAAGGGCATTGAATAAGAAACGTGGCTGGGTCTTTCAACATGACAATGATCCAAAGCACACCGCCAGGGCAACGAAGGAGTGGCTTCGTAAGAAGCATTTCAAGGTCCTGGAGTGGCCTAGCCAGTCTCCAGATCTCAACCCTATAGAAAACCTTTGGAGGGAGTTGAAAGTCCGTGTTGCCAAGCGAAAAGCCAAAAACATCACTGCTCTAGAGGAGATCTGCATGGAGGAATGGGCCAACATACCAACAACAGTGTGTGGCAACCTTGTGAAGACTTACAGAAAACGTTTGACCTCTGTCATTGCCAACAAAGGATATATCACAAAGTATTGAGATGAAATTTTGTTTCTGACCAAATACTTATTTTCCACCATAATATGCAAATAAAATGAAAAAAAAACAGACAATGTGATTTTCTGGATTTTTTTTTCTCAGTTTGTCTCCCATAGTTGAGGTCTACCTATGATGTAAATTACAGACGCCTCTCATCTTTTTAAGTGGTGGAACTTGCACTATTGCTGACTGACTAAATACTTTTTTGCCCCACTGTATATATATGCATACGTGTATGTGTGTGAGTATATATATATACTGTACAGTATATACATGATTGCATATATGCCATTATTATGCCTAGACACTCTTTTCAGCTGATGTAATACTTGGCTGTAATGCTTAGGTTGCTATCCTTATCTAACGTACAAAAATAAAATGTCATACCTTTACTTCTCTGGTAACGTAGATAAGAATTGTTTACAGCTAAGCATATTCCAATGTATGCACTATATTTGAAAATGTAGTATTTTGAACACCCTATTCTTTTCTTATTTAAACTCTAAGAATCTGTATGGAGTCAGACAGATGACTGCCCACAGCTGGTGTGGTTGTCAGTCTTTCTCCATGCCGGCATGACAAATAAAGGATCTTACTTATTCAGGTCTGGACGATTTCTAATTGGAAGACTAAAACCACTGACATTTAGTGCGTTGGCCGAGAAATCCAACACCTTTCCCTCACCGGTGAGTACTGTAAACCGTGCACGGGGGGAGTAAGTCCTCCGCCTTGACAGTAGGCGTCAACAGGGGCATTATCAGTTATCCCGGTCTGAGGGAAAGTGACGGATTTCGTATAGTCTAAGGATCTCTGGGAATCGTCTGTATTTGAATACAGGTAAGAACATTTACTAGTTTTCATTATATTCGGTAACCTTGTTAATCCAGTATGAATGTTATTCTAGGAATTGAATGGGGACTGTGATTGTAGACTTTTCCAATTGGAGTTTGTGATTGGCTCCTGTAAGTTGGAAGTTGTTTACATGCAATTGGAGTTATAATAACTCCTGTAAGTTGCGAAGCTCCATAGTGTATGGGGTTTGTTCTTGTAAAAAATTCTGTAGAATGGGTACAAAGCCAGTGTGAGAAGGCAACTGTGTGTGCACGTTAAATTGATCTAGATGGGAGAATCGAGGGAGATTCTCGTCGGATTAAGGAATCCGCTGGATTAACCTAAAATAGAACCCAGTATAAGATGAATTTTTGCCAGTATTCTGTTTTGTCTTCTGTACTTTGTTGAATGTTGTTTCCTGGTAAGTGTGCTGTTTTGTCTGTCTTTTAAAATTATATAGAACTAAAACGCCATAACTATATGTTTTATGTTACACATGAGACTCCTTGAATGTTATCTTGAGTGAATGTATAAGGATTGGAATATAAAATCCTGACTGTATAGGGGAGTCCAGTAGGCGTGGTTAACAGTCACCTGTGGACTGGAGACAAATCATAGGATATTATAGTGATATAAATCACCTAGGTACACGCCACCTGATCCCCATAGAGAATATTCTATGTTGTATTGTTATATGTTTTTCTTTTAATAACACAGAGTGACTGAACCCTCCTCGTTTCACTGAGGAGAGTCTGCGCCGGTGGTGCTCTGAATACCTGATATTAAGAACGGGAACGTCTCTGGATATAAAGAGGCGGTGTCATTGGACTTTATCTCAGCAGTTCAGGTTGTAAGAGTATGAGGGAACTTTACTCTCTTGTCTTATATGTCTCTGTGTATGTGTGTATGTCCAGTCCCTAACTGTGAAAATTGTTGTGTGTTTGTACTGTAAAGGGGGTTTTACACATAGCAATATCGCTAGCGATATCGCTATAACATCACCGATTTTGTGACGTTATAGCGATATCGCTACGTCACCGATTTTGTGACATTATAGTGATATCGCTAGCGATATTGCTATGTATGATACTTACCTCCGACCGGCTCCCCCGCTGTCCATCGCTGATCGCGCGAGAATGTCTGGCTCCATTTCTCGTTGTCAGCTTCCTGCTGGGGCTTCCTGCTGGTGCCGACGAGCGACGCGTGGAGGTGGACGGGAGGACGTCAGGATTGCTGTGTGTGAAAGGTAAGTATCATCCGCTGCGTCGCTGCTGCATCGCTGGTGAGGTCTGCCTGTGTGACAGCTCACTAGCGATCATTTAGCGATGCACTAGCGATCCTGACCTGGTCAGATCGCTGGTACATCGCTAAATGTAAAGGGGCCTTTGCACTAGTCAGAAGTCCTTGTGAGCATATGTATCTTTGTGATATCAGTAGCCATAGTCCTTGGGGCACTTTGTTATTATTACACTGTGTTGTCACACTCGCCCCTTACAGGCCTTCATCGGACGGAGGTGGCACGATATAGAGATACAAGCTGGTGAATACCTCGGACATAGTGTAATCAGTGAGGATTATTTAGATCCTGGATATTAGTAGCAGTAATTGTATTGTTGCTACTGGTTTATTATCTTCTTGTTGACTTATGAATTTCACTGATATTTGTGAGATTTCATACAAGTGGGTAGAAATCCATTGTGCTCCAGGGTTTATATTGTGTATAGTCCTCATCTTGTTTGTCTTTTGTATTTAAGAATTTCATGTAACATCCTTATGGGACTTTGTCCCATAGCTATATTTTAAGGTCTTGTCCTCATTGTAAAGGTACTGTCACACTTAGCGATGCACCAGCGATCCTGACCGCGTCATATCGCTGGTCGGGATCGCTGGTGCATCGCTAAGTGGTCGCTAGTGAGCTGCCACACAGGCAGATCTCACCAGCAACATCGCAGGGGTCGGGGGTCGTTACTTACCTGTCAGACGAGGCGATCCTGATGTCCTCTCGCCCGCGTCCACGCGTTGCTCGTCGGCGCCAGCAGGAAGCCCAGCAGGAAGCTGACGACGAGAAACGGTCCAGGATGTTCTCGCGCGATCAGCGATAACCAGCGGGGGAGCGGTCGGAGGTAAGTATCAGACAGTGATATCGCTAGCAATATTGCTATAATGTCATAAAAACCAGTGACGTTATAGCGATATTGCTAGCGATATCGCTTAGTGTGACAGGCCCTTAAGGCAGAATTGTTATTGACCATTTCATCTGATGGCTGGAAAGTTATTAAGATTGTACCAAGAGGGTATCCCTGGAATGAGACCGGATATGGTCCTTTCTCATCAGGTACCCAGAGAGAACAGTCTTCAGATCAGATGTGCAATGTGTCCTTATTGGTAACTTATAGGCCTAACTCTTATATATTATAACAAATAGAGAGTAAACATTCTATATCCCTGACAATGTCTTTTTAATCTTGAAAAACTAGGAGACGGCACCACCCAGAGCACACAGTCCTGAGGTGGGAGATAAGCTGTGAGGTGAGGATTGTTGTGGAATGTGGTTGTGGTTTTGAGATAAGAAGGGGCCACTAGAAGAGCTGAGTGTGTCCCCTGACAGATGGGTTGTATTTGATAGTAAACTACTTTGATAAAATGTGAAAATTTGGTACAAGAAATGTGTAATGAGAGGAAATATTTAATTTGGCTAAAGTAGAAATACATTTATAAAACACTGTATTTCCAGATGTAACCGTCCTTGTGGGAAGCCATGAGGTCACTTCTCTTGTTGATTCAGCAGCAGCACTAGAACCTTAGTACATGCAGAAGAGATACCGACTATTGGACTGTCTGCTGCCTGCATAGTGGTAAAAGGAGCAAGTGGTAAGACACAGAGGACCATTGTCTACGCAGGCTCGGACTGGCCCACCGGAGAACCGGAGGATTCTCCGGTGGGCCCAGGCACTGACACCTGCTGGCTTACTGGCCAGCAAGTGCCTAGGGCCCCACTGCTCCAAGGGCCCCCACTGCTCGAGGGCCACCAAGTCAGTGGGTATGGGGCCCCTGAGTCAAGGGGGCCCACCCTGTGCCAGCTAGCAGCAGCAGGAGACAAGTTCCTGTCCCCGCTGCTAAAACGAAATGAATATTCACGCTTCTCCACGCCCCTATGGGTGTGGAGAGGCGTGAATACCATTCCTCTTTAATAGTGGGCAGCCCATCCCCAGCACCGCACCACACACACAGCACCGTATCACTCTCACACACAGCACCACACACACAGCACCGTATCACTCTCACACACCGCACCACACACACAGCACCGTATCACTCTCACACACACAGCACCACACACACATCACCGTATCACTCTCACACACAGCACCACACACACTGCACCGTATCACTCTCACACACAGCACCACACACACTGCACCGTATCACTCTCACACACAGCACCACACACACAGCACCGTATCACTCTCACACACAGCACCACACACACTGCACCGTATCACTCTCACACACAGCACCACACACACAGCACCGTATCACTCTCACACACAGCACCACACACACTGCACCGTATCACTCTCACACACAGCACCACACACACAGCACCGTATCACTCTCACACACAGCACCACACACACAGCACCGTATCACTCTCACACACAGAACCACACACACAGCACCGTATCACTCTCACACACAGCACCACACACACATCACCGTATCACTCTCACACACAGCACCACACACACTGCACCGTATCACTCTCACACACAGCACCACACACACTGCACCGTATCACTCTCACACACAGCACCACACACACAGCACCGTATCACTCTCACACACAGCACCACACACACTGCACCGTATCACTCACACACACAGCACCACACTCACTGCACCGTATCACTCTCACACACAGCACCACACACACTGCACCGTATCACTCTCACACACAGCACCACATACACAGCACCGTATCACTCTCACACACAGCACCACACACACAGCACCGTATCACTCTCACACACAGCACCACACACACTGCACCGTATCACTCTCACACACAGCACCACACACACAGCACCGTATCACTCTCACACACAGCACCACACACACTGCACCGTATCACTCACACACACAGCACCACACTCACTGCACCGTATCACTCTCACACACAGCACCACACACACTGCACCGTATCACTCTCACACACAGCACCACACACACTGCACCGTATCACTCTCACACACAGCACCACACACACAGCACCGTATCACTCTCACACACAGCACCACACACACTGCACCGTATCACTCACACACACAGCACCACACTCACTGCACCGTATCACTCTCACACACAGCACCACACACACAGCACCGTATCACTCTCACACACAGCACCACACACACAGCACCGTATCACTCTCACACACAGCACCACATACACTGCACCGTATCACTCTCACACACAGCACCACACACACTGCACCGTATCACTCTCACACACAGCACCACACACACACGCAGGCACACAGCACATCACACCTCCCCGCAGCCGCAGCACTTCCCGGCTTCCTGCTTTCTGGGCGTTTCCTGTCTGTGACAGCCCAGCGGGATGACATCATCATCCAGTGTTCTGTATCAGAGGGAAAGCTGCCAGAGAGAAAGAGGCTTCCGGGATGTGCTGCTGCGGGGAGGTGAGTTGTGCTGTGTGCCTGTGTGTGTATGTGGTGCTGTGTGTGTGAGAGTGATGCGGTTCTGTGTGTGTGTGTGTGATGAGTTGCTATGTGAGTGAGTGATGCGGACCGGTGCTGTGTGTATGTGTGTGTGTGTGTGAGGGGTGGTGGGAGGCAATGATGGAGGTGATGGGCAATGATATTGGTGGGGGAAGCAATGATGGAGGTGATGGTCAATGATGGCAGTGGGGGAGACAATGATGGAGGTGATGGGCAATGATGGCAGTGGGGGAGACAATTATGGAGGTGTTGGGCAATGATATTGGTGGGGGAAGCAATGATGGAGGTGATGGACAGTGATATTGGTGGGGGGAGGCAATGATGGCAGTGGGGGAGACAATGCTGGAGGTGATGGGCAATGATATTGTTGGGGGAGGCAATAATGGAGGTGATGGGCAATGGTGGTGGTGGGGGGAGGCAATAATGGAGGTGATGGGCAATTATGGAGGTGATGGACAATGATGGAGGTAATGGGCAATGATGGCAGTGGGGGAGACAATGATGGAGGTGATGGCCAATGGTATTGATGGGGAAGCAATAATGGAGGTGATGGACAATGATGGCGGTGAGGAGGCAATGGCCAATGATGGAGGTGAAGGGTAATGATGGAGGTGATGGGTAATGATGGAGGTGATGGGCAATGATGGAGGTAATGTGCAATGATGGCAGTGGGGGAGACAATGATGGAGGTGATGGGCAATGATATTGGTGGGGGAGGCAATGATGGCAGTGGGGGAGACAATGATGGAGGTGATGGGCAATGATATTGGTGGGGGAGGCAATAATGGAGGTGATGGTTAATGATGGTGGTGGGGGAGGTAATAATGGAGGTGATGGACAATGATGGCGGTGGGGGAGGCAATGATGGAGGTGATGGGCAATGATGGAGGTGATGGGTAATGATGGAGGTGATGGACAATGATGGAGGTAATGGGCAATGATGGTGGTGGGGGAGGCAATGATGGAGGTGATGGGCAATAATGGTGGGGGGAGACAATGATGGAGGTGATGGACAATGATTGGTGGGGAGGCAATGACGGAGGTGATGGGCAATGATGGAGGTGGGGATGCAATGATTGAGGTGGGGAGGCAATAATGGAGGTGATGGACAATGATGGTGGTGGGGAGAGGCAATAATGAAGGTGATGGGCAATGATGGCGGTGGGGGAGGCAATCATGGAGGTGATGGACAATGATGGTGGTGGGGGAGGCAATGATGGAGGTGATAAAATGGACAATGATGGTGGGGAGGAGGCAATGATTGAGGTGATGGAATGAGCAGTGGTGGGGGAGAATGATAGGGATGGTGGGGGAGAAGGAAATGATGGAGGTGGTGATGAGGACAATGATGGGGGTGGAGAGGGGCTGCATTATACTCTATGGGGGGCTGCATTATATTCTGATGGGGATTGCATTATCCTCAGGGGACATTATATTCTGGGGGGCTACATCATACTATATGAGGGGGCTACAGTATACTCTATGGGGGGCTGCATTATATTCTGTGGTGGGGCGGCATTATTCTCTCAGGGGACTACATTATATTCTGGGGGGCTACATCATACTATATGAGGGGGCAGCATTATGCCCTTTTAGGGGGCTACAGTATTCTCTATGGGGAGGCTGCATTATATTCTGTGTTGGTGCTGTATTATACTATATGGGGGGCTGCATTATGCCCTATGAGGGTGCTACGTTATATTCTATGGTGGGGACTGTGTTATACCTTATGAGGGGGTTGCATTATATTTTATGAGGGAGGCTACATTATATTCTAGGGCTACCCCTCTATGATTCTACCCCAACCCCTGCTACATAATTAAGACGTGTACTACCTTATATTATACCCTGATATTAGCGTGTCTTACCACACAATTGGTGGTCTTGTATTTATTTCTATGTAGCTACATAGTGGGCCCCAAGAATGATTTTCTCTGGTGGGCCCGAGGTGCTCCAGTCCGACGCTGTGTCTATGTCTGTGGAGTGTTCTTGGACACTCTATACTGGGATCATAAGGGAACTGTGTCGCCAGTTGTAATCTGTCAGAACAAATTAAATTGTTGTTTTTGCTTTTTAGAGGCCCCGAGCCACATGTTTCCCTCTCCAGATGTAAAGTAGATCATGGAAATTCCTTGGTGATTTTGTTGGGGTGTAAGGAAAGTAACGATGGGAGGATTTGGGTGATGGCTTATTTTACAATGCCAGACTGCAGGCACGGTCACAAGTACTAAAGTGGAACACCATTTCTAAACCCAGTGTCCACCTGCAGGGAGGCGGGGGAACGAGTGAGAAATGCTGATCCTCTCCTAGAATTAGAGGAAGAATTGACCACATACCCAGGATCTTTGTGGTCCTCAGGACCTGCAGATGTGGGATTGATAATAGGGGTGATTATACCCTGTCCAGCTCACCTTGTAACACAGCCTTGTTTCCAGTAGGGAGGGCGCCCCCATCTGTAAACGAGGCTGTGATAACAAGAGCCCCCACAGTGCCGGACCCCCATACTCTGCTGAATGGCTGGAGGCCGGAACATAAGGTCTTTACAGTGATGTCAGTAATGTCTTCAGCATCCTGGTACATCCAGATAGCCAGGTTTGGTTTGTACTCACATATAAGGGGAGCAGGTATACATTCACCGGAATCCCACAAGGGTACTGTGAATCACCTACTATTGTTTCCAGGTAAAATCGGCTAACCTAGCTCAGTGTGAGTCACCAGAAGGAGCCAGATGCTCTTATATGTGGATGACATGCTATTGGCATTAAAAAAAGAATAAAAACAAATTTGTAACCAAAGGGGTTATCTTTAAAGATGCGAAAAGGAGATGAATCCAGCGAGCCAAGTTTGAAGTACTTAAAAAATCTTCTTTATTTCAAACATAGATTAAAAATATTTATCCATAGCAGCATATTATAGATGTAGGCAGAAATAGGAAAAATTACTGCTGTAAAGCGCACGGCAAGACGCGTTTCGGCTAGACCTTTATCATTGCCATAATACACATTGCTATTTTTCTGGGATATACAGTAAGAAGGAAAAGATCCTAAGAAGGTGGTGCTATAGTTGATTAAGCGTTAATAGATCACACTTGTGGGCATCAACCTATAAGGTTAACTATTTAAAAACAAGTGTTAACCCTAACAAAAGCTAATACGCTAGCAGTAATTTTTCCATATATTTTACAAATATTTTACAATACATGATATAACAGAATATATTTACAGAGATTTTATTCTCCTGTTGTCCTCCACAATATTTCTATAATATAATTTTTGCTCAAAAAAGTATATTTATAAACTTAGAACAAAGCAGGTTGTAATTATTAACATAAGAATCATAATTTTAGGATTTTTAATAAATTCTAATTAGATCTTCTCTATTGTTTAAGCCAATTGGCATCCTAGTTTCCAAAGTAAAAATGGTAAATAGGAACAATTGGACAGGTGACATGTAAATAGTCACATAACCTGTGTTAGAGCCCCATTGAATAAGCCCTCCTCTAGCAGTGCTTTGAGCTCCCCATTAAATTCAATAGTAGGATCATAGAATATTTCTTGATAAGCTTTAGAGTTCTCGAGGTCTAATAAATTCAACCTTTCATACAATCCTGCATTAAGAATAACTACTCCTCCCCCTTTGTCAGCCTCACGTACTAACAGATCTTTATTACGTATTAAATCCTTTAAAGCCATTCTTTCTTTTGTAGATAAATTATTTCTATTTATAGGATTATTTCTAATTTCCTTATCCAGCTCTATAAGTTCACTTTCCACCAGCTCCTGGAAGGAATCGAGGACTGGTGGTCGTGACTTCAGGGGATAAAATTGAGGATTTTTTGTATGAAAGGTTGAGTTCACATCTATATAGCTATCTGTGCTTTCGCATTGTAGTTTTTTTGCAGACAAAAGTGTTTTTTGTTCTTCATAGGATAACATGATATCTTCATCTATAGGAATATCATCATATAACTTTGTAACATTATCATCAGAAAAATGACATTTAATGGTAAAATTGCATGCCAATTTGTTAACATCTAACAAGGTTTTATATAAATCAAAGTTATACATCGGACAGCAGCCTAGTCCTCTAGATAATAAGGAAATTTGATCTTCCGTTAGTATATAACTAGAGAGGTTCCATATAAGAACCTCTAATACCTCCGATTTTTGTTCCTTTGCGGATTTCTTCTTGCTGGCACTATGGTGTTTCCGCCCGCCTCTTTTCCTCCGTTTTTTGAAACCTTTCTAGAATAAAAAGTCCTTTGTTGTATTCCAGGGTTGTATACGCCGTCATTATCTTCAATAGAAGTGAATAAAGATGAAGAATCCAGAGTGTCCTCTGTAGAATTGTATGAAGAGGAATCTGAACTTTTATTCCCATCTGAGAAAGTCACTTTGTTTCTATTCTGTGTATACAGATTTTTCTTTAGTGTAGGGCGTGGATAGGATTGCCAATTATAGACTTTATTTTCTTTGTAGTCTTTCAGATCTCTTTCAAACTTTCTTTTCTTAATATCTGTAATAGAATTTTCCAATTTAACCAAGTTTGATTTCATTCTGTCTTGCAATTTTTGAAAGTCCACATGTTGTGAAAATTTAGCCAGATCATTTTTAAGAGCTTTGATATCTGTCTGTATGGAAGCTGGATAATCAGTTGAATAAGCTTCAAGGAACATCTGCTGAGAATGTTCTCCCATTTTCTCTGGAATTCCTCACTGAAATGAGCTGTAGCTTTTTTCCGTAATCTTAGTCCGCGGGGAATCATCTCCTTTTCAAGATATACATTTAGAGAGTTATGATTCCACCAAGTTTTTATTTCCTTGCTCATTTTATGTTCCAGATTTTTAATAATGGTGGACAGTTCATCAGGAAGTTGCACCCTGTTCACATTACTGGCTCTAAAGATCTGTGCAGATCTGTCTAGTCTATTGGCATAATCATCCACATCCAAAAGTATCTGTTCTGTATTCATGTTAAAGTTCAATCATTAAGATCTTCTGCCTAATAAGGGTAGGCACGGCAAAAAAAACTCTCATGGAACAATAAAAAAGAAAAAATGCCAGCTTACCCGGTTGGTTCAAAAGATAAGCTGCTGTACTGTATAGGCTCGCCGCAGCGGATAAATGACAGGAGCTCTTGCCAACAATAATTGCGAAAAGGAGATGAATCCAGCGAGCCAAGTTTGAAGTACTTAAAAAATCTTTTTCTTTATTTCAAACATAGATTAAAAATATTTATCCATAGCAGCATATTATAAATATAGGCAGAAATAGGAAAAATTACTGCTGTAAAGCGCACGGCAAGACGCGTTTCGGCTAAACCTTTATCATTGCCATAATACACATTGCTATTTTTCTGGGCTATAAGAAGGAAAAGATCCTAAGAAGGTGGTGCTATAGTTGATTAAGCGTTAATAGATCACACTTGTGAGCATCCACCTATAAGATTAACTATTTAAAAACAAGTGTTAACCCTTTCTGCAATAATTTGTTTTAGTTTTAGATCCTGGCTTAACACTGGAATATATTTCTTTATAATAGAGACTATGTTGCTATACTGAAGACTATATGGAGTAGAGAAAAACATTTTTTTATTATTTGGAAATTGTGGTTTTTTTGTTGTTTTTTTATTTATTATTAAGTCCAAAATTTTTTTCTCTACTCCATATAGTCTTCAGTATAACAACTTAGTCTCTATTATAAAGAAATATGTTCCAGTGTTAAGCCAGGATCCAAAACTAAAACAAATTATTGCAGAAAACCAAATCACTTATGTAGCAAAAAAAGCTCCTACTCTGCAGGATAAACTATCGCCCAGTCTGTATCTGAATTCCTCGCTGGAGACCAGTGACACCTGGCTGAAATTAAAGGGGTTTATAAATGTGGAAATAAGAGATGTACTTGTTGTCAATATGCACATAAAATCAACAAACTTTCCTCATTCCATAGTAACAAAGAATATCCTATTAACAGCTTTCTGAACTGTAATTCCACCTATGTATAATAATAAATGCGCTAAGCAGCTTCCGGTTGTAACAACTTCCGTCCAGTTGTAACCGGTGACGTCACCGCACACCTCTTTCCATGTTAACCCTCAACACACCACTCCTCAACACACACACTCCTCAACACACACTCCTCTCACCTTTCACCATCTCCACTCACGTCCACTCACTCTTTCACTCCACATACGACCCCTTCTCTCACTCCGTCTCTCATACTCACACCGTCATCATCGCTGCTCCACGATCCCCGACATCTTCTTCCGCCGGCGCCATCCTGGATCCAGACGTCCTCCACGCCGGCGACATGTTCTTGCGGCGACGCCATCTTGAGTATCGTGAAATCCCGCGATACTCAAGATGGCATCGCCGCAAGAGCATGTCGCCAGCGTGGATGCCGTCAGGATCCAAAATGGCGTCGGCGAAATCTCGCGAGATTTCGCCGACGCCATTTTGGATCCCGACGGCATCCACGCCGGCGACATGTTCTTGCGGCGATGCCATTTTGGATCGGCAAAATCCCGCGATACTCAAGATGGCGTTGCCGCAAGAACATGTCGCCGGCGAGGACGACGTCGGGATCCAAAATGGCGTCAGCAAAAACTCGCGAGATTTCGCCGACGCCATTTTGGATCCCGACGTTGTCCACGCCGGCGACATGTTTTTCCGGCGACGCCATCTTGAGTATCGCGGGATTTCACGATACTCAAGATGGCGTCGCCGCAAGAACATGTCGCCGGCGTGGAAGGACGTCTGGATCCAGGATGGCGCCGGCGGAAGAAGATGTCGGGGATCGTGGAGCAGCGGCGATGACGGCGTGAGTATGAGAGACGGAGTGAGAGAAGGGGTCGTATGTGGAGTGAAGGAGTGAGTGGACGTGAGTGGAGATGGTGAAAGGTGAGAGGAGTGTGTGTTGAGGAGTGTGTGTGTGTTGAGGGTTAACATGGCAAGAGGTGTGATGCTATCGCATCCTCCCGATGCGATAGCATCGGGCCATAATCTAGTGTAGTATATTTGACTGTACATCATGTTGTAAACAGTATATAGGTTGTACAACGGGAAAACTGAGGAAAAGAATTAGAAGACACATTTCTGATGCCATTAACCCCTCCAGCTTCAATCAATCAGCGGTCTCCAGACATTTTTCACAATATCATTCTGGTAATTTTGATAGCTTCAGGTTTAAAGCAATAGAGTTAGTAACACGGTCTACCAGAGGGGGCGATAGAAGACGTAAACTACTTAACAGAGAATCTGCTTGGATTTTTACTTTGGAAACTAGGATGCCAATTGGCTTAAACAATAGACAAGATCTAATTAGAATTTATTAAAAATCCTAAAATTATGATTCTTATGTTAATAATTACAACCCACTCTGTCCTAAGTTTGTAAATATACTTTTTTGAGCAAAAATTATATTATAGAAATATTGTGGAGGACAACATGAGAATAAAATCTCTGTATATATGTTCTGTTATATCATGTATTGTAAAATATTTGTAAAATATATGGAAAAATTACTGCTAGCGTATTAGCTTTTGTTAGGGTTAACACTTGTTTTTAAATAGTTAATCTTATAGGTGGATGCCCACAAGTGTGATCTATTAACGCTTAATCAACTATAGCACCACCTATCCAAGGATCTTATCCTTCTTATAGCCCAGAAAAATAGCAATGTGTATTATGGCAATGATAAAGGTTTAGCCGAAACGCGTCTTGCCGTGCGCTTTACAGCAGTAATTTTTCCCATCTCTGCCTACATCTATAATATGCTGCTATGGATAAATATTTTTAATCTACGTTTGAAATAAAGAACAAGATTTTTTAAGTACTTCAAACTTGGCTCGCTGGATTCATCTCCTTTTCGCATTTATTGTTGGCAAGAGCTCCTGTCATTTATCCGTTGCTGAGAGCCTATACAGTATAGCAGCTTATCTTTTGAACCAACCGGGTAAGCTGGCATTTTTTCTTTCTTATTGTTCGTCACATATTGGTGGCATCAATCACACCATCATCACACCAGCCTGGCCCCCTTTTTTTGTAATATGCCCCAGTCTGGTCCCCTATGTCCCTTGTCCAGCCTGGCCCCAGATATCCATCCCACACCCCCAGCTATACATACTGGCCCTCATATGTCTCTAATCCTGACCTCCATATATCTTTCCTGGACCCCCACATATCTTTCCTGGTCCCTTGCCCTGGCTCCCCCATATTTCCATCCTGGCCCCCCATATATATATATGCTTCATGGTCTCTTGTCCTGCTCCCTGTATATGCAATCAGGCCCCCCCATATATATCCATCCTGGCCCTTCCCCATATATATCCATCCTATCCCCCATGTGTGTCTATCCTGGACCTGCATATGTATCTGTCCTGGCCCCCCATGTGTCTCTATCCTGGCCCTCCATATGTATCCATCCTTTCCCCCTATGTGTATCCATCCTGGCCCCCCATGTGTCTCCATCCTGGCCCCCCATGTATATCCATCCTGGCCCCCATGTGTATCCATCCTTTCCCCCTATGTGTATCCATCTGGGCCCCCCATGTGTATCCATCCTGACTCCCCTATGTGTATCCATCCTGACTTCCCTATGTGTATCCATCCTGACTCCCCTATGTGTAGCCATCCTGACTCCCCTATGTGTATCCATCCTGACTCCCCTATGTGTATCCATCCTGACTCCCCTATGTGTATCCATCCTGACTCTCCTATGTTTATCCATCCTGACTCCCCTATGTGTATCCATCCTGACTCCCCTATGTGTATCCATCCTGACTCCCCTATGTGTATCCATCCTGGCCCCCCCATGTGTATCCATCCTGGCCCCCCCATGTGTATCCATCCTGGCCCCCCATGTGTATCCATCCTGGCCCCCCATGTGTATCCATCCTAGTCCCTTAATGTGTATCCATACTGGCCCCCCCATATGTATCCATCCTGGTCCCCCTAGTGTATTCATCCTGGTCCCCCATGTGTATCCATCCAGACTCTCCCCATGTGTATCCATCCTGACTCCCCTATGTGTATCCATCCTGACTCCCCTATGTGTATCCATCCTGACTCCCCTATGTGTATCCATCCTAGTCCCTTAATGTGTATCCATACTGGCCCCCCCATATGTATCCATCCTGGTCCCCCTAGTGTATTCATCCTGGTCCCCCATGTGTATCCATTCTGCCCCCCCATGTGTATCCATCCAGACTCCCCCCATGTGTATCCATCATGGCCCCCATGTGTATCTGTGTATCCTGCCCCCCCTCATGTGTATCCATCCTGGCTTCCCCATGTGTATCCATCCTGGCTTCCCCATGTGTATCCATCCTGGCCCCCCATGTGTAGCCATCATGACCCCCATGTGTAGCCATCATGACCCCCATGTGTAGCCATCCTGGCACCCTATGTGTATCCATCCTGGCCCGCCATGTGTATCCATCCTGGCACCCCATGTATATCCATCCTGGCCCCGTGTCCTGGCTTCATGTACAGAGAGAGAGAAGACAAAAAAAATCCTCTTACCTTCCTGCGCTTCCAACATCGTGCAGCGCAGTCCTCCTCTGCAGGTCCCGGAGTGCATATAATAAAATGGCCGCCGACATAGCACAGGCCGGCCATTTTTGATCGGGACGTATGCCGCAGTTTTTCAGTTAATGACTGCTACATGCGCGCACCCCTGCACATACTCTGCCTGCGCCTTTAAAGGGCCTGCGCCCCTGAAAACCAGACTTTTTTTATTTTTTTCTACTTCTCCTCCTCCTTCCCACAGCCAAGGGCCCACTGGGGATTCCCCCGATACCCCGCCAGGCCAGTCTGACCCTGTGTGTATATACAGGGGTTGGACAAAATAATGGAAACCTCCAAAAAAAGTTAGTTTAATATGGTGTAGGTCCACCTTTTGCGGCGATTACAGCCTCAATTCTCCGAGGTATGGATTCATACAAGGTGTGAATTGTTTCCAAAGGAATTGTAGCCCATTCTTCAGTTAAAACACACTCTGGTTCTTTGAGCGACGATGGCGGCGGAAATCGACGTCTAACTTGAATCTCTAAAATCGCCTATAAATGCTCAATAACGTTGAGGTCTGGGGATTGTGGGGGCCAGATGAGATGCTCAACTTCATTACAATGTTTCATCGTCCCATGCTTTAACGATTCTAGCTGTATGAATTGGTGCACTATCATCCTGAAAGATTGCGTTCCCCTCCGGGAACAGTGCTTGAACCATAGGATGCACTTGGTCGCCCAAAATGCCTAAATAATCACGGCTGTTAATTCTTCCATGAAGGGATATCATTGGCCCGGCGGATCTCCATGAAATAGCACCCCAGATCATCACAGAACCTCCGCCATGTTTTACGGTTGGGAGAAGGCAGTCTGGATGGAATGCTTCCTTCGGCTGTCTCCAAAGGTACACTCGGCCGGAGGTCGGAAATGGGGTAGACGATGATTCGTCTGAGAATATCACGTTTCCACTGCTCGAGGGACCAATTTTGGAGGTTTCTACACCACTCTAAACGCTTGGTAACATTTGTCATTGAGAGCAGCGGTTTTCTAATTGCAGCTCTTCCGTGGAATCCAGATTTGTGCAGCTCCCGACGAACAGTTTTCGTGGAATCTGGGTTCTGTAGGTGTTCATGGAGCTCAGCAGTAATTTTCGGAGCCGTTGTCTTGTGATCCTCTCTCACAATTCGCTTTAGAGTCTGACGGTCTCTCTCAGTCTACTTCAATTTTTGGCCGGACCTGTGCTTTGCTGCTGACGTTTTTCCTTCTCTTTCAAATGCAGTCATTACTTTGGAGACAGCACCTCTTGACACGCCAATCATTCGGGCACTTTGTTACACTAGCGCCTGCCATACGAGCACCAACAATTTGGCTTCTTTGAAAATCCGAGAGGTCTGCCATTAGTATCAGGTTCTCATCAATGTTCTTACAATTCTGCAAAACAAACAGTTAATTTACATACACATATCACATGACACAAATAATCAACGACATAACATTACCATATGTCACGGTTTGCATGTTTATAACATGTTCGAAGATTATGAGGCCAAAACGTTAGGTGTTTCCATTATTTTTTCCAACCCCTGTGTGTGTGTGTGTGTGTGTGTGTGTGTGTGTGTGTGTGTGTGTGTGTGTATATATATATATCAAGAAAAAAGGGCAGCACTACCAAAATAATACAGCAGGTGCAAAACCTATACAGCAGTGTCCAAACAGCCAAAATGACAAAAGGAAAAAAAATAGGCAGCACTCAAATTAAGTGTGAAAAAGTGGATACTTTACTGATCCTCAGATGGCAACATTTCAACGGTGACCCGTCTTTGTCAAGCTTGACAAAGACGGGTCACCGTTGAAACGCTGCCATCTGAGGATCAGTAAAATATCCACTTTTTTCACATTTAATTTGAGTGCTGCCTATTTTTTTGCCTTTTATATATATATATGAAACGTTGCCATCTGAGGATCAGTAAAATATCCACTTTTTTCACATTTAATTTGAGTGCTGCCTATTTTTTTTCCTTTTATATATATATATATATATATATATGAAACGTTGCCATCTGAGGATCAGTAAAGTATCCACTTTTTCACATTTAATTTGAGTGCTGCCTATTTTTTTTCCATATATATATGTATATAAATATATATATATATATATATATATATATATATATATATATTAGTGGGTATAGATGGGTATAGAAAGTATTCAGAGCCCTTTGAATTTTTCATTGCAGCCATTTGGTAAATTTAAAAAAGCTCATTTTTTTCCTCATTAATGTGCACTCTGCACCCCATATTAACTGAAAAAAAACAAATTTATTAAAAAGGAAAAAGTGAAATATCACATGGTCATAAGTAGTGTTGAGCGATACCACCCGATACTGAAAAATATCGGATCGGAATGGATCGGCCGATCTAAAAAAAGTATCGGGTATCGCCGATTCCGATCCCGGAAGTCCCATTCAAGTCAATGGAACTGAAATATCGGAATTAAAAAAAACCCTTTCTTTCCCTGTTGGTTAATTCTACATGAAGAAAAACAACTAATAATAATGTAGAATGTATTGTGGGAGGTGGAGGAGACATTAAAGCCATAGAGGTTTAGCCCAATCAAATGGAATAGCAGGAATTAAATTTTTTTTTTTAAAGACGTTCGGAGTTACAAAGATATTGACTATGTTAACCTCTTTTATATTTTGTTAGATATGTATCACTACTTCCATGCTCTTCACCTTTTTTTACTTCTCTCACATTTTCTCCTTCATCATCTTCAGCAGCAGCCAGTATCTTTTTCATCAACTTTTGTAGATCAGAAGACCAAGTCATAGTCATCTTGATTTACAACAACTTTTGTTTCCTCCCTCTTCTAATGTACCTATACCCGACATTGCCATTTCTGTGTGTGGTTCCACTATTACTCCCCAGCAACAAGCCCGCTGTCTTGGGGTCATACTTGATTCCGAGCTTTCCTTTGCCCCCCACATTCGATCACTGGCTCGCTCTTGTCATCTGCACCTCAAAAACATTTCTAGAATCCGACCTTTTCTTACTTTTGACTCTGCAAAAACTCTTACTGTTTCTCTTATTCACTCTCGTCTCGACTATTGTAACTCTCTTCTAATCGGTCTCCCTCTTACCAAACTCTCCCCCCTCCAATCTGTCTTGAATGCTGCAGCCAGGATCATATTCCTCACCAATCGTTATACCGATGCCTCTACCTTGTGCCAGTCATTACACTGGCTACCCATCCACTCCAGAATCCAGTACAAACTTATTGCCCTCACCCACAAAGCCCTCCATAGCTCAGCACCACCTTACATCTCCTCCCTTGTTTCAGTATACCGCCCTACCCGCACCCTCCGTTCTGCTGATGACCTCAGGTTAGCACCCTCAATAGTCAGAACCTCCCACTCCCGTCTCCAAGACTTTACACGTGCTGCGCCAATTCTTTGGAATGCACTTCCCAGGTCAATACGATTAGTCCCCAATCCCCACAATTTTAAGCGTGCCCTGAAAACGCATTTATTCAGACTGGCCTATCGCCTCAATACATTAACCTAATCTATCCCTGTGTGGCACAGCCAAAAGTTTTACCATAACCAGGTTCCCCGCATCATGTTCCCACATGCTTTATGCATCCATCAGCCCTCTGTGTCTGTACTGTTACACACTTAACATTATGGCTGGTCCATACAATCAGGGCAACTGTTACCACCCACCTTTCGTGTCTCCCTTTTTCCCTCATAGACTGTAAGCTTGCGAGCAGGGCCCTCATTCCTCTTGGTATTTTGTTATAATCTACTGTATGTGATTATTGTTATGCTGTAATGTCTATTGTCTGTACAAATCCCCTCTGAAATGTAAAGTGCTGCGGAATATGTCGGCGCTATAGAAATAAAATTTATTATTATTATTATTATTATTATCAACTTCTTCACCTTCTTCTTCTTTTTTTTTTTACATTCTTCATATTCTTCTTATTCAACTATTATTCTGCTTCATATTCAACTTCTTCATCTTCTTCCTATTCTTCTTCTTCATCATATTCTGATTTGTGACAGGCATTCCTGTAGTTGTTATCTATAAAAGTTTGAAGATTACACCTTACGTTCTGCCTGTCACAAAAGATTTACAACAGGATTTGTCCGCGTTCAGTTTGGTCTGTAGCAGCAGGCCTTTTCCAGGGGCACCACGAGGAGGAACGGACTCACCCCCATACACTGCTTAGTCTTCCTCTGCTTATAAATTAGATAATATCATTTGCTCAGATTTTTAGTCTTATGCTCAAGGTTCTTCTGCTTTTGTTTTTTATGCTTCTTGGTCTTCTGTCTCTTGTTGTTCTGCATCTTGGTGGTTGTCTTCATGTTCTTTGTCCTCTTGGTCATCTTCTTCATAGTCATCTTTTAGGTATTCTTCTGTGTGGTCTTCAGGGTCGTCGTCTTCACAGTCATTGTCAGGGATATCCAGAGTGAGAATCAAAAACCATTTCCACAAGCTTGAACTTGGAAAAGTAGCAGAAGGTACAAGAAGGCTGAGGAACTGCCGAGAACCAGTTGACGGTACTGGAACCCGGATGGGTAGCAGAAGGAACAATAGCAAATGGAACTAGCGAGGACCAGCTGACGGTGCTGGAACCCGGAGGGGCAGCAGAAGGAACAAGAGCCAATGGCACAACCATGGTCCAGCTGACGGTGCTGGAACACGGTTACTACACAGGAGGTACCTGTGCTTTAAAGCACTACCAAGAACCAGCAGACGGTGCTGGAACTCGGATACCGAGAAGGAGGCACCTCGGCCAAAGGCTCTGCCGAGAACCAGCTGACGGTGCGGGAACCCGGATGGGCAGGAGGGAGTACCCGTGCCAAAGACACTGCCGAGAACCAGCTGACAGTGCTGGAACTCAGATGGGTAGCAGAATCCAAAAAATTGCAAGGCCGCGAGCAGGACGCAGTTTCCGAATCCCACAGTCCTACAGGGGGTTCTTGTCCTATTGGCACTACGGAACCAGCCTTTAGTACCAGAACCCGCAGCCCACATAGGAAGCACCGAATCTGCAGGCACCATAGACTCGGCTAACCCGACCGCAACACGACAGGACAACGTATTGGTGGCAAAGTGACGTTGACACTACCCGGAAACAGCTGGCGTGCTGGAACCAGGCTGGGCAGGAGTGAGTACCCGTGCCAAAGACACTTCTGAGCAGCAACATGCGATGTTGAAGCCCAGGGGTCAATCATGCAGCAGGCTGAGGCCAACTTGGAGCGAGTTTTATATTGGTTGTACACAACTATTGATTGTAACCGTGCTCCACTTTGGCCTCTGGCTCTACTGTCTCTAGTATTTCCCCTGGCCTCCAACCACACCAGTTGCTGCTCTGCAGTGTTGTCTGCACAATCCACACTTGTTCCTGAGTTACTGGGGATCAGTCACGTCAGTTGATCCCCTGATGTGTGTCCGGCAAGGTCTCCTGCTCTGTCCACATTCCCACTACTATTAATGGGAATGGGGACAGAGCAGGAGACATTAAAAGTTAGTAGTAGTGTGATGTTAGAGGCAGCAGGAGACTTTGCCATCCGCACAGCAGGGGAACAGCTGGTGTTACTGAACCCCACAGACACAGGAGCGAGTGTTTCTATCTGTGCGGACTGCATTTCCAAGCTACAACTGGCTGTGTTGAAGCCCAGGATCAATGCTCCGAGCAGGCTGAGGCCTACTTGGAGCAAGTAGAAAAGATGATGTTGTGTGATGTTGGAGGCAGCAGGAGACTTTGCCATCTACACAGCAGGGGAACAGCTGGCATTACTGAACCCCACTAACACAGGAGCTAGTGTGTGTTTCTCTGTGAAGACGGCACTTCTGAACACCAACTGGCGTTGTTGGAGCCCAGGATGAGGCATGGAGCAGGCTGAGGCCTGATAGGGTTGGCGTGTGGAGGCAGCAGGAGACTTTGCTATCTACACAGCAGGGGAACAGCTGGCATTACTGAACCCCACTAACACAGGAGCTAGTGTGTGTTTCTCTGTGAAGATGGCACTTCTGAACACCAACTGACGTTGTTGGAGCCCAGGATGAGGCATGGAGCAGGCTGAGGCCTGATAGGGTTGGCATGTGGAGGCAGCAGGAGACTTTGCCATCTACACAGCAGGGGAACAGCTGGCATTACTGAACCCCACTAACACAGGAGCTAGTGTGTGTTTCTCTGTGAAGACGGCGCTTCTGAACACCAACTGGCGTTGTTGGAGCCCAGGATGAGGCATGGAGCAGGCTGAGGCCAACTTGCAGCACGTTTTATAGAGGTTGTAGACTACTACTGATTGTAACCGTGCTCCACATAGGCCTCTGGCTCCACTGTCTCTAGTTTTTCCCCTGGCCTCCAACTCCGCCAGTGACAGCTCTGAAGTGGCGTCAGCACAATCCACACTTGTTCCTGTGTTACTTGGCTCAGTCCCGTCAGTTGATCCCCTGATGTGTGTCCGGCAAGGTCTCCTGCTCTGTCCTCATTCACACTACTAGTAATGGGAATGTGGACAGAGCAGGAGACCTTGCCGGACACACATCAGGGGATCAACTGACGTGACTGAGGCCAAGTAACACTGGAACAAGTGTGGATTGTGCAGACGCCACTTAAGAACTGTCACTGGCGGGGTTGGAGGCCAGGGGAAATACTAGAGACAGTGGAGCCAGAGGCCTAAGTGGAGCAGGGTTAAAAATCAGTAGTAGTTTGAATGTGGATGGAGCAGGAGACTTTGCCGTCCACACAGCAGGGGAGCAGCTGGCATTACTGAACCCCACTAACACAGGAGCTAGTGTTTTTCTCTGTGCAGATGACACACCTGAGCTACAACTGGCTGTGTTGAAGCCCAGGGATTATAGTTCAGGTGGTAGAAATGTGAACACAACAGGAGACCTGGATACAGTTGCCAACAAATTATTTAGTCAGGAAGAGGACTGGCAAATTCTGGGGAGATCCAGGCCTTGTTCATTTTCAGAAAAGTAAGCCGGTCGACGTTATTGGAAGAAAGTCGCGTGCGACGGTCTGTTAGTACACCACCTGCGTCACTAAAGACGCGTTCCGATAATACACTGGCAGCAGGGCAAGCCAGCACCTCCAATGCATACTGGCTAAGCTCTGACCATGTATCCAGCTTAGAGACCCAAAACTTGAAGGGGGAAGAGCCGTCTGTGAGTACACTCACAGGGTAAGACATGTAGTCTGTCACCATCTGACGGAAACGTGGCCTCCTGCTGACTGGAGCCGTCAGTGATGGTGTAGACAGTTGTGGAGGACACACAAAACTTTGCCACATTTGGGCCATAGTGGTCTTGCCTTGTGCTGAGGCGCTGCCTCTGCTCCCTCTTTGTGCCGTGTTTCCTCCACTGGCTCGACGCACGGAGGTGCTTTGTAAAGCACTAGCACCACTGCTGTCGGGTGGAATGGAAAACATGATGGACTGCAACAGTGTGTCTTGGTACTCCCGCAGTTTACGCTCCCGGTTCAACGTTGGTATGAGGGTTTGCAAGTTGTCCCGATAGCGAGGATCTAGGAGGATGTACACCCAATAATCAGCCGTGTAGAGAATGTGGGCGATGCGGCGGTCGTTTCTCAGGCACTGCAGCATGAAGTCAACCATGTGCTGCAGACTCCCAACTGCCAAAGAACCGCTGTCCCCTGCTTGAGGCGTGATCTCTGCCTGCTCTGAATCACCCCACCCTCGCTGTACATACTGACTAGAGCTTTGTGTACCTCCCTCTACTGGAGAGATGTCTTCCTCCTCCATCGACTCCTCCTCATCCTCCTCACAAAGTGTCCCCTGCCTAGGCCTTTGTGAGGAACCACGTAGCGCAGACTGTCCAGAAGCAGATGGCATTTGGGACTCCTCATCCTCCACCTCTTCCAAAACCTCATCCCTTAGTGCTTGCAGTGTTTTGAAGCAGGCAGATAAGGGGGACAGTCATGCTGACTAGTGCATCATCTGCACTCGCCATCCGTGTGGAATCATCGAAGGCATGCAAAACGAGGCAGATGTCCTTCATAGAGGCCCACTCAGTGGTGCTGAAGTGTGACCGGCGCACATTGCGACTTGTTTGCGCCTGATGCAGCTGGTACTCCATGACTGCTGCCTGCTGCTCACAGAACCGCTCCAACATATGTAACGTAGAATTCCACCTGGTGGGTAGGTCACATATGATGCGATGTTCCGGAAGGAAGATCTTTGAACAAATTATTAAACAACATGTATGTCAATGTCAATGCCTGGATAAGAATGAAGTGATTAAACAGAGTCAGCATGGGTTTGTAGCTAATAAGTCATGTCAGACTAACTTAATTTCCTTCTATGACGGTATCACTGATTGGGTGGATCAAGGAAATGCTGTAGATATAATATATCTTGACTTCAGCAAAGCATTTGACAAAGTCTCTCATACAATCCTTATTGAAAAAATGACTAAGTATGGAATGGACAAGGCAACTGTTAGGTGGATTCATAACTGGCTTAGTGATCGGACCCAAAGAGTGGTCGTAAATGGCTGCACATCCAGTTGGAAGAATGTCTCAAGTGGGGTACCACAGGGCTCTGTCCTGGGCCCTGTATTGTTCAACATCTTTATCAACGATTTAGATGAAGGAATTGAGGGTAAACTGATTAAATTTGCTGATGACACAAAGCTAGGAGGGATAGCTAATACTAGAGAAGAGAGAGAGAGGATTCAAAAAGATATAAATAAACTGGAGAAGTGGGCAGCAACTAACAGAATGGTTTTTAACAGGGAGAAATGCAAAGTACTACATCTGGGCAATAAAAATGAAAAAAGCATATATAGAATGGGAGGAATAGGGCTAAGTGACAGCACATGTGAAAAAGACTTGGGTATACTAATAGATCACAGACTGAATATGAGTCAACAGTGTGATGCAGCAGCAAAAAAGGCAAATGCAATTCTAGGATGTATTAACAGAAGCATACAGTCTGGATCCCGTGAAGTCATTATTTCCCTCTACTCCTCTTTGGTCAGACCTCATCTGGAATATTGTGTCCAGTTTTGGGCACCACATTTTAAAAAAGACATCAACAAACTGGAGCAAGTTCAGAAAAGAGCGACCAGAATGGTGACCGGTCTGCAAACCCTGTCTTATGAGGAAAGGTTGCAGGATTTGGGAATGTTTAGTTTGCAAAAGAGAAGACTGAGAGGAGACTTAATAGCTGTCTACAAATATCTAAAGGGCTGTCACATTGTAGAAGGATCAACTTTATTCTCATTTGCACAAGGAAAGACTAGAAGCAATGGGATGAAACTGAATGGGAGGAGACACAGATTAGATATTAGAAAAAACTTTTTGACAGTTAGAGTGATCAATGAGTGGAACAAGCTGCCACGAGAAGTGGTGAGTTCTCCTTCAATGGAAGTCTTCAAACAGAGGCTGGACAGACATCTGACTGGGATGATTTAGCGAATCCTGCTTTGAGCAGGGGGTTGGACCAGATGGCCCAGGAGGTCCCTTCCAACTCTACCATTCTATGATTCTAAGGCGTAATCGGTGCTGCAGAGCAGCAAGGCGCGATCTTGCCGTGCTGGAACGACGCAAGTGAGCGCACTCTATGCGGACCTTGTGCAGCAGTGCATCAAGATCCGGATAGTCCCTCAGAAAGCTCTGCACGACCAAGTTGAGCACATGTGCCAGACATGGGATGTGAGTGAGGTTGCCTAGGCCAAGAGCTGCCACCAGATTTCGGCCATTGTCACACACTACCAAGCCTGGCTGGAGATTCGCTGGCACTAGAGTTGAGCGAAACAGGTCGAAAAAATTCAAAAGTCGCCGACTTTTGGCAAAGTCGGGTTTCATGAAACGAAACCCGACCCTAGGATGAGGTCGGCCACGAGGTCGGCGACTTACGCGCCAAAGTCGCGTTTCAAAAGTTTGTTTTGCGCTCTTTTTCAGCCAATCAGGATCCACGGACACTGTGGGCAACGTGATGACATAGGCACGGGTCACCACCATCTTTCAGAAGGGCATGCAAGTGATTGGCTTGCTTTGGTGGGCGTCACAGGGGGTATAAAAGGGCGTGCACGCCGACCGCCATCTTACTTCTGCCGATCTTAGTATAGGGAGAGGTTGCTGCTGATTCTGTAGGGAGAGGGTTAGGCAGGGAAGAAGACAAAAAAACTGCTTCTGCTGCTAGCGATTTGGCCTGCACAACACACAAGTCACTGTGTGTGCAGTGAAAGGGGAGGCTATATTGTGGTGTATCAGTGGTGTTGGTTGTTGGGCTGCCTTTTAAGGCTTCCTGACACGCTGACATTGCTGTTTACCCACTGCTCCGCAAACTGCTTTTTTAAAAGCAATCCAATCTCCCTTATCCTCTCGTCACTTTGGTCACAGGCAGCTGTGCCATCGAGCGTGTCACATAGCGCTCAGATATCAGTGGGCCTCACACCATCCACAAGTGTCCAGTGTCCAAAAGTGTACGCAGATATTCAAAATCTCCATTATCCTCTCGTCACTTTGGTCACAGGCAGCTGTGCCATCGAGCGTGTCACATAGCGCTCAGATATCAGTGGGCCTCACACCATCCACAAGTGTCCAGTGTCCAAAAGTGTACGCAGAGATTCAAAATCTCCATTATCCTCTCGTCACTTTGGTCACAGGCAGCTGTGCCATCGAGCGTGTCACATAGCGCTCAGATATCAGTGGGCCTCACACCATCCACAAGTGTCCAGTGTCCAAAAGTGTACGCAGAGATTCAAAATCTCAATTATCCTCTCGTCACTTTGGTCACAGGCAGCTGTGCCATTGAGCGTGTCACATAGCGCTCAGATATCAGTGGGCCTCACACCATCCACAAGTGTCCAGTGTCCAAAAGTGTACGCAGAGATTCAAAATCTCCATTATCCTCTCGTCACTTTGGTCACAGGCAGCTGTGCCATCGAGCGTGTCACATAGCGCTCAGATATCAGTGGGCCTCACACCATCCACAAGTGTCCAGTGTCCAAAAGTGTACGCAGAGATTCAAAATCTCCATTATCCTCTCGTCACTTTGGTCACAGGCAGCTGTGCCATCGAGCGTGTCACATAGCGCTCAGATATCAGTGGGCCTCACACCATCCACAAGTGTCCAGTGTCCAAAAGTGTACGCAGAGATTCAAAATCTCCATTATCCTCTCGTCACTTTGGTCACAGGCAGCTGTGCCATCGAGCGTGTCACATAGCGCTCAGATATCAGTGGGCCTCACACCATCCACAAGTGTCCAGTGTCCAAAAGTGTACGCAGAGATTCAAAATCTCCATTATCCTCTCGTCACTTTGGTCACAGGCAGCTGTGCCATCGAGCGTGTCACATAGCGCTCAGATATCAGTGGGCCTCACACCATCCACAAGTGTCCAGTGTCCAAAAGTGTACGCAGAGATTCAAAATCTCCATTATCCTCTCGTCACTTTGGTCACAGGCAGCTGTGCCATCGAGCGTGTCACATAGCGCTCAGATATCAGTGGGCCTCACACAATCCACAAGTGTCCAGTGTCCAAAAGTGTACGCAGAGATTCAAAATCTCCATTATCCTCTCGTCACTTTGGTCACAGGCAGCTGTGCCATCGAGCGTGTCACATAGCGCTCAGATATCAGTGGGCCTCACACAATCCACAAGTGTCCACTGTCCACAAGTGTACGCAGAGATTCAAAATCTCCATTATCCTCTCGTCACTTTGGTCACAGGCAGCTGTGCCATCGAGCGTGTCACATAGCACTCAGATATCAGTGGGCCTCACACCATCCACAAGTGTCCAGTGTCCAAAAGTGTACGCAGAGATTCAAAATCTCCATTATCCTCTCGTCACTTTGGTCACAGGCAGCTGTGCCATCGAGCGTGTCACATAGCGCTCAGATATCAGTGGGCCTCACACCATCCACAAGTGTCCAGTGTCCAAAAGTGTACGCAGAGATTCAAAATCTCCATTATCCTCTCGTCACTTTGGTCACAGGCAGCTGTGCCATCGAGCGTGTCACATAGCGCTCAGATATCAGTGGGCCTCACACCATCCACAAGTGTCCAGTGTCCAAAAGTGTACGCGGAGATTCAAAATCTCCATTATCCTCTCGTCACTTTGGTCACAGGCAGCTGTGCCATCGAGCGTGTCACATAGCGCTCAGATATCAGTGGGCCTCACACCATCCACAAGTGTCCAGTGTCCAAAAGTGTACGCAGAGATTCAAAATCTCCATTATCCTCTCGTCACTTTGGTCACAGGCAGCTGTGCCATCGAGCGTGTCACATAGCGCTCAGATATCAGTGGGCCTCACACCATCCACAAGTGTCCAGTGTCCAAAAGTGTACGCAGAGATTCAAAATATCCATTATCCTCTCGTCACTTTGGTCACAGGCAGCTGTGCCATCGAGCGTGTCACATAGCGCTCAGATATAAGTGGGCCTCACACCATCCACAAGTGTCCAGTGTCCAAAAGTGTACGCAGAGATTCAAAATCTCCATTATCCTCTCGTCACTTTGGTCACAGGCAGCTGTGCCATCGAGCGTGTCACATAGCGCTCAGATATCAGTGGGCCTCACACCATCCACAAGTGTCCAGTGTCCAAAAGTGTACGCAGAGATTCAAAATCTCCATTATCCTCTCGTCACTTTGGTCACAGGCAGCTGTGCCATCGAGCGTGTCACATAGCGCTCAGATATCAGTGGGCCTCACACCATCCACAAGTGTCCAGTGTCCAAAAGTGTACGCAGAGATTCAAAATCTCCATTATCCTCTCGTCACTTTGGTCACAGGCAGCTGTGCCATCGAGCGTGTCACATAGCGCTCAGATATCAGTGGGCCTCACACCATCCACAAGTGTCCAGTGTCCAAAAGTGTACGCAGAGATTCAAAATCTCCATTATCCTCTCGTCACTTTGGTCACAGGCAGCTGTGCCATCGAGCGTGTCACATAGCGCTCAGATATCAGTGGGCCTCACGCAATCCACAAGTGTCCAGTGTCCAAAAGTGTACGCAGAGATTCAAAATCTCCATTATCCTCTCGTCACTTTGGTCACAGGCAGCTGTGCCATCGAGCGTGTCACATAGCGCTCAGATATCAGTGGGCCTCACACCATCCACAAGTGTCCAGTGTCCAAAAGTGTACGCAGAGATTCAAAATCTCCATTATCCTCTCGTCACTTTGGTCACAGGCAGCTGTGCCATCGAGCGTGTCACACAGCGCTCAGATATCAGTGGGCCTCACACAATCCAAAAGTGTCCACTGTCCACAAGTGTCTGCAGAAATTCTAAAACTCCCCTGTCCTATAGACATCTTGTACCTTGTTTTACATTGCTATATAGTTTGTTGGATTTTGTCTACATTTCTACCAAAAATGAGGAAGGCTGGTGGAAGAGGCCGTGGAATTGGGCGGGGGTTGGCAGCTGGTAATGATGGTGTTGGTGGTGGATCTGATGGTAGTGGTAAGAGCAAAATAGGACCGAATGCAGGAGGTGCTGACCCTGCGTCATCATCTGGCTACATAAGGCCTCGAACGCTTAGTTTTCTAGGAATTGGCAAACCGCTTTTAAAGGCAGAGCATCAGGAAAAAGTTTTGTCTTACATTGCTGACTCAGCCTCCAGCTCTATCGCCTCCTCTTCTTCAGTTGTAAAAAGTAAAAGCACTGAGTCGTCATTGGAGGCTCATGTTCATGAACCACACCTTTCCTTGTGTCCTTCACCCCAACCAAGATTGAAGGATGACGCAGGCCATACTACTGATTACTCCATGGAGCTGTTTTCACATACCATGCCTGGATTATCAAGTGAAATGGTGAATTACCCAGGCCAAGATGAATCTGACATGGAGTGCACTGATGCACAGCCGCTGATGGATGATTCTGCTGGTACATTCACTCAGAGCACTACATTGTCCTCGCAGTGTACAGAGCCAGATTCTGACCCTGATGAGACTCAGGTGCCCCTTCCCGCACACTATACCACCATACACGGTGACACAGAGGAAGGTGCACATGACATAGAAGAGGAGGTGATGGATGACCCAGTTGTTGACCCAGATTGGCATCCATTGGGGGAAGAGGGTGCTGCTTCCAATAGCTCAGATGAGGAGCATCCACAGCAGACGTCGACATCGCAACAGCTGTTATCTGGCAGGCCCGGAGCACTCCAAAGACAGGTTCCAAACATCAAAAGAGTTGCTGGACAGCTTGTCCAGAGGGTCAAAAGATCACAGCGTGCTAGGCCGCAAAATGTCTGCCAAAGTAGGAAGAGTGCAGTGTGGCACTTTTTTGAACAAAATCCTCATGATCAGGCCAAGGTTATCTGTAAGAAGTGCGCAAAGACCTTTAGCCGAGGGAAAAATCTGAAAAATTTGAATACCAGTTGCATACTTAGACATTTAACCAGCATGCACTTGCAAGCGTGGACACAACACCAAACCTCAAGTGCCACATGTGCAACTGATCACAACGAAGGTAGTCAGCAATACTACATTGTTTCCCCCACTGTAAGCCCACCGGTTAGCACAGCAGCAAATGTTGAGGTGTCGTTGCAAGGCCACAGCAGTCAGGGAATCCCACTGTTATATCAACGAAAGACTGATTCTAGGCCATCAGAAAGAACACCAACTCCATCACCATCATCAACCCTCTCTCAGTCCGCCCTGTCCACCGCTACTTCCACCATATGCAGCTCTCAAGTCCAGCTCACCCTCCCAGACACTATGAGTAGGTCAAGAAAGTACTCAGTCTCTCATCCGCGTACACTGGGTTTGAACGCCCACATTGCCAAACTAATCTCGTTTGAGATGATGCCCTTTCGGTTGGTGGAAAGCGCAGCTTTCCGCGAACTCATGGCCTATGCAGGTAACGGTCACAGGCAGCTGTGCCATCGAGCAGGTAAGCGTGGTAACGCTATGACCTACCCAGTCGCCACTTCTTCTCTCGCAAAGCCATCCCAGCCCTCCACCATCATGTGAAAGACCGCATTGTCCATGCACTCAAGCAGTCAGTGAGCGGAAAGGTGCACCTCACAACTGATGCATGGTCCAGTCGGCATGGCCAGGGCCGTTACGTGTCCATCACTGCGCACTGGGTTAATGTGGTGGATGCAGGGTCCACAGGGGACATCGGTGGTGGGACAGTGCTGCCTAGCCCACGGTATAGGAAACAGTTGGCTGTAGGCGTTCCACCCTCCTCCTCCTCCTCCTCCTCCAGAAGCGAAAGCTCGTCCACAGAGCGCAGTCGTACGAGCACTCCATCTGCAGCTGCCACTGTTGCACACGATGTGTCCCCCTATCGAGCAGCTAGTGGAAAGCGTCAGCAGGCTGTGTTGCAGATGATGTGTTTGGGCGACAGACACACCGCCGAGGTGCTGGCCGAGTACTTGAAGCGACAAACTGAGTCATGGCTGGGCAGTGTACATCTTGAGGCAGTCAAGGTAGTTAGTGATAACGGCCGTAATTTTGTGGCAGCCATAGCCCTTTCAAAACTCAGCCACATACCTTGCTTGGCTCACACCTTGAACCTGGTGGTGCAGTGCTTCCTCAATAATTATCCGGAGTTAACAGCCCTGCTCCAGAAGGTGCGAAGACTGTGCGCGCACATCCGCCGGTCGCCTGTACACTCCTTTCGTATGCAGAAGCTGCAGCGATTGCTCCACCTTCCCAACCACCGCCTCATTATCGACATTGCAACAAGGTGGAACTCCACCCTGCACATGGTGGAGCGGCTGTGCGAGCAGAGGCAGGCCATAATGCATTTGTGGGAGGATACACGGCCAGGCACTTTGAGAGCAGACATGGAGTTGACAGGCGTGCAGTGGTCGAAGCTGAAAGACCTTTGTAAAGTCCTTCAGTGTTTTGAGGAATGCACACGGCTGGTAAGCGCAGACGACGCCATCCTTAAAACCCATCCTTCGTGATAATATATATGAATCTAATGAAAATGTAGAGTCCCTGTGGGTAGAGATAAGGGGAGGGGGGAAAAATAATAAATTACTGATAGGGGTTTGTTATAAATCTCCAAAAATAATGGAAGCTACAGAGATTATCCTCATAAAGCAAATAGATGAAGCAGCGACTCAAGGAGAAGTCATTATTATGGGGGACTTCAACTACCCTGAAATACATTGGGGAACCGAAACCTGCAGTTCCAGCAAAGGTAATAGGTTTTTGACTACTATGAGAGACCATTACCTTTCACAACTGGTTCAGGACCCAACAAGAGGGGGGGCACTGCTAGACCTAATATTATCCAACAGGCCAGACCGCATATCAAATGTAAGGGTTGGGGGTCACTTGGGTAATAGTGATCACAAATTAATAAGTTTTCATGTATCCTTTAATAAGATGTATAGTAGAGGGGTTACAAGGACACTAAACTTCAGGAAGGCAAATTTCCAACGGATGAGAGATGATCTTGGTGCAATTAACTGGGACGATATCCTGAGACATAAAAATACACAAAGAAAATGGGAGACGTTTATTAGCATCCTGAATAGGATCTGTGCACAATATATACCGTATGGGAATAAACATGCGAGAAATAGGAGGAAACCACTATGGCTAAATAGAGCTGTAAGGGGCGCAATAAGAGATAAAAATAAAGCATTTAGAGAATTAAAGCAAGTAGGTAGTGATGAGGCATTAAATAAATACAGAAGATTAAATAAATTCTGTAAAAAGCAAATCAAGACAGCAAAGATTGAGACAGAGAGACTCATTGCCAGAGAAAGTAAAAATAATCCCAAAATATTCTTTAACTACATAAATAGTAAGAAGCTAAAAAATGATAGTGTTGGTCCCCTTAAAAATAGTCTGGGTGAAATGGTGGATGAGGATGAGGAAAAAGCCAATATGCTAAATGACTTTTTTTCAACAGTATTTACACAAGAAAATCCCATGATGGATAACATGATCAGGGATAAAAATTCTCCATTAAATGTCACCTGCTTAACCCAGCAGGAAGTACGGCGGCGTCTACAAATCACTAAAATTGACAAATCCCCGGGCCCGGATGGGATACACCCCCGAGTACTGCAGGAATTAAGCACAGTCATTGATAGACCACTATTTTTAATCTTTAAAGATTCCATAATAACAGGGTCTGTGCCACAGGACTGGCGTATAGCAAATGTGGTGCCAATATTCAAAAAGGGGACAAAAACTGAACTTGGAAATTATAGGCCTGTAAGTTTAACCTCAACTGTGGGTAAAATCCTGGAGGGTTTTCTAAGAGATACTATACTGGAGTATCTGGAGAAGAATAACCTTATGACCCAATATCAACATGGGTTTACAAGAGACCGTTCCTGTCAGACTAATCTGATAAGCTTTTATGAAGAGGTAAGTTCCGGACTGGACCAAGGGAATGCAGTGGACGTGGTGTACATGGACTTTTCAAAAGCTTTTGATACGGTGCCACACAAAAGGTTGATACATAAAATGAGAACAATGGGGATAGGGGAAAATATGTGTAGGTGGGTTAAGAGCTGGCTCAGGGATAGGAAACAAAGGGTGGTTATTAATGGAGCACACTCGGACTGGGTCACGGTTAGCAGTGGGGTACCACAGGGGTCAGTTTTGGGCCCGCTTCTTTTTAACATATTTATTAATGACCTTGTAGGGGGCATAGAGAGTAGAATTTCAATATTTGCAGATGACACTAAACTCTGCAGGGTAATTAATACAGAGGAGGACAATTTTATATTACAGGAGGATTTATGTAAACTAGAAGCTTGGGCTGATAAATGGCAAATGAGCTTTAATGGGGATAAATGTAAGGTCATGCACTTGGGTAGAACGAACAAGTTGTATAATTATGTGCTTAATTGTAAAACACTGGGCAAAACAGTCACTGAAAAAGACCTGGGTGTATGGGTGGACGACAAACTCACATTTAGTGGCCAGAGTCAAGCAGCTGCTGCAAAGGCAAATAAAATAATGGGATGCATTAAAAGAGGCATAGATGCTCATGAGGAGAACATAATTTTACCTCTATATAAGTCACTAGTGCGACCACACTTAGAATACTGTGTACAGTTCTGGTCTCCGGTGTATAAGAAAGACATAGCTGAACTGGAGCGGGTGCAGAGAAGAGCGACCAAGGTTATTAGGGAACTAGGGGGTCTGCAATACCAAGACAGGTTATTACACTTGGGGTTATTTAGTTTGGAGAATCGAAGGCTTAGGGGTGATCTTATTACAATGTATAAATATATGTGGGGACAATACAAAGACCTTTCTAATGATCTTTTTACTCTTAGACCTGTGAAGGGGACAAGGGGGCATCCTCTACGTCTGGAGGAAAGAAGGTTTAAGCATACTCACAGACGCGGATTCTTTACTGTAAGAGCAGTGAGACTATGGAACTCTCTGCCATATGATGTTGTAATGAGTGATTCACTACTAAAATTTAAGAAGGGACTGGATGCCTTTCTTGAAAAGTATAATATTACAGGGTATATACACTAGTCTCCTTAATATTGCGTTGATCCAGGGAGCTAGTCTGATTGCCGTATGTGGAGTCGGGAAGGAATTTTTTTCCCCAATGTGAAGCTTACTGTTGCCACATGGGTTTTTTTTGCCTTCCTCTGGATCAACATGTTAGGGCAAGTTAGGATAGGATATGGATTGAACTAGATGGACTTAAAGTCTCCCTTCAACCTTAATTACTATGTTACTATGTTACTATGTTACTATGTTATCCTAAGCATGAGCATCCCACTTATGCGTCTGCTCATGCAAACTTTGACTCACCTTAAGGAGCAGGTGTCTGCAGCCAATGTTGATGAGGAGGAAGAGGAGGAGGGAATCCTTGATGACATTCAGCCATTGTCTGCTCAGGGACCTCTCCTGGACGAGGTGGAGGAAGAAGAGGAGGAGGAGGAGGAGGATGATGGGGATGATTACTTAGGGGAGGAGGATGCATCTCGTGGGGCAAGTGAAAATGTTGGCGTGGCAAGGTCTGGTACAGGGTTTGTGCATGACTGGAGGGATGTGGATTTGCCAGAAAGTGCTCCTCCACCCAGCACTCGCAGTGCATCATTGACACCGGGAACACTGGCCCACATGTCAGATTATGCCTTGCGGATCCTAAAAAGAGACCCCCGCATTGCCAAAATGATGAACGATGACGACTACTGGTTGGCCAGCATCCTGGATCCACGCTATAAAGGCAAATTACAAAACATCATGCCACAGGAGAACCGTGACCTAATATTGGCTAATAAACAAGCAACTCTGGTAAATCGG
The DNA here is from genome assembly GCF_039654945.1 of Dendrobates tinctorius. Classification (NCBI taxonomy): domain Eukaryota; kingdom Metazoa; phylum Chordata; class Amphibia; order Anura; family Dendrobatidae; genus Dendrobates; species Dendrobates tinctorius. The sequence continues at coordinate 845,714 of NW_027362038.1, read as the reverse complement.
TTGCTTGAGGCATTCCCAGCACACAGCAGCGGTGATGGTTCTCACAAGAGCCGTACGGGCCGGGGGCAGCTTGGCAGAGGTGTTCGTGGTGCACACAGCAGAAGTGGCGTTGGAGACAGGGGTTTCATGACAAAGTTGTGGACTGATTTTTCAAATACCGCTCACACAACTGGTAATACTGCATCGATGGAAAGTGACAGGAGACAGCAGTTGTCAACTATGGTTACAAACTACTTTTCCTCCCATATCGATGTTCTCCCACACAGGTCATTCCCCTTTGACTATTGGGCCGCTAAACTGGACACCTGGCCTGAATTGGCCCAATATGCCTTACAGGAGCTCGCTTGCCCAGCTGCAAGTGTGCTATCGGAAAGAGTCTTCAGTGCAGCTGGATCAATCCTGACAGAAAAAAGGACCCGTCTGTCAACTCAAAATGTGGATGATCTAACCTTCATTAAAATGAACCATGGCATGGGTTTCCAAGGATTTTGTCCCACCTTCCCCTGATGACACATAGGGTGACAGAAAAATGGCTTGCTTTGGTCCACCTCTTCCTGGTACTTCACCTATTTCGCCTTTTGCATCAGCTGAATGTCCAACAATAACATATGCCACTTTCTAAAACTTCATAACTGTGCTGCCTCCCCCCCCATGGCCGGGGTCACCACCTACCGCACGACACCGTGCGAGTGCCGTTGCCCTGGACAGGTGGGTAGGCCGACTCTTGGGCGCGGGCACTGGCACAGGGTCCCTCATAGTGCAATCAAGTGTCTCTGACGGTGGTGGTGCACACCCGCCGTCAGACACACTGCTGTACTATGAGGGGCCCAGTGCCAGTACCGACGCCCACGAGTGGGCCCCCCTTGCTTGGCCAGGGCCCCAGCATTTGCAATCTTTACCTCTCCCTGCTCCTCCGCTGTGTAATCTGGGCCGTCAAATCCATACTGTGCCTGACACCATCTGAGCCTGCCTCCTGAGACATATATTTTGAATGTGTACGCTATCCATACATGTTATCCGGGGATACGGTACCCTTTCTAACCTTTGTGCAATGACGTGCAATCCATACTGGGCCTAACACCGTCTGAGCCTGCCTCATGCTGTATAGACATATATTTTGAATGTGTACGCTATCCATACATGTTATCCGGGGATACGGTACCCTTTCTAACCTTTGTGCAATGACGTGCAATCCATACTGGGCCTAACACCGTCTGAGCCTGCCTCATGCTGTATAGACATATATTTTGAATGTGCACGCTATCCATACATGTTATCTGGGGATACGGTACCCTTTCTAACCTTTGTGCAATGACGTGCAATCCATACTGGGCCTAACACCGTCTGAGCCTGCCTCATGCTGTATAGACATATATTTTGAATGTGTACGCTATCCATACATGTTATCCAGGGATACGGTACCCTTTCTAACCTTTGTGCAATCACGTGCAATCCATACTGGGCGTGAGAACGGCTGGCGAGCTGTTAAGCAAGCTACAGCACCTGTCCAGACAAGTACAGGGATTCCCTAGCGAGGAGACTTATTTGATTGTTTTCAATGTTGGGACAGCAATTTTTGGGGAGCACTATACTCTGGAGAATGATAGATGGGGCCCACCATACACTGGAACATTCCAAAGGTGGACATCAGACACTGGAGCAGCATTTACAGGGCCCATTATACACTAGAGCATTAGAAATGGGGCCCATTATGTTTGGAGCATTATTTGGGCCCATAAGACAATGGAGCTTCATCCATGGGGACCAACATATACTGTAGCATTATGTGGAGCTCATCATATACTGTTTCAAACATTATATGGGACCAATGATTTTGTATGGAGAAATAGATGGGCCTCGTCATGAGATGTAAAAAGTGAGGTATTTTTCATTGTACTATACCGCTATTTCTCTGCCGTATCGGAGCATGATGAGTTGTGGTATGTGTTAAAGGGGCGCTCTTTCACCCAGGGCACATGAAAACCTGCAGCCAGCCCTCCCCCCCACAACTTTAGCCAAATAACCCCCATTTTTCAGTGCGTAACTTGTATTATGAAGTTAATTAAGGTTGACAAGCTTAAGTAAGAAGAATTGATGCTTTTGGCATTCAAATGGGCACTGTAGGTGTGTTTCCTGTCCTCCTCTCACTGCCGACTTTTATTCCCCATTGACTTACATTGGGTTTCGTGTTTCGGGACGACCCCGACTTTTCCCTATAATCGGACGATCTTGCTCGACCCAACTTTTGGAAAAGTCTGGTTTCACGAAACGAAACGCGACCCTAAAAAACCAAAAGTCGCTCAACTCTAGCTGGCACAAACCACACGTCGCTGTCCTGCTTGATGGCATTCCAGAGCTCCTGCGCTGTGTGGCTTCGATTCCCCAAAGAAATTAATTTCAGTACGACCTGTTGACGTTTGGCCATGGCTGTGCTCATATCGGTCGTAACAGGCTCCTGCTGCGCTGTTTCAGAGGAACTTGAATAGGAGGAGGAGTCAATGTGTACAGACTGGATTCCTGCAATCCGTGGAGTTGGCAGAACACGTACAGCGCCACTCTCCAGATCTGTACCCGGCTCCACAACATTGACCCAATGGGCAGTGAGGGAAAGGTATCGTTCCTGTCCATGGTTACTGGTCCACGCATCAGTGGTCAGGTGGACCTTGCTACTGACGGCGTTTAGTAGCGCATGTTTTATGTTTGCCTCCACATGTTTCTGCAGGGCAGGGACGGCTCGCCTGCTGAAATAAAAGCTGCTGGGCATGGTGTATTGTGGGACTGCCAATGCCAAGAAGTCCCGGAAGGTGTCAGTCTCCACCAGCCTGAATGAGAGCATTTCAAGTGCCAGTAGTTTGGCAATGCCAGCATTCAGAGCCTGTGCTCGGGGATGGTTTGCCGAGTATGGCCGCCTTTTCTCCCATGCCTGTGCTACCGATGGCTGTCGAGTGGCCTGGGAGTGTGAGGATGACTTGGAACGTGGTGCTGTGGGTGGAATGTCACAGGGTCTCCAGACAACAGTGCCAGAGGTTCTTCCTTGGCGATCCTGTGAGGAAGCCGAACCAGCTGTGTGTGAGCTGGAGGAAGAGGCCCCAACATGAGCTGAAGAGGTGGTAGGTGGTGCTGTACATTGGCCTACGTCTTCAGTGTGTCTGTGGAACTCCACCTCGTGCTTGGTCCGCACATGTTTCCACATATTAGTGGTATTGAAGTTGCTGACATTTTTCCCTCTTTTGACTCTCTGATGACACAGCTTGCATTTGACAAAGCAAATGTCATCTGCAACTGTGTCAAAAAAGGACCACGCACTGCAAGTCTTGGGAGCGCCCGTTTTGCCTTTTGAAAGTGGAATGCTCCTAACAGGTGCCGAAGTGGAGGCTACAGGCAACCAAGTCTGCCCCCTCTGTTATGAATGAGTCACCGTAGGAGGCAAAAACAGAAATACTAGCTAAGTCCAGAAAACCAGAGAAGTTGGCAGCTATCGGATTGCAGACCCCTGAACCTATCAACAAAAACTAGCAGTAGCCATGGGGGGTTCCTACGGTGCCCTAGACCCCTCGATCACAGCCGGAGAACTAAATAGCCTAAAGACAGAAAGGGAAATCTAAACTGCCCCAGAGCAGACCCCAAAGCAATAGGCAGCCCCCAATATATAATGACGGTGAAGCAAGATGAAAAGGCACTCACACAGATAGAAAGATAGGCTGAGCAAATGATGGGGCCCAAGCTAACTAAATAGGACAGGATAGAAAAGCTGCTGTCTGCAATCCACCAAAACCCTATCAAAACAAGAGCCAACAGACTGATAGGGAAAAAAGCCCTGAAGACGCTAGGCTGAAGACTAGCCCTGAAGACTATATCAGTACTCAGGTATTTTCTGAAGACAGAGCAAAAAGGAATTCAGCCCACCCCAGCAGGGAATGGTAGAAATCCAGAAAAACAAGGCAAAACAAAACCAAAACACAAATGCAAAAAGCAGAGCAGAAAACTTAGCATTTGAGGAACAGGAATCAAACTGGTCTCCTAGAATCCCTCAGGAAGATCACCAGCAAGGCAGAAGGGCGTCGACTGCCTTATATCCAGTCAGCAATTCCAGTCATCATCATCCTGCTCAGGTGCTTGGTAATCAGCTTCACTACCTTCCTTCAGCAGAAGTGGGAGTTCATCAGACCTCAATGGTGAAGGGGAAAATGAACTCACAACGGTTTTGGCCGTTAGGGGAATCTCTTCCTCAGAGCTGCTCCCACCACCTTCCTGTTCCTCACGCCATGATGGGTCAAGGACCTCATCATCTACACTCCCCTCTTCAAACACCTGCTTCTCCTGGGTTGTCTCGCCAGCACCGTACGCAACAGAAAGTGGCACCTGTGTCTCGTCATCATCTGATGCGTACTGAGGTGTGTTGCCCATAGGCACTGGCCCACCCGCCTCTTCAGATTCAGAGGGACAAAGAAGTTGCGCATCACTGCATACTCCCTCTTCACATTCTGGAATGCTGCTTGGCTGGCCCCCTCTTTCCAAACCAACAGATTCTGAGAACAGAAGTAGAGACTGTGATGGCTCCTGTCCAGGGCTCTCTGACTGCCTGGGCACTTTGGCAGGTGGTGAAGAGACAGGTGGTTGCTCTTCGGTGCTCTGGCCCTGAGAGGATGTGGAAGTAATTGAAGTTGATGCGTTAGCTGCCATCCATCCGACAACGGCTTCAATTTGTTCCTCCCTCAGCAGTGGGGTACGGTGAGGTCCTACAAAGCTGCGCATAAAGGACTGTTGCCTGCTAAAACTGTGGGATGCTGACTCACTGGTGCCAACAGCAGGCACAGAATCCCCACGTTCTCTCCCTGCAGAATCCCCACGTCCTCTCCCTGCTGAAACTCCATGCCCACGGCCACGTGCCTTGCTCCCTGCCTTCTTCATCTTGCTAGACTGAGAAAGATAAGCAGAAAAGTACAAAGGGGCCCTTAGTGTGCTTATTCCTGAACAGCTGTTTTACGTTATAAGAAACACTAATTTTATGAAGTGTGTGTGTCCACTACACTTTAATGGGAGTTAATGTGGCCTACACAACTTTCAAATGTAGTGTTTGGTGAACTTTGTTGTTTTTTTTTTGGGGAAAAAAACTCAAAGGATGTGACCAAAGATTTGAAAGTGAGAGTATCACCAACTTTCTGGAGCTATTACAATGCAGGCAGGTAACCTACAATGCAAAAGATGAGGCTCCAAAAAAATTGGGTAATACTAATCTGGCTGCAGCTGAAGGGCACAAGCCAGAAAAAAGGCTCCTCTATCTACTCCTATATAGTGTTTGCAACCAACCAATGTAGATGGATATGGATGGATGCACACTAATAGGAGAAGAAAAAATGAGCTGCAATTAAAGAAAAATATGTGTAAGGCAGTGACGCACGCTGAGCGGCCTACAACCAGACGTAGCTGCAGGACACACTACTCAGCATGAGCTGCACTCACACACAGTCAGAGACCTCTCAGACAGCCTAGAACAGTGCAGCTAAGTGGGCACTAGGACTGACAGGCTGCAGAAAGGCTCCGCTGTCTACTACTAGTGTTTGCAACCAACGTATATGGATACGGATGGAAGCACACTAGATAGAATTTAAGAAAAATAAGCAGCTCAAAAAGAAAAATATGTATGAGGCAGCAGTGATGCACGCTGTGCGTCCTACAACCAGACGTGGCTGAAGGACCCACTCCACAGCGTGAGCTGCACTCACACAGCCCTTCCAGAGAGCTGTGAACACTGCTGCTAGGGAAAAGAAAGCTACAGTGGTGGTTTATGTAGCCTGGGTAAAGCACAATATGTTTAGTAGAATCACTATTTCTAACTGTCCCTCACAGTCTTCAACAGCAGCCTGTCCCTAACTGAATTCACAGCAGAGTGACCAGAAATGGCGGTGGCTTTTACAGTGCATCATGACATCATTTCAGCAGCCAATCACAGCCATGCCAATAGTTAACATGCCTACATGCCAAACAGGATGTGCCCACACTTCTGAGGATTCCTATTGGCTGAATCAAAGCGAGCCGGCAGATAGCATTATGGGAACTTCCGATTCCGGTATCCAATATGAAAAAAGTATCGGAAGTCAGTATCGGAATTCCGATACAGTGAATATCGGCCGATACCCGATACTTGCGGTATCGGAAAGCTCACCACTAGTCATAAGTATTCAGACTCTTTGCCCAGTATTGAGTAGAAGCACCTTTTGAGTTAGTACAGCCATTAGTCTTCTTAGGAATGATGCAACAAGTTTTTCACAAGTTTTTCACACCTGGATTTTGGGATCCTCTGCCATTCTTCCTTGCAGGTCCTCTCCAGTTCCGTCAGGTTGGATGGTGAACATTGATGGACAGCCATTTTCAGGTCTCTCCAGAGATGATCAATTGAGTTTAGGTCAGGGCTCTTGCTGGGCCAGTCATGAATGGTCACAGAGTTGTTCTGAAGCCACTCCTTTGTTATTTTAGCTGCGTAGGGTCATTGTCTTGTTGGAAGGTGAACCTTCAGCCATGTCTGAGGTCCAGAGCACTCTGAAAGAGGTTTTCATCCAGTATATCTCTGTACTTGGCTGCATTCATGTTTCCTTCAATGGCAACCAGTTGTCCTGTCCCTGCAGCTGAAAAACACCCCCATAGCATGATGCTGCCTAATGATCAGTGCCTGGTTTTCTCTGCATATACTGCTTAGAATTATCACCAAAAAGTTCTATCTTATTTCTCATAGTCTGGGAGTTATTCATGTGTTTCTCAGCAAACTCTAAGCGTGCTTTCATATGTCTTGCACTTCTCCCCAATTTCTAAATATCTAGAAAAAATTCTAACACCCCTTATAAAATTAACACCGTCCTTCTTATTGGACACAGGGACCTTTCTAGATATTATTCATAATTTAGGATCTATTCCACAGGAGGCCATCCTAGTCACATTCGACGTCAAAGACCTGTATACATCCATTCCTCATATGGAGGGTATCCAGTCGGTGCGGAGGCTACTTGAATTGTCTAAATTTCATCCAGAACAAATCAACCTTTGTTGTGAACTACTGTCCATAGTGTTAACAAAGAATTTTTTCCTATTTGAGGATACGTACTATCTACAGACCAAGGGGACCGCTATGGGCTCAAATACTGCACATCCGTATGCAAATTGCTACGTAGCCCACTTGGAGGATTGTGTCATATATTGTGATGATCTCTTCCGCACTTATTCTATAGTGTGGAAGAGATACATTGACGATATTTTCTGTATCTGGGGTGGGCCACTTGATACACTACATTCCTTTTTTTTCCATGTTACAAACATCCTGGCAAGGCCTCAGTTTTACGATGACACATCATACCAATCAGATTAACTTCTTGGACACGTAAGTCATAAAAGACAACTTGGGTCACCTCTCCACCGATCTCTATAGGAAACCAACGGATCGGAATAGCTTGCTCCATTATGAGAGCTTCCATCCGACCAAAATGAAGAATGCAATTCCTAAATCTCAACTTAAAAGGGTTCAGAGGATAGTCTCAAACACAGAGGTTCAAGAAGCACGCATGAATGAGATGCGCACAAAATTTTTAGAGAGGGGTTATCCACCAAATATATTGAATAATTTAGATCTCCTCTCCCCTCCCAAACCCAAGGCAACTAACCGTATTGCATTTGTACATGATTATCATCCTCTAGTCTATCGGATACATTCAAGTATCAGACGCCACTGGCATCTCCTCACGACAGCCCACCCCAATGTAAGGGCCTTCAAAGAACCATTCCTCCCTTGTTTTAGGAGACCCCGCAATGTACGAGATATCCTAATTAAAGCAGATATAGGCTCACCCCGTCCCTCTGTACAACAACACTTTCTTAAAAATCCCAAATTTGGTACCATCCCTTGCTTACAATGCACGCAGTGCAACAATATTCAGAAAAGAAACAGCTTTTATCACCCCCACACAGGCAAAAAGTATGACATTAGAGAGTATTATACCTATGATAGCTCTTTTGTGATATATATCATCAAATGTCCATGTGGCTTACTCTATGTGGGGGAAACTACACAACATATAAGGGATCGGATAGCTAAACATAAATCCACCATAAGGTGTAAAAATATGCTCCTCCCGGTCCCCCATCATTTTATCACTGCCGGCCATACCATCGCACAACTTAAGTTTCAAGTTGTAGAACAAATCCATCCGTCACGCAGGGGCGGTAACCGGATTAATATGTTAAAAAGAAGAGAGGCCTATTGGATCCACGAGCTGAATACCTTGGCACCCAAGGGGTTAAATAAGGATTATGATGTACAATCATTTCTTCAATCATGATTTAGCTATATCTTTATACGTGAGCCAGCACATGGCATTAAGGTTGATGAATGAGACAGTCTGTCCAGCATTTTCTTTATTGTACTTTGAGACATAGTATACCTTGTACCTGTTCACCTTAAGCCTGCTTACCACATTCTAATCTGCTTTTATCTCTATTACAGAACCAACAATTGTGAATGTTCTTGAAATCACCGTCACCAGAACACTGAATTTCCTCTGCCGTCTTCTCTGGCACTTCCTGCAGCGGCGCCCCGGCGGTTACTATGGTAACCAAGGCACTACTCTGCACCTCCCCACATTCCGTCCTATTCTTCAGTGTTCAGCAGCTCATACAGGCAGACGTTCCCTGCTCACGCCCCCTTTCCATCATCACCCAGTGCCTGGAACGCATAATGATGTGAGTGGAGCGCACGCCGGCTCACTTCCGGTTGCACACTTCCACCCAGCCTCCATGTTCTCTCAGGGATATAAACCTGGCGCTCCCCACTGATATTGCGCTATTGATTCGCGGCGGATACCGCGTCCACCTGCCACAACTAAATCACGGTAAGACCTCATGGACACTCTTTTCACATTTACCATTATGGTTACTTAGCTGCTCATTATTATGTTCCCTTCTGTAGAGAGACGGCCTCCTGTGCCTCCTCACCCACCGGTATGTTATCCAGGAACTTCAATGCACACTCTTACCACGTGTTTTTCTTTGAGACTACAACAATACCTTTTCCCCTTAGGATTTTTTCTCTTCATGCCCAGTGTTCCTGAGCTCACAGTACAGCCTTTGGTATGTGTCTCTCTTTATTTGCAGATCTTGGTCTCCACCATTGTTTCTTCTGACTACACATTATATAAACTATGTACACATGTGCTTTAATGTGCTGGATGTCTCTGCATATGATTATGATATATTCTGGTTTATCTACCCAGATACCTTGTATATACTTTCTTTATGTCACCTTTATATTTATTTTACTTTTTATGTTCCAACCCACAGTACATTGATGAAGGTCATAGACTGAAACGTCTGTATGTATGTACTGTATTAAAAATCACCTTTCTGCATCAGAATTCACGAGTGTGTGCCAAGTTTCTGTATTTTGCACTGAGGAGAGGCTTCTGTCGGGCCGCTCTGAAATAAAGGTTTGACTGGTGGAGGGCTTCATTGCTAGTTGATTTGTGGAACTTTCTCCCATCTACCTACTGCATCTGTGGAGCTCAGCCACAGTGATCTTGGGGTTCTTTATCTCTCTCACCAAGACTCTCTTCCCATGATTGCTCAGTTTGGATGGACGGCCAGGTCTAGGAAGACTTCTGGTGGTCCCAAACTTCTTCCATTTAAGGATTATGGAGGTCACTGTGCTCTCAGGAACCTTGAGTACTGCAGAAATTATTTTGTAGCCTTGGCCAGATCTGTACCTTGCCACAATTTTGTCTCTGAGCTCCTTGGCCATTTCCTTTGACCTCATGATTCTCATTTGGTCTGACATGCGCTGTTAGGTCTTATATAGACAGGTGTGCAGCTTTACAAATCAAGTCTTATCAGTTTAATTACACACAGCTGGACTCCAATGAAGGAGTAGAACCATCTCAAGGAGGATCACAAGAAAATGGACAGCATGTTACTTAAATATGAGTGTCTGAGCAAAGGGTCTGAATACTTATGACCATGTGATATTTCAGTTTTTCTTGCAAAAATTTCTACATTTCTGTTTTTTCAGTCAAGATGGGGTGCAGAGTGTACACTGAAGAGAAAAAATGAACTTTTTTGAATTTACCAAATGGCTGCAATGAAACAAAGAGTGAAAAATGTAAAGGGGTGTGAATACTTTCCAAACCCACTGTATGTACATTATAAATATATATATAAGTTTTCCATATAGTGACAGATATTTCTTGTTGATGAAACTGTGATATATTTTCCGCTTTAAACCTTTTTTAAACCCCTCTGATCAGTGCGATCACACAACATACAAGCCTCTGATGGCTCCGGTGATGCCCTGTACTACTGTAGTGCCGTGTATCATCACTGCCTGTCAGTGTAATACTAACGGCCCCATACACATGAGATCAGAGTTGGCTGATCGGTCATTTGGCAGACGGCGATCTCTCCCGACTCCCCCATACACACAAATATTCCAGCTTTCCTGTGGTCTGTATGAGAGAGTCGCCTCCAGACTCCTCTAGAGGAGGATTATCTACAGGAAGAACAAACGGATTATCCTCTGAAATTCAGGATGCCGGATCCTTCTCTGCCCTGACATCATCTGTCGGGAGGCCCCCAAATACATTATATGGTCGACCAAACCCCCCGAAATCAGTGCTTTCATGAAACTTTAGTCTAATGTGTATGGGGGTGTAAGATGGGCGCCGGACGAGTCCTTGAGGGGAGATGTGTCATTGCAGCTCTTAGCTGCGGTGATATGAGCTCGGAAGAATGCTCCAGCACATATAGTGCTGAGAGAGTTATTAGGCCATTCCAGTGATGGGTGGGAATGACTGCTTACATGTCCCATTCCCAGGGGTGTAGTTTGGCAGATAAAATGGAGGATGAGTCTCTCAATCAGTGTCTGGCGCTGGAAATGTGCGGATCTCCTGTGTGTTGGTCTGTGCTAAGGCCTAATGAACTGGACACTATCCTGAGCGGGCATGCTTGAAGTTCGGGATCGCGTGTACGGCGCATGAGCGAACTCCTTACGTGTTCCTTCTGATTAGCTGCATGAGCGCATGCGCGGTTCAACGCATGCTCTGTTGATTTTCTCGGTGGCCATCTTTGAATCTCCCGGCGGTGCCCTCATTACTGACTTTGAGCTGAGCCTGCGCAGATGGAGGCCCTGAGGGACTTCCGCTTGCGTCACACGCCGGCCTCGGCACTTGGACATTATCATGATGATGCTCTCCAGCTGCTCTCTGGCAAATAGCACCATGTTAAGGTATTTATAAGACGCTCTCTCACACACTTTGCATTGCCCCTGATGAAGCCAGGTCTCCTGGGGTAACGCGTCGGGCATCTTTTGGCCCCTGCCTCCCACACTACCCTGCTTATATTCAGCCCTCCCTGGATGTGTTACTCTGTTCAGGCGTATGTCTCCACTCTCTAGGGCTCAGGTTGTATCGGGCAGTCTGTTCTTTTTGCATCTTTGATCTATATTTTATATCTTGTATGTAGCAGCATGCCATTTTGGTGTGTTTTTTTGCAGCCCTGCAGCTTATATAGTATGGTACTCATATAATTTTATTGTGACTTGACAGGACTGTATTACACCATTATTGGCATGGTTTCCTGACTAAAGTGGTGTACTTGTATATTTATCACCTACAGATGGTTCCAGTGTGGGTTTAAGCAGGGGTTCTTTCTAACCCTTTTGGGGTTTTTTGTATTTCTCTCATTGCCTTGGTGCATTTTTTAATGTTTTTAATGCTTTCAGTGTGTTTTATAGTGTTTCAATAAAGGTGAATTTTACACTTCATTACAATTTGGTGATCCCTGTTGTGTACATGCTCTTTCCTCTTTTTGCATATTGTTATTAGCATGTACAGGTGATCCCTTGCAGTGGTGCCCTCCAGCCCCAGGTTTATACTATCGTAGTAATGTAATAAACTTCCAGTTGCTGGTATGTCACGACGGAACCGAGACAAATCAAAAGTTAAAGGATTTTATTTACAGGGATATGATAATCCTCGCAGGGAGAAAGCACTGGGGGGTTAAACTGGTTTTAAAGCAGTATATCAAACAGTCAAAAAGAGTAACCGTTAGAAACGGGTGTTCTTGGAACTTATCAGTCTGCTGAGTACTTGCTTGTAGGGTCGTCTTCTCCCGCATCGGCACCGTCAGCAGCGGCAGTTGTTGTCTCTCTAGTCGCTGTAGGCTCTGCAGTCTCTAAGGACACACAACAGGGGTCTTGGGGGTTAATGAAGAAGGGCAGGGGGAACAAAAGGCATTCCGGGACCCCCTGCTTTGAGTCTATGCTTCAAAACTAGCAGTCTCTCCGCAGGTACGGTGCTCTGTGTCTCTATAAGTCTCTCAACAGGAGTCAGGGGATCTGCACTGACACCGCAGGTACCGGGGATGCGCACAGGGGTCACTGTCTCTGCACGGGGGTCAGAGCGCACCTCTCCAGTCACTGCAGGCTCTGGTCTCACGTACTCACAAGATGCAGTATCTCTGCACACTTAAAATAGAAAATCTTCTTAAAAGTCGGGGGGTCTTCTTATATGCAGTGTGTCATGTTATATGATGGGTCTGGAGCAATCTGCATATGGCGGGGGAGTGGTCCCGATGACGAAGGGAGGGTGTAAGGGGAGTTATCATCCCCTTTTACCTCATTGGTGGCAGCGGTGCTATCTGCGGTCTCTGTGCTGGGGATTGGCGGCTCCTCCATCTGCAGTGTGGTGGCTCTGTGCTGGGGGTCAGCAGCAGTGGCGGCTCCTCTTTGTCCGGTGCGGGGTCGCTGTGCTGGGAGGCGGCAGCGGCGGCTCTCTGTCCAGCGTCGGGACTCCTCCGGCATTTCCCCAAAGCCCGGAGGCCCAGGCAGCTCCATTGCTGCAATACGGTGGCCTCCGGAAAAATGGCCACCGGAGCCTGTGCATGCTGATTCAGATCTCGTCTCCCGAGATCTCGGGACGAGATCTGAATCTGAGCATACGTGGGCTCCGGCGGCCATTTTCCCCAGGCCACCACATCGCAGCAATGGCGCTGCCTTGGGCCTCCGGGCTTTGGGGAAATGCCGGAGGAGCCCCAACGCTGGACAGAGAGCCGCCGCTGCCGCCCCCCAGCCACGACCCCACGCTGGACAAAGAGGAGCTGCGTCGACCCCCAGCACAGAGCCGCCACACTGCTGAAGGAGGAGCCGCCGCACTGCTGCCACCAGTGAGGTAAAAGAGGGATGGTAACACCACTTACACCCTCCCTTCTTCATCGGGACCACTCCCCCACCATATGCACCCGGCGTATAAGGCGACACCCCGCGTATAAGATGACCCCCGACTTTTTAGAAGATTTTCAGAGGTTAAAAAGTCATCTTATACACCGGAAAATACGGTAGTTATTTCTCATGTCGCGTGTAATGAATATCTCCTGCAGTATTGCTAATGCCGATTCCAGTGTCGGTAATGAGACGAGAATGAGGCTAAGTGCACACGTTGCAGAAAATTTCTGCTTAAAAACCTGAATCCCTTCCCAGAAACCGCACCAATTTTTCCGCGGCGGTTTTTGCGCGGTTTTGATGCATTTTTGATGCGTTTTTTTCCGCAGCGGTTTCAAACCGCATGGAAGAAGCCAAAACAGCGGAAAAATCTGCAAAATTAGCATGCTGCGTTTTTTACCGCGATGCGGTTTTTTTCGCGGTAAAAAGTGCAAAATGCATAGAAATGACTGGGAAGCTTATTTTTAGTGGTTTTATAGCGGTTTTATAGTGAAAACCGCGGTAAAAACCGCTAAAAAAACGCTGTGTTTGAACACAGCCTTAGCGTTATGGAAGAGGAGTCTATGAGGAACGTGTTCAGCTGCCGACTCTGAGGAGGAAACTGCTTGTTGTCTGTGGCCTAAATATATAGGTTTTATTAGTAGATGTCAGGGAAGAAAACTAAACCCTGTAAGATAATAAATCTCCTCATATGTTTCCCTTATTATCTCCAGTAATTGTATTATTACACAGGATTCTTATGATGTTACATCGGATCATCTTCTTCTCATTCAGGTCTCTACAATATCGGATCCTCTCAGTGGAGATCTTCTACAAAAGAGAATTTTCCTGATTTACCCATCAAGGATGGATATGGACAGAGACAAGATGGCGGAGAGGATGTTACACCTCACCCTAGAGATCCTCTTCCGTCTCACTGGAGAGGTGAGAGATTCTGATGACGTCACATTACATCATTCTTATCTATGGGAATAACAGATGGACAGAACTGGAGAGGTGAGGACTCTGGAAATGTCTGGAGTGAGATTTATTAATGTGTCTCTCCATAACCAGGATTACACAGTGGTGAAGAAAACCTCTAGTGACCGCTGTCAGGACCCTGTGTCTGAGGGATGGGGAAGACCCCTGAGCCCAATCACGGGGCCTCCACCTCACCCCCTGATCCATGAGGACATCAATGACCAGAAGATCCTAGAACTCATCTACAAGATGATTGAGCTGCTGACTGGAGAGGTGACACTGCTGGGAATGCTGGGACATTATACAGTAACACTATGAAGGGATCGGGGGGATGACGGTATCATTGTATGTGTCAGGTTCCTATAAGGTGCCAGGATATCGCTGTCTATTTCTCCATGGAGGAGTGGGAGTATTTAGAAGGACACAGAGATCTGTACAAGAACGTCATAATGGAGGTTCCCCAGCCCCTCACATCTCCAGGTAATAGACAGGACTAAATACACACGGCCTATAATTATCTGTATGTAGAGAATGAATTCAGTCCCTGTATGTGTTTCCTCCAGATCTATCCAGTAAGAGGACAACACCAGAGCGATGTCCCCGTCCACAGGACTGTAACCAAGAAGATCCCAGTGCTCCTCAGGATCATCAGGTAGATGGAGAGAAGGTGTCAGGAGATCTCCCCTATGATGTGTAGACGGCTGTGAAGGTCTTGTGTCCAGTCTTGTTTTATCTCACCATCCTGTTAGCTCTTCTCTGATCTTGCACTTGCTTGTCAATGTTTTTTTGTAAATGTGGTGCCCAGAACTGGACACAGTGTTCCAGAAGAGATCTGACCAAGAAGGAGTAGAAGAGAATAATTATTTGACGTGATGTAGACTCTATACTTCTCTTAATACTTCACAGAACTTGTGTTGGCAGCGGAGATTACTCACGATTCTCTCCAAGCGTGTGATAACAGAACTTGTTTTTTCAGGAACAATATATGATAAGCTTAATAGATCAGGAATAAATCATTTGTGTGTCTCTATCTGTGCAGCATCTACAGAAGGCTGCTTCAGTCATACACAGACACAGCAGGAAAACAGGAAATACAGTCTCATGCTCTCCCTGTGTAAGAGCCTCTGGGAGTTTTTTTTCAACTTTATAAACAGCATACAAAACTAGCAACTAAACACTCATACAACCAAACTCAACAACTACTTAACCCTGTTAGTCACATTGCGGTTCTGAAGTCCACAAACTTGGCTCTTGATAATGGCTTTGTCATGCCATCAGCTATCATCTTGTCAGACTCGCAATAAACAAACTGGAGTACACCACTTTCTACTAAGTCACGTAAGTGGTGATGTTTTACATCGATGTGCTTAGTCCTTGCAATAATCTTCTTACTGCTGGCAAGATAACTGTTGGTTGAGCTAATAGCTTGCCGAAATCTTCTAAAATTGGTTCAACCAAATTACATAAGCATAAGCAGCAGATATACACTCACTGGCCACTTTATTAGGTACACCTGTCCAACTGTGTGTTAAGACTTAATTTCTAATCAGCCAATCACATGGCGGCAACTCAGTGCATTTAGGCATTTAGACATGGTCAAGACAATCTCCTGCAGTTCAAACCGAGCATCAGTATGGGGAAGAAAGGTGATTTGAGTGCCTTTGAACGTGGCATGATTGTTGGTGCCAGAAGGGCTGGTCTGAGAATTTCAGAAACTGCTGATCTACTGGGATTTTCACGCACAACCATCTCTAGGGTTTACAGAGAATGGTCCGAAAAAGAAAAAAAATCCAGTGAGCGGCAGTTCTGTGGCCGGAAATGCCATGTTGATGCCAGAGGTCAGAGGAGAATGGGCAGACTGGTTCGAGCTGATAGAAAGGCAACAGTGACTCAAATTGCCACCCGTTACAACCAAGGTAGGCAGAAGAGCATCTCTGAACGCACAGTGCGTCGAACTTTGAGGCAGATGGGCTACAGCAGCAGAAGACCACAATGGGTACCACTCCTCTCAGCTAAGAACAGGAAACTGAGGCTAAAATTTGCACAAGCTCATCGAAATTGGACAGTAGAAGATTGGAAAAACATTGCCTGGTCTGATGAGTCACGATTTCTGCTGCGACATTCGGATGGTAGGGTCAGAATTTGGCGTAAACAACATGAAAGCATGGATCCATCCTGCCTTGTATCAACGGTTCAGGCTGGTGGTGGTGGTGTCATGGTGTGGGGAATTTTTTCTGGGCACTCTTTGGTCCCCTTGGTACCAATTGAGCATCGTTGCAACGCCACAGCCTACCTGAGTATTGTTGCTGACCATGTCCATCCCTTTATGACCACAATGTACCCAACATCTGATGGCTACTTTCAGCAGGATAATGCGCCATGTCATAAAGCTCGAATCATCTCAGATTGGTTTCTTGAACATGACAATGAGTTTACTGTACTCAAATGGCCTCCTCAGTCACCAGATCTCAATCCAATAGAGCATCTTTGGGATGTGGTGGAACGGGAGATTCGCATCAGGGATGTGCAGCCGACAAATCTGCGCCAACTGTGTGATGCCATCATGTCAATATGGTCCAAAATCTCTGAGGAATGCTTCCAGCACCTTGTTGAATCTCTGCCACGAAGAATTGAGGCAGTTCTGAAGGCAAAAGGGGGTCCAACCCCTTACTAGCATGGTGTACCTAATAAAGTGGCCAGTGAGTGTATATTCTGCTTCTGTTGAAGATAATGCGAATGACACATGTTTTCTGCTGGACTTCCAACTAAGAAATTGAATTTTCTCCTAACTTGAACCAGTAACCACTTGTTGACTTTCGATCACTTGAATCTCCAGCCCAATCTGCATCTACATAACCTCTGAGTGTGAGATCTCCTGACGCAAATATCTTAACATTTAACCTTTGAGTTTCTTTAAGATGTTGAAGAATTCTCTTAATTGCATTCCACTCTCTTTGGCGTGGCTTGCTTACACGTCGACAGAATTCCGACTGTGGCTGTGATATCCAGACGAGTAGTGGTTGCTATGTACAGAAGCGCCCCCGCTGCTTGTCTGTAACTCTCACCCTTTGGCTTCTGACGTTCCAAACTGGTTTAGGATTGTGGAAATTTTAGAGCTTTGGTTGAGAAGAAAACTCCCATCTTCCTCTCTATGGATTTGGATTCCCAAATATGTCAGTTTTCCAAGGTCCTTAGTCTCAAAGTGCTGGTTGAGAATTTCACCTAGCTTTGCAATTTCTTTTTCATCTTGATGAGACATGATTACATCGTCTACATATAGGAGAAGATACATCCACTCCTTCGCTACATTTTTCGTATGCAAACATGGATCAGCTTGAGATCTTTTAAATCCTTCATCCATCAAGACTTTGTTCATATTCGAGTTCCAAGCTCTTGCCGACTGCTTAAGTCCATAGAGAGATTTTTGCATTTTTCAAACAAGGTGCTCTTAAACATAATAACATAGTTAGGCCGAAAAAAGCCATGTGTCCATCCAGTTCAGCCTATATGCCATCAGAATAAATCCCCAGATCTACGTCCTTCTAAAGAACCTAATAACTGTAAGATACAATATTGTTACTCTCCAGGAAGACATCCAGGCCTCTCTTGAACCCCTCGACTGAGTTCACCATCACCACCTCCTCAGGCAAGGAATTCTTCACCCTTTTTAATAAACCCCTTGGGTTGGCTCATGTACAACTCTTCTTCAATGTCACCATGTATTTTTTTTTTTTTTTTTTTAAATGTTATGTGGTCAATTTGATTAGCGCTATGGCAATAGAGCACACTGCAATAAGTAGATAGTGAACAGCCTGCCTTCCTCAGGTGGATTTATCAATATCACCATGTAGGAAGGCTGTTTTGATGTCAAAATGTCTCACTGTCATCTGTTGAACTGCAGCTACGGACATTAAAGTTCTGAATATGGTTTGCTTCACAACTGCAGAAAATGTAGCATCATGATCTTCACCATACTTTTGCGACCGATCTTGCCTTAAACCAGTGAACGTTACCTTCATATTACAGTCATATTTGTTTTTGAAGACCCACTTACATCCGATAGCTCTTTTTCCTTGTGGTAGCTCAGTAAGCTCCCATATCTGGAGTTGGTGAAGGGACTCCATCTCTTCATTAGCAGCATTTATCCACTTCTGCTTCTCGTGGACAGGCAGTTTTTACATCTGTTGCCATGACTGTGGCTCTGGTTCAGGAAGTGTTCTGATCATATAAGAAAGTCATCTAGCTGGGATACCTTTGTTTGGCCTTTCTGATCTCCTGACTGGAGGTTGACTTGGTTTTTCTGTGTCTTCCTTGGTGGCTTCAGAGCTTATCTTTTCGGCATCTGGGTTTGGTGACTGAGATTCTTGTTCTTGCTTCTCAAATATCCTGAGGTGCTTCAGGTTAGGCTTCTCGCAGTTCCATAGCTCATATGGAGTTTTATTTGTGGCTTTACCTGGCACTCTGTTCTGAAGATGGCAAGCTGTCATGATGGCTTCTACCCAATACGTTGTAGGTAGATTCGCATCAAACAACATACTTCTTCCACTTTCACAGAGAGTACGGTTCTTTCTCAATGCAATGCCTTTATGTTCTGAGTTGTATGGAATGGTTGTCTGGAACACGATTCCATCCTTTTTCAAAATGGCTTGCACCTTACCACTTGTATATTCGGTTCCATTTTCGGCATGCACGGCTTTTGGCATTCTTCCAAATTTGTTAAACACTACAGCAAGATATTCTTCAAGTTTCTGTGGAACTTCATCCTTACTCAGAAGCAGGTAGGCGACTGTATATCTGGAGTAGTCATCAATAAATGTGAGAAAATATCTCATCTTGCGAGGAGTTTGAACACTCATTGGACCACATACATCTGTATGTATCAGATCTAGAGGCTGTGCAGATCTAGTGGTGCTTATTTTAGGAAAGGATTTTCTGGACATTTTCCCTGTAAGACAGCTAGTGCACTTCATCATTTGACTACACTGGTTGATTTCAATACCATTTGCAAGATTTGCTAGCTTCCTTACTGCTTCTGGGTTTCTGTGCCAAAAAGACATCTGTGCCGTACATGGATACAGTTCTTATGCAGATCTTGTCTAGTACTGTACATTCATTCTTTGCATTTTAGCTGATAAAGTTCATGTTGGATTTTTCCTACTGCAAGAGTGTGACCCTTCTTTTAGATGATGCAGCTGTTATCTCTAAAAGTAACTACATTCCCCTTTTGCATGAGCTTCTTTACTGACAGAAGATTGCTTTCAAGGCTGGGAACATAGAGAACATGCTTTTGCCATGATTCAGGTCGGGGTTTGTTTCTTGTTATTCACTCCTCGGCCTGGTCATGCGAGGATTAACTTTCTCTGCCTTGTTTTGGGATCTGTTTGGCTATTTCAGTCTGCTACTGCCTGCATGCAGCATCAGTTATAGTTCCTGCCCCTGGCTTGAGCGGCTGACCCCGTTACATCCTGATTTGTCCCCTGCCTGTTTACTGAGTTCCCGTGTCTGCCCACTCCTGTTAACTCGATCATCTTAGTGTTTGTTCCCTGTGCTGTGACCCCTTGGTAACTGACCCGGCTTGATCTTTAACCTGTTTGACTGTCTCATGTCTCTGGCATCTCTGCTCCCGACCATCTCCGTCTTCTCTGGCTTGTATCTGACCACATGTAATGCTATTTCCTCTGGTACTGCGTTTCCTGTCCATTAACGATCCGGCTTGTCTAACCACTCTTTCACCACCTAGTGGCACCTGTGCTGCTGCACTGTGGAGCTAGGCTGTGATTGCAACCTTTTTTCCCTCACCAGCACCCACTGGTGGAGATTGCATGCTACTGCACTGCAGCAGCATTTTACCTTTATTGGGATCTTTCTGCTTTGTGCTGAGGAATCTGGACAGTGGAGGTAGCAGTATCCTACTCCTTCTGAAGTCATAGTGACCATTAGCTAAGATGACCTTTTCTGACTTGCTTTCATTAAGGTCAGTGAAGAAATCCTTATTATTTGTCATATTGCTGCTTGCACAAGAATTTATACACCGTATACACTTTGCAGAAGGGCTTGTTCTGACATTAAATGCAGCTTCAGGACATGCAGAATCTTCCTTTACAGCTGTTTTAACCCTTTGATCACTGTTCTGCCTTTTAAGCTAACTCATTCTTGCTTTCCAAATTCTGCAGTCTACTTCATAGAATCATAGAGTTGGAAGGGACCTCCTGGGCCATCTGGTCCAACCCCCTGCTTAAAGCAGGATTCGCTAAATCATCCCAGACAGATGTCTGTCCAGCCTCTGTTTTGAAGGCTTCTATTGAAGGAGAACTCACCATCTCTCATGGCAGCCTGTTCCACTCATTGATCACTCTAACTATCAAAAAGATTTTTCTAATATCTAATCTGTGTCTCCTACCATTCAGTTTCATCCCATTGCTTCTAGTCTTTCCTTTTGCAAATGAGAACTAAGATGACCCTTCTACAATGTGACAGCCCTTTAGATATTTGTAGACGGCTATTAAGTCTCCTCTCAGTCTTCTCTTCTGCAAGCTAAACATTCCCAAATCCTGCAATCTTTCCTCATAAGACAGGGTTTGCAGACCGGTCACCATTCTGGTCGCTCTTTTCTGAACTTGCTCCAGTTTGTTGATGTCTTTTTTAAAATGTGGTGCCCAAAACTGGACACAATATTCCAGATGAGGTCTTATGAATCCTCCTAACAGTTGCCTTGTCCATTCCATTCTTAGCCATTTTTTCAATAAGGATTGTGTGAGATACTTTGTCAAATGCTTTGCTGAAGTCAAGATATACTATACAGCATTTCCCTGATCCACCCAATCAATGATTCTGTCATAGAAGGAAATTAAGTTAGTCTGACATGACTTATTAGTTACAAACCCATGCTGACTCTGTTTAATCACTTCATTCTTATCCAGGTACTTACATACATGTTGTTTAATGATTTGTTCAAAGCTCTTTCCTGGTATAGAAGTCAGACTCACCGGCCTATAGTTGCCTGCGTCCACCTTCTTCCCCTTTTTGAAGATAGGAACAACATTTGCTCTTCTCCAGTCTTCTGGGACTTCTCCTGTTCTCCAAGAATTTTCAAAGATTATGGAGAGGGGTTCAAAAATTTCTTCTGCTATCTCCTTTAGTACTCTCGGGTGTAATTCATCTGGACCTGGAGACTTGAATACATTTAGGTTAGCTAAGTGTTTCCTCACTATCTTTCTGTTTATAGATATCCTGGATTCTTCTATTCCCTTAATAGGACAGTGAAGATCAGTTAATATGACATTTCCATTCTGAGAGAAAATAGATGCAAAGTAGGAATTTAAAAGTTCGGCCTCAACATCCTGTTTTACGATTTCATCATTTTCATCCTGTAAAAATCCTACAGCATCTTTGACTTTTCTTTTACTTTTGACATATCCCCAAAATCCTTTATTATTGCTTTTGACGTCTCTTGCAAGCATCAATTCATTGTCAGCGTCAATAATCTGATTTGTGCCCTGCAAGTTCTGCAGACAGCATTATATTCTACTTTAGATATGCCTCCCTCTTTCCATTTTATAAACATTTTTTTCTTCCTTTTTAGCATGTGCTTAAGTTCTGTGTTCCACAATCCTGGTTTCCCTAAATGCTTCCTATTCTTCACTCTTTTCGGAGTTGTCAACAATTGTGCTTTGAGAATTTCATTTTTCAAGATTTCCCATCCTTCCTGGACATTTTTGTCCTTAAGGATATCCAGCCATTGGATCCCTCCAATTCTCTCTCTGAATCCCTCAAAATCTGCCTTTCTTAAATCTAACCTTGACGTCTGAGTCTTCACAGGTCTTTCCTCCTCTAGTTATTCAAAATTCTAAAATAGCATGATCGCTACCTCCTAGGGTCCCAGCCGCTTTTACCTCCTCAACCATTTCCTCCCTGTTTTATAAGGATTTGATCCAAGGTAGCAGATCACTTTAAGGTGTCCGGGCTTTTTACAGACAAAACATTCACGAGTTTCTCTTAGATTGCTCTTATAGTTAGGGAAATCCTGTGTCTTTAATGTTGTTTCTGCTCTGGATTCATTACTGCTGCTTACATGCTGTGTCTTTCTCTTGAATTCATCCACAAGTTTGCCTTTAACATACTCTAGTGTCAGCTCATCATCTGGCCGTGCATCTAGTGCAGTCACGAGTGTGTCATAACTCTCTGGAAGACCACTTAATAGAAATGCAGCAGCATTTCTTCTCCAAAACCCCTGAGACGATCCACAATCTCTTGGATGTTTCTTATATAGTCCTGCATATTCTGTCCATCACTTAGCTTATACAAATACAAACAGAGGAAAAAGTGACCCAATATCAGTGCACTATGATATTATATGTGTCAATTGTAAAGACATATATATGTCTGAATATATAAAATAATTAAATAAAGTGCTCACCGAAAAAATGGACACTTGTAAACTACTGGACAATTGGAAAACAAACTACAAAAAAAAACCAAGGAAAAAAAATGATATTCAGTTCATATAATGTAGAAATATTAATTTTTATTAGTATCACAGGTTAAAAAACAATTAAAAATCAATGTCAGATACATTCTCCATGATATCAGTATACTTATATAAGGGCGCAAATGTCCAATTGCACATATAAAAATAAAAGTGATATGGTTGAATACAAAAATGAATAAAAAAGTGTAAAGAATATAAAAAAGTGCATATAAAAAGGTGTACCGTAAAGTCTACAAGTTATGTGAGCAACAAGTGTTGGTGAAGTATTAAAAAAAACGGTGTGTGTATTTAGATAAACATTGAGTGAAACCAAATCTAAAGTGAAATGTGCAAAAGACACCACCGGGTATAGGGGGAACCACATACTATAATGTGTGACCATGGAGTACGTAAATACAGAAAAATTATATAGGTATAATAGATGTCAAAAAAGAAACTTACAAGATAAGGACTCCTGGTCTCCTGAACAAACGCCCTCCCCAATGCGCGTTTCGGCACGCTGTCTTCGTCAGGGGGCACTTTTTTATTCATTTTTTAAATTCATTTTTGTATTCATCCATATCACTTTTATTTTTTATGTGGAATTGGACATTTGCGCCCTTATATAAGTATACTGATTTCATGGGGAATGTATCTGACATTGATTTTTAATTGTTTTTTAACCTGTGATACTAATAAAAATTAATATTTCTACATTATATGGACTGAAGATCGTTTTTTTCTTGCCATTTTTTATCACTTAGCTTAGATTGATACAGCTTTATCTTGAGATAAAGCTTATTGCTGAGATTTGATCTTTCATGCACTTTCTGTAACTCATCCCACATCTCTCTTGCAGTTGCACACTTGCATATATGCACAATCTGATTATCATCTACACTGAGCTTTGTGCTTTCTGATCCTTCTCTAGCCAATCATCTGGTAATGGATGAGGCACTTGATCCAGAGTGCACTTCCACGTACCTTCTCTTATGAGCAGCATCTTCCCCTTGAATTTCCAGGACTGGTAGTTCTGATTAGTGAGGCTTGGCACTGACAAATTGACAGGATTGCTGCTAGTGGACATCTTCTCTATTGCTCTGTGCTGCTTTTGCTTTGGGCTATAGTTGCTGTGTTACTCTGGGGTTCTATGTCACTCTGGGCCCATAACCTGTTGGCGGATTACTCACGATTCTCTCCAAGCATGTGACAACAGAACTTGTTTATTCAGGAACAATATATGATAAGCTTAATAGAAAAGGGATAAATCATTTGTGTATCTCTATTTGTGCAGCATCTACAACAGGCTGCTTCTCTCATACTCAGACTCAGCAGGAAAACATGAAGTACAGTCACATGCTATTCCTGTGTGAGCCTCTGGGAGATTTTTTTAAACTCTACAGTATAAACAGCATACAAATTTAGCAGTTAAACACTAATAGACAGGAATGGAGTTATTGCACCAAACCTATCCCAACAACTTGTGTAATGAGAACGGTGGAGATGGCAGGATTAGAACTGTTCATAGATGTAACTCTCCATCTGTCTGTGACTTTTACAATATTTGTTTCAGGGTGAAGTTCTGACCCATATTAATACTACAGAGACATATGTGAGGGGTGATGAGTGGTGTAAAGAGGAGATTCCCACATATGACTACCCAGGTGAGTAGTAACCACTGAATGCAGAGAAGTCACAGATTCCTCTCAGTCATCGGCTGTGGCTGCTTTATCGGTGGTGTAGTCCGGCCGTATTACCATGATCACCATTTGCCTCTAGACCACAACATTCTCCTCCACCCAAAATTGTTCAAATGACTTTGGGCATTGAAAGCCCTTTTCTATAGAACTTACAACCTGGAGGATCCACCTACCCCCTGGGATTAGGAGATGTTGTTTCCTGCCCAGATCTGTAAACTATATTAAAGCCAAATGACAGCGTACGTAGAATGTGCTGACAAGATAGAAAATCACTTGAAGAAAAATCGCATGCTGGGCCTGTAAGAGAAAGTGGAGAGTAATGATGCTGTTGGCTTCCTAGAATCCTGAGATCTAATTTCAGGGCTGAAATCTCATATCCCAAGATCTTGATACCGAGATCTCCATCTGTGCATGCGCCGCCCCCCGGCAGCCATGTTCACAGTCCTCCACACAGGAGGAAACCAAGGACATGCGGGGGGTCCGGCCTTTCAAGAAATGTCGGCGGACACCCCGGGCAGCAGCAGCGGAGGCGGCCATTGTGGGCAGCAGCGGAAGCCCCGGGCAACAGTGCCAGGCACCCCAGCAGCACAAAACACTCGCAGCGGTGCACTGCACATCGGACACCCCCCCATCCCACCCTGTGGCCTGCAGCATCACCCCACCCCTGCTTCCTCCAGCAACTACCCTGTGACCCCGCTTCACCACAGCAATAAGACGCATGGATTATAAGAAGCACCACAATTTTAATTAAAACAAATTTTTTCCTATTTTTCTCCTCAACATTTGGGGTGCATTTTATAATCCAAAAATACGGTAACATTTTTTTTATTCTAGTTCTTTTTGTACAGGTTCATTTTGTATGGCAGTTTGTTGATGGTGGGATCAGCCTGCCTCACTTACGTGAGTCTGCAACTACCTGGTAGCCTTTAAAATAAGGTCTCCATTACCTCTGCCAAATGCCTGAGATCTAAATTTAAGACACCTCAGCTCTGCACTATTATAAGAAGTTCTCTATGAATATCTAATCTTTCTTCTTGAAACTCATCTGACAGAAAATATTGGCCCTTACGATAGTTTAGATTGCCAAGAGCCACCGAGCCCCATACTCTAATTACCCAGAGAGTTTTCTCCAGGATAATAGGAAACAAATGGACCTTTCAAATTATTTCCCAATGTCTCTTGAATCCAACAATCCCCTATATATGGTTGTACACTACTTTCTGGGCACATGGTAGGGTTAAGAAAGGAAGGAGCGCCATTTAGCTATTCGTACACAGATCTTGATGGAATAGTTTGCAGACACAATGTACTGGGAGCACTGTTAGTGATCACCTGGCAGATCAGAAGATGGCCACCATGAGAAGGCTTGGCTCCATCTACTCTATTTTCCAGATCCCAGTGATTGCCTTGCTCATCATCCTTTAACCCCTCTTCATGGATCTGGACTTACAGAGACCCCTAGGCTTGGACCATGGTGTTACCTGCTACTCTGTGGAGTGAGATGGCAAGAAGAATAGTCAGGTAGTTGGTCATAACCAGGAGGGCAGAGAATGTACAAAATCAGAAGACACAAGTGTAGTCAGTAAGCGGGCTGAGATTACACCAGGAAACAAATACACCAGCTGAGCACAGAGGACTGAACCAGAGGGGAACAAGGCGGTATCTGGCAGATTCCGGGAATAGGCTTCAAGCTTTAGTAGGGTTTGGTGCTTTCTAATTGGCTTAAGCAGGTAGCAGATTGCTACCAGATTGCTGGAGAGCACACAAACCCATACTGCCAGGCTGGATCAAACTACTGGTCTCAGGCTCCCTAATCTTAGTGGCTGGACAGAGCCAGCGCCACCCAGAGCTTCTGGTTTCGACATCGCTTCTATTACCAGCAACGCCTGCACAATAAATAAGGCGCTGCTTGGTGATGGAATCAAACATCGCAGGAGCAGATTCCAGTGGAGAGGGGACACACCATCTGCAGATGCCCTAATATAACACAATTACAGGAAACTAAAGCAGTAGAAATCCCCATAAAGTGACTCCATTATGGAAATTATAACCCTCAGTGAATTATTCTATGGGAGTAGTGACACTTTACGGAAATTTGCTCACATTGGATGTTGCAACATGAAAATTGCAATTTGCCATTTTATTACCCAACACATAATGCCCAGATTGTGCTCCAGGAGACACACACCGTAAATTAAGTGGGTTCTTCTCACTATAGTAATGCCACATATATGGATGCTAAATATGGTTTGGGCGCACTACAAGGCTCAGAAGAGAGTGGATATTTGACTTTGGGAGAGCGGATATTGCTGGATCGGTTTATGGAAGCCATGTTGCTTTTCAAGAGCTTTTGAGCCACAAATATTGTGGAAACCTTTTGGTTTTCCTCTGACAGATGATGGACCTTAGTGGTGTCTTGTGTTTCCGTGAGATGAGTAGAAGTTTTATTGGTATAATTTTCGCCTATATAACATTGTTTGGTGGCTTTTTATTCCATGTTTGGGAAGCAGAATGAACAAACCATTGAACACCATGATGCACTGGTTCATGCAATGAGGCTTTCGATTAGACTGTGAACTGTCATTGTCTTGGTGAATAATTTAATATTTTTAAA
This sequence comes from Dendrobates tinctorius, assembly GCF_039654945.1. Classification (NCBI taxonomy): domain Eukaryota; kingdom Metazoa; phylum Chordata; class Amphibia; order Anura; family Dendrobatidae; genus Dendrobates; species Dendrobates tinctorius. The sequence continues at coordinate 818,721 of NW_027362038.1, read as the reverse complement.
AAGCTTGTATTTTCTATGGACAACTTAGGCCTCTTTCACACTTCAGTTTTTTGCATCAGTTATAATCCGCCAAAAAGGCGGACAAGCGGATCCGTTCTCAACTGATGTGAACGGATGGCACAGGATCCGTTTTCAGACGGATCCTGAAAATGAAGAAATTTAAAGGAATCGCTGGCCGGGGGGGGGGGAAGAGAGAGAGAGAGAGAGAATTTTTTTTTTTTTATTTTGTCCGGCACCCAGAAAGAATTTCGGGTTAAATGAGTGTCTGGAGGATCCGCCAGAGAAAAAAACGTTACAAGCTCCGTTTTGAAATCTTTGAGGATGGTGACGGACAGCAACTTTTGGCGGATCCTCTCAAAAAACGGATGCAACGGACAGCAATCCGTCACAATCCGCCATTAATGCAAGTCAATGGGAAAAAAACGGATCCTCAAAAAAAAATTGAGGATCCGTTTTTTTTAAAAACCTGGCGGATTGTGACTGATTGTAAAAAACGGAAGTGTGAAAGAGGCCTTAAGTAGAAATGTCCAAAAGTATAAAATTTGAGGATATTTTATTCAAAATTATTAATTGGTTTTATTTTTAGCAGATGACTGCACCAGGAGGTCAGAGGGAACGCTGACATCTTCTATTTTTAAATGTAATTATCTTGAGATCTCACAGGATCCAATTGAAGTTAATGCCATTACTCCAGATATACCATCATCCCTTCATAGCCAAGATCTGTCATCTGATCCTATGAAACAGGTCCCATCTTTAGGCTCATTACCAACTACTAAGGAAAATCAAAGTCACGATATAAGCATTGAAAAATTAATTGATTCTAAAGGAAAGGAGCCATTTTCATATTCAGAATATGGAAATAGTTATCTTGAAAAGACTTTTCTTAAACATGAAAAAATTCACATAACAGAGAATAGATTTTCCTGTTCAGAATGTAGGAAATGTTTTACTCAGAATTCACATCTTGTTGCACATGAGAGAATTCACACAGCAGAGAAGCCATATTCATGTTCAGAATGTGGGAAAGGTTTTAGCCAGAAATCAAATTGTGTTAAGCACCAGAGAACTCACACAGGGGAGAAGCCTTTTTCCTGTTCAGAATGTGGGAAATGCTTTTCTCAGAATTCATATCTTGTTACACATAAGAGAATTCATACAGGAATGAAGCCATATTCATGTTCAGAATGTGGGAAATGTTTTAGGCAGAAATCAGATTTGGTTAGGCACCACAGAACTCACACAGGGGAGAAGCCTTTTTCCTGTTCAGAATGTGGGAAATGTTTTAGCAGTAAATCAGATTGTGTTAATCACCAGAGAACTCACACAGGGGAGAAGCCATTTTCCTGTTCAGAATGTGGGAAATGTTTTAGCAATAAATCAGATTGTGTTAATCACCAGAGAACTCACACGGGGGAGAAGCCTTTTTCCTGTTCAGAATGTGGGAAATGTTTTAGCAATAAATCAGATTGTGTTAAGCACCAAAGAACTCACACAGGGGAGAAACGTTTTTCATGTTCAGAATGTGGGAAATGTTTTAACCAGAAATGTCATCTTGTTAATCACCTTAGAACTCACACAGGGGAGAAGCCTTTTCCCTGTTCAGAATGTGGGAAATGTTTTAATCAGAAATCAGATTTGGTTACTCACCATAGAACTCATACAGAGGAGAAGCCTTTTGCCTGTTCAGAATGTGGGAAATGTTTTAATCAGAAATCAGGTTTAGTTCATCACCATAGAACTCACACAGGGGAGAAGCCTTTTTCCTGCTCAGAATGTGGGAAATGTTTTAACTGTAAATCATATTTGTTTAAGCACCAAAGAACTCACACAGGGGAGAAGCCTTTTTCCTGTTCAGAATGTGGGAAATGTTTTGTGAAGAAATCATCTCTTCTTAGTCACCAAAAAACTCACACAGGGGAGAAACCTGTATCATATTCTTAATGTGGGAAATGTTTTCTACCGAAATCAACTCCTAAAAAATATCAGGGAAGTCATACGGGGAGAAGCTTTTTTCATGTTCAAAATGTTGGAAATATTTTAACTCAAAATTGTATCTTCTTAAAGGTTTTGACCACTACTAGGACAACCCCTTGTCATTCCTCATGTTTGGCCATGTTACAATAAAAACACTCATTGTGCGAGAATGATAAGTACTAAATATATTGAACAGCCATGTCAGACTGAGCTGCCATCTTGGAAAAACATTCGCTAACTAACTTTGCAGCTAATGAGATGACCTTATGGGAGCTCTAGCCAGAATGGAGACATAAAATGACATCAGAGCCATTAGCAGGTATGGTTGGCATACACAAAAGTTAATAGGAGTAGCTGCAGGGCATTGTGAGAGTAAATAATGGTGTCATACGGTAGTAAGTAGTGTCTGTGATGAGGACAATACAGTAGTCAATATGTGAAGAGTTATGTGAGTAATGACATTAGATAAAAGGGACATGGAGATTTATGGATTGTAATGGAGTTTGGTGAAATACTCCTAAATATTGTCATTTTGTATTATCACTTTCTTTAGTATTCTAGAATACATGTCTTCCCTGCAGTATGAGGTTATCATGTATACACCTTTTGCCGCTCTATGTAGTTTGTTTGTCTAACCATATATATATATATATATATAAAAAGCCCAAATGAGGTCCTCCATATATTCAGTAGTAGAAAACAACAACATAGCCTACAAACGTTACTCCCATAAACAGAATGTCAGTATGAAATATTTATTTCAACAAAACACATAAAAAAATGTAAAAAGAAGAGATTATGCATAGAAAAATCATCAGGTATGTATATAAAACGTATCTAAATCTGTCCCAAAGTATAGTTTAGATAAATCCTTTACATATATATAATTGTAAGTGGAAAGACCATATGGAAGAAGTATAACAATTACAGCGTCTCGCGAAAGTATTCAGCTCCCTGGAACTTTTCAACCTTTTCCCACATATCATGCTTCAAACATAAAGATACCAAATGTAAATTTTTGGTGGAGAATCAACAACAAGTGGGACACAATTGTGAAGTTGACCGAAATTTATTGGTTATTTTAAATTTTTGTGGAAATTCAAAAACTGTAAAGTGGGACGTGCAATATTATTTGGCCCCTTTACTTTCAGTGCAGCAAACTCACTTCAGAAGTTCATTGTGGATCTCTGAATGATCCAATGTTGTCCTAAAAGACTAATGATGATAAATATAATCCACCTGTGTGTAATCAAGTCTCCGTATAAATGCACCTGCTCTGTGATAGTCTCACGATTCTGTTTGAAGCACAGAGAGCATCATGAAGACCATGGAACACAACAGGCAGGTCCGTGATACTATTGTGGAGAAGTTTACAGCTGGATTTGGATACAAAATGATTTCCAAAACTTTAAACATCCCAAGGAGCACATATTGAAATGGAAGGAGTATCATACCACTGCAAATCTACCAAGACCCAGCGGTCCCTCTAAACTTTCATCTCAAACAAGGAGAAGACTGATCACAGATGCAGCCAAGAGGCCCATGATCACTCTGGATGAACTGCAGAGATCTACAGCTGAGGTGGGACAGTCTGTCCATAGGACAACAATCAGTCGTACACTGCACTAATCTGGCCTTTATGGAAGAGTGGCAAGAAGAAAGCCATTTCTCAAAGATATCCATAAAAAGTGTCATTTAAAGTTTGCAACAAGCCACCTGGGAGAGACACCAAACATGTGGAAGAAGGTGCTCTGGTCAGATGAAACCAAAATCGAACTTTTTGGCAACAATGCCAAACGATATGTTTGGTGTAAAGGCAACACAGCTCATCACCCTGAACACACCATCCCCACTGTCAAACATGATGGTGGCAGCATCATGGTTTTGGCCTGCTTTTCTTTAGCAGGGACAGGGAAGCTGGTTAAAATTGATGGGAACATGGATGGAGCCTAACTACAGGACCATTCTTGAAGAAAACCTGTTGGAGTCTCCAAAAGATCTGAGACTGGGACGGAGATTTGTCTTCCAACAAGACAATGATTGCAAACATAAAGCAAAATATACAATGGAATGGTTCACAAATAAACATATCCAGACAGGTGTTAGAATGGTCAAGTCAAAGTCCAGACGTGAAACCAATCGAGAATCTGTGGAAAGAGCTGAAAACTGCTTGCTGTTCACAAACGATCTCCATCCAACCTCATTGAGCTCGAGCTGTTTGCCAAGGAAGAATGGGCAAGAATTTCAGTCTCTCGATGTACAAAACTGATAGAGACATACCCCAAGCGACTTGCAGCTGTAATCACAGCAAAAGGTGGCGCAGCAAAGTATTAAGTTATAGGGGCCGAATAATATTGCATGCCCCACTTTTCAGTTTTTGTATTTCCACAAACATTTAAAATAACCAATAAATTTCATTCACAACAAAATGGGGTTTCTGAGGAAGCATTACAAGCGAAACGTGCTTAAAAGAGCGCCTCTGGGTAATGTAATCATCTTTATAGACCTGTCTTGTCTGTGTATGCCTCTTTGGTATGTGGACATTGTGGGGTTTGCCACGTTCTCCTGCTTCTTGATTTGTGCACTAGCAATGAAGACTCTATGTGAAGCAGTGACCGGGTCACAATACTATTTTGTCTTCACACACTCACTCCCTGTGATTGTGTGATGTGTCTGGCCTAAGAGAGACAATCAGCAAGTGGGTTATAAATTAGGTATAAATATAATATATATGACCAAATATATTGTATTTCCCCCTCTTTGTCTCCCATAAGAAGATTCTTGCCGGTAGAATCAGCGCGGATGAGCACCTACTGTGCTCTCTCCCTGGCCACAATTCCCCATCTTCCATACTCACCCTTTCCCCCTAGCCATCTTTTGCCATCTAGATATATATCTACCATCCGACTATAGTGATAAACTATCTGCAGATTAATGATATACTGTGACGGACTCAGTTTCTGCTGAGCCCATTTTTTGAGTGGACCCTCTGGGTCATGGTACCCACCCACCGAGGGCGAGCTTACCTTATGAGAATCCACCATACAGGGAGTGTCAGGGGCAAGACCAAGGGGGTGAGCCACCACGACTGCTAGGACCAGACGGACGGCTCAGGGGGACACTATGGGAGTGTCTGACGACCAGGGACAAGCAGGAAACAAGACAAGACAAGAGGTAAGTGCAAGGTATCTTCATTAAGATCTTCAGGATCACATTCAGTGCAAATGTGAAAACAAGCAAAACGTGCAAGGTGCGCGCGTGGGCACGCCAAGGTCTATAGCATAGTACGTGCCAGGTGGCACGCCTAGGTACAGGTAAAGGCACAATGGCATTGGACTCCGGACCGCTGGCAACGATCGACATGATCAAGGCATCAGGCTGCGGACAACTGCTCCGGACATCAGGCCGCAGTCATCCAGCTTATGATCTCTGGCAGCCATCGGCAGGTTCCGGGCATCCGGCAGGCAAACCAGGGTTCAGGCAAGGAGGCACGACAGATATCCAGGCATGGTGCATGTTAGGGAACACGCCAAGGTCCAAGGCAAGGTGCATGTGTAGGGGACACACCAGGGTTCAAGGCAAGGTGCGTGTGTAGGGGACACGCCAGGGTTCAAAGTGAGGTGCAAAGCAAGGTGCGTGTGTAGGGGACACGCCAGGGTTCACAAAACGAGACAGGGTGCGTGTGTAGAGACACGCCAAAGCACAAGGTACAAGACAGTGCGTGTGTAGAGACACGCCAAAGCACAAGGTACAAGACAGAGTGCGTGTGTAGAGTCACGCCAAGGTCAGGGTTCAAGGCAGAGTCCTGCGCGTGCGGAGGGCACGCCAGGGTTAGGGTTCAAGGCAGGGTGCGTGCTAGGAGCCACGCCAGAGTTCAGGGCAGGACACGTGCAAGGAGCCACGCAGGAGGCACGCCTCACTGGCCAGTGCACACGGCTGTACTCAAACACGAGGCACTTAGCACGGCACAGGAGACAGCCAAGGGGAACCCACGCCGGGGTTCAAAACAAGGACAAGGCAAGAAACAAGGCAAGACAAGGTACGGAACACGGAGCGGAACATAGGCACAGACAGAGCCAGGACAGAGCGAGCGGAGCGTAGGCCGAAGCCCAAGAGAGCACCATAGGACAGAGTACGGAAAACCAGGCAGAAAGAAGAAACATGAGAAGTACTACAAGGCTCAGAATAGCAAAGGCCAGACATAGCGAAACAGGCAAGGCAGAGAACAGAGGAAGGACTACAAGTCAAAGAATAGCTAAGGCGAGACATAGCAAAACAGACTAAGACAGAGAACCGCGGAAGTACTACAAAGCAAAGCAAGGCAAGGACAAACATGGCACGAGAGACAACACAAGACATGGCACGAGACAAGAGGCAGAGTACGAGCGCGGAGCGTGTGCAGAGACGCACGACAGGGCAGAGTGCACGGGCACAGAATAGAGGGAGCGACCCAGCAGACCAAGCAGCCATGCAGGGAAGCAACACAATACTCCGGCCCTGAGCATAGGAAGGAGCGGTCTGATATAGGGCATAGCATCTCCTCTCCACTTCGGGTCAGGACCAGGGAAGTACTTCCAGTTCAGGTCCTCCAGGATCACAGGGAGCAGTCACATGATCAGGATTCCAGACAAGCAGGAATGATTGCAGAACAAGCGCTGAAACCTAGGCAGGTCACATGATCAGAATTCCAGACATGCAGAGATGATTGCAGATCCAGCCTCTGCTGGAACATAGGAAGGACACATGATCAGGGGTTCTAGACATGACGAGACGATCACAGAAGGCAGAGCAGAAATGCAGGCATCCCGCAGCTCAACAGACATGAGGTGAGTGTGCACACTGCTCTAGAGAACATATAGGATAGCAGACATGAGATGCGCGTGCACACCGCTCCAGGGGTCATGAGGCAAAACAGACATGACGGACATGACAGACATGGCGGACATGACATATACTATATTGGTCTGTTGTTCCTGGAGGATAGCTTCTGCTCCACTAGATACCATTGATAAGATACATGGTGCTTCACGTCCAGTATTTATGGTGAATAACATATATTATTATCGGCAGTTGTTCCTTGAGATCAGTAGATTTAACATATGTCAAACTAAAAAGCGGGTCTGTAATATCCCAAAATTTCCCAGGTTCTGGTTACAATCGATATATTTCTACCTAATTAAAACCAAGTCAGATATATATTGAGCTCCTCACGCAGGGAAGTTTGAGCTTAGAATTATTTTAATTTAAACAATTAGAATAAAATATACATAAAATTAACATGGTTAAAAATATTCATACATTTAAATAGCTACAAAAATACACATCAGTACATAAGAAATTATTCAAACATTTATTCTGGACCTCATAATTTTGAGCCTGGTATCTTACCTCTCTGGTTATCTGTCCATGACCCTGGTCTATCCCAAGGAATCCATATGAAGAAATAAATGCATGTATGCGTCCCCATGAGCCAATGAGGACCCCTAAGCCCCATGAGCCAATCTACATCACCTGTCCCGCCATGGAATAAACCATACAAAAAACCAAGACCCCACGTGTATAATGTAAGCCAACAAGGGCCTGTGAACCATAGACAGGAACAATAGCTGATGACAATATAGAAAAGGCATCGCCAATGATATCCCTTCATCAATACCAAAAAGTGCAGAAGCTGTCCCCATATGAGTTCCACCAGGGATTTTTTCACTAATCTGGTTGATGGTACAAGACACAAGCTTAAATCATACATCAACTGTCAAACTGCTTGTGTGATATACGTTTTAATTTGCCCCTGTCAACATCTTTATGTTGGCCAGACATCTCAAGAGTTGCGATGTAGGGTGCAAAAACATTTTTCAACTATCAATCTGGCTTCTAAGAAAAATATTCAGAATTGAGAGTCCTCAGTGGTTGATACCTTTTAATGGCTAAGATATACATCTTTCCTGTATCAATCTGGCTTCTAGTGATTTGAGCAAAGGCCACTTTTTGGCCCACCATTCTGGCCAAACTAATAACATACAAGTTATTGGACTGGAGAGAGTTTTCAGATCCAATAGAGGTGTGATATGATTGGGTCACCGAGGAGGAGAGCAGGCCCAAGCTAAGCTACAGAAAACCAGAGAGGTTGGTAACTAAGCAGATTGTAGACCCCTGATCCCATCTACACAACTAGCAGTAGCCGTGCAGCGTACCTACGATGATCCTAGATGCCTCGGCACAGCCGGAGAGATAACTAAGCCTAAAGCAAGAAAGGTGAAATCTAAGCTGCCCCAGAGCTGACCCCAAAGGAATAGATAGCCCCCAAACATATATTGTCAATGAGACAAGATGAAAACTCAAGCGCAGGCAGGAAAATAGACTGAGCAAATGATGGGGCCCACACTGACTAGACAGGACAGGAAAAGAAAGACGCTGTCTGCAATCACGCAAAAAAACCTACAAAAAGTCCAACACGTCTGATGCAAAAACACTGAAGTCACACGACTTTGCCGACTATATCAGCACTCTGGTATATTCTCAAAGCAGAGCAAAAAGAGGCCAATCTAATAAGGGACAAAAACAAACTGGCACAAGCAGTAACATTTGGACGGTGATTCAGCACAGCCCCAGCCGGAGCTGGCTGACCCGCACAAAACTGAGATAGACAAAACCAGATCAAATGCAAACAGAATAGCAAATGAACACAGCTTACTTTTTCTGCTCAGACCCAGTTTCTCATTTGTTTCATTGTGCATTCTGTGCATATAAGGGTGTGACCGCCCTGTTTCTGAGTTGGAAAATCCATCCTGTCTGGCCTATACTATTACTGGTGGTTCAGTCCCTCTGTCCTTGTTCACATTTACGTCACTTGACAAGTGGAAAGGTTTTAAATACAAGAGTTAGGACTGTCCCACAAGGGTTGCCGTGACGTGGCGGGATGGCTTCTACATTATTTTGATCAAAATTATGTTAACTAAATACCCTTATTATTACTATTATTACTACCTTCATGCAATTTTTGCAATATATTTTTTTACTTTTTTATTCCAGGATATTTGTTTTGTGTTTTGCTTTTGGTTTTCTCTGTGTAAAGGTCATGTGTTCATATGCAATTACATTTTGCATGCACATTAATTTACTTTTTCTGCTCAGACCCAGTTTCTCATTTGTTTCATTGTGCATTCTGTGCATATAAGGGTGTGACCGCCCTGCTTCTGAGTTGGAAAATCCATCCTGTCTGGCCTATACTATTACTGGTGGTTCAGTCCCTCTGTCCTTGTTCACATTTACGTCACTTGACAAGTGGAAAGGTTTTAAATACAAGAGTTAGGACTGTCCCACAAGGGTTGCCGTGACGTGGCGGGATGGCTTCTACATTATTTTGATCAAAATTATGTTAACTAAATACCCTTATTATTACTATTATTACTACCTTCATGCAATTTTTGCAATATATTTTTTTACTTTTTTATTCCAGGATATTTGTTTTGTGTTTTGCTTTTGGTTTTCTCTGTGTAAAGGTCATGTGTTCATATGCAATTACATTTTGCATGCACATTAATTTACTTTTTCTGCTCAGACCCAGTTTCTCACTTAGCTGAACATGCAGGGACAGAGCTAGAAACATCAGACCTCAGGAGGCTGTCACGTGGACCCGTCCTATGTGACACCACCCGCAGGCCGGTAACTAAAACAACAAGACACGGCACGTGTAACTGTCCTGTGTGACACAACCTGCAGGCCGGTAACTAAAACAACAAGACACGGGGGAAGGGAAGACAGTTACAACGGTGGGCCCTGCAATAGGGAGCGGGGACGTGGAGACCTCCTGCACTCCCCTGTGTCAGTGTCCCTCACACTCCTAACGTTCCCTAGGCCGGTTCCGCACCAGGCGCCGATCAGAATTCCTGTCTCCCTAGCACACCCTACACCTATCCCTTGCTAGGGAGCTGGGTGGTGCAGGCACTGGCCCCACCGCTGTACTAATACACACCAGGGAAAAATACAAACAGGGAAACACCACTTAGCTTTGCTCTGTTGCTATTGTTCCCAGCAACAGAGTCCACCACCAGAATGCAGCTTTCCTCAAGAATAGCTGCTACTTCTCCAAGCTTTGTCAGAGCTGCAAGGAACACCTCTCTGTAATTCCTTCCTTCACCAGACTTTAACCCAGAGCTCTCCTGAGCTGCTCTCTGTAGTTCCTTCACCAGTCTTGGTTGGAAATGAGCAATATCACCAACCCTAACTTTTTTGTTCTGCTGAGCCATGGACCCAATGCAGCCCTTTGCCCAAATGCTGATGATCCTTACTGATGAGATTAGGGGGCTGCGCGGAGGGTTGGTGCGGCAGCTGCGGCTGTTGGTGGGCTTTGGGGGCTTGGTTCAGGAACAGGCTCAGCCAGAACCCAAGATACCCCTCCCTGACAGGTTTTCTGGAGGGAGAGATCAATTCTTGGTATTTCAACAAGCCTGTAAACTATACTTCAGGCTGCGCCCTCGTTCATCAGGGAGTGAAGAGCAACGGGTGGGAATCATTATGTCCCTTCTTAAGGGGGATCCCCAATCCTGGGCCTTTTCCCTGCCAGACGATTCACCATCATTAGAGTCCGTGGACGAGGTTTTTGCGGCTTTGGCGCTAGTGTATGGGGATCCTGATGGCGTCACCCTGGCGGAATCCCGACTCCGTAGGTATAAACAGGGAGCCTGGGTTGCTGAAGAGTACTGTTCAGAGTTTAGGAGGTGGGCCACTAACACTCAGTTGAATGACCCTGCACTTAGGAGTCAATTTGTGCAGGGTCTGTCTCCAAAGTTGCAGGATACTCTGGTGCAGTACGCCGCCCCCAGGTCGCTGGAGGCCACCATGTCCCTTACCATCTGGGTGGATAGACGCCTTAGGGAGAGACATACACAAAATGTGCCCCCTGATGTCCTCGCTAGGGAGGAGGACCCACCAGTGCGGACGGAGGAACCCAGACAGCCCGGTGTTGTTGGTACAAAAAAGGGGGTGTCTGCGGCTCGTTGTGGTGGGGGGGTATGCTTTTCCTGTGGGAAGCTGGGCCATTTCATGAGAGCCTGCCCAGTTCATGCCAAGTCTCCAGACGAACCTATGCAAGTAGGAGGAGCTAGTTTGTGTACGCAGCTGCCTACGGTTCGGGGAGTGATGTCGGCATGTTTTTACTGTGGGCAGACTGGTGATGTCCTGTTGATTTGCCCAATGCGCGCCAAATTATCTATTCCATCTCAGAAGCCGCATTCCCCTGGTTGCTTGGAGGGAGGCAACCAGGGAGTGTATATTTCCTCCATTTTGCCCTCCCAAGGTACTATGTCAGCAGAGGTGTTGGCTGGCGGGGTACCGGAGGTGATACCGGTGCTTGTGGACAGCGGAGCAGGAGTCAGTCTGGTAGATGCTCGCTTTGTCCAGACTCATGGCCTGAGGTGTAGGACGCTAGCCCAACCTATAAGCATCCAGGCCATAAACTCTGTTCCACTGAGCCAGGGGAGCTTGACCCAAGTCTTAGAAAATATCCATATACTTATAGGAAAATCATGAGGAGTCCTTGTCATGCTACGTCTTGGAGGGAATGCCGGTACCTATCATTTTAGGCCTCCCTTGGCTGAAAAAACACAACCCGGTAATAGATTGGTGGGTGAGGGAAGTAGTCAGCTGGGGGCAGTCGTGTGAGGGCTGCTGCCTAGGAACTACTGCCTCTGCCGTCTTTCTTCAACCGACCCCTTCCTCTCCAGTGAGAGCAGCAGATGTGCTGCAGGAGAGTAGGGGCAAGTCTCAACCCTCGCCAATAGCCAACCCTGGGAGGTGCAGACCTCGTGGTGGAAAGGGTTGGAGGGTGGTGTACCCCTTGGTGAAGTGCAGGGGTGTGAGTGCAGTGACAGAGTGGGATGCCTCTGTTGTCAATCCCAGAAAGAGTTCACCGAATTGTGACAAACGAATGTGTGGCAATAAACGTTCAGGTCCGGACCTGTGTGTGAACGAGCATGTATGGGTGGCCACCAAAAAACATCTAGTGGAAGTGTGTTGCGGAGTCTTACCAGTTCATACTAAACATACACATACACAACTCGTTTCCCAGGTCAGCGCTTCGGAGATGTGTTGTGCCTCCAGAACATACATTGCCAATACCAGCGGTGCTCATTTATCATCAACCTGACGTGCAGGTAGTTGCAGGGGTGAACTCTGGATCTGGGCGTCCCCTCTGTAGGTGGTTCCCTGATGAGGAGCGGTCTTGAGGGTCCAGAGGCCCCTCATTAAGGGGAGGGTACTGTCATGATCCATGCTGGATCATGACAGATAAAAAGCACTAGTAACCTTTTTTTTTCCCTTAAGCTGTGTGGTTTCAGTTCTAGTTTTGCCCCTGGTGGCCGTTAGGGTCATTGCACTTGATGTTTTCTTTGCTTTACCTTTTGCCCCCGGTGGTCAGTGGGGTTATAGCAGCTTTTTGCCCCTGATCATTTGACCATTCCCTTTTCGTATATAGGGTCACATGGTCTATGAGCAGGTGTTGGTGATATTGCTCATTTCCAAGCAAGACTGGTGAAGGAAGGAACTACAGAGAGCAGCTCAGGAGAGCTCTGGGTTAAAGTCTGGTGAAGGAAGGAATTACAGAGAGGTGTTCCTTGCAGCTCTGACAAAGCTTGGAGAAGTAGCAGCTATTCTTGAGGAAAGCTGCATTCTGGTGGTGGACTGGGAGCAATAGCAACAGAGCAAAGCTAAGTGGTGTTTCCCTGTTTGTATTTTTCCCTGGTGTGTATTAGTACAGCGGTGGGGCCAGTACCTGCACCACCCAGCTCCCTAGCAAGGGATAGGTGTAGGGTGTGCTAGGGTGACAGGTATCCTGATTGGCGCCCGGTGCGGAACCGGCCTAGGGAACGTTAGGAGTGTGAGGTACACTGACTCAGGAGAGTGCAGGAGGTCTCCACGTCCCCGTTCCCTATTGCAGGGCCCACCGTTGTAACTGTCTTCCCTTCCCACGTGTCTTGTTGTTTTAGTTACCGGCCTGCGGGTCGTGCCACACAGGACAGTTACACGTACCGTGTCTTGTTGTTTTAGTTACCAGCCTGCGGGTCATGTAACACAGGACGGGTCCACGTGACAGAGGCAAGAAGAAAATCACCATCAGGGATAGAGGGAGTCGGCTGTCTTAAATCCCAATCTGAAACCCCAGATCTCCAATCGTCATCCTCATTATCAGGTGGCAAGCCTCTGTTAATCAGATCAGCTCCATTACCTCCAGTAACCACCAGAGGGAGCCCAGAAAGAGAACTCGCAACCCCTCTGTCAATCTGACCAGCTCCACTACCTTCAGTAATAACCAGAGGGAGGCCAGAAAGCAAATTCACAACAGAGCTGGCTGTCCTAGGAAGCTTTTGCTCCAAGTCGAATCGAGATGGATATTTAACCTTGGTTCTGTTTCTCCCACAAGTTTGAACGAGGAGTTACTCTTCACCAGATTCCTGGGTTAGGTTGGATCTGGTGCATTTGGGTCACCTCATCTGGGACTTGTTCTTTATTCCGTTTTTTGCCTGCTAATTAGTTTTGGACATTCTGATCAATATATTGGAGGAATCTCGCTTGGGAGCTTCTGCCCTTTCTGGTATTGATGATGGGATATCATTGGCGATGCCTTTTTTATTTTATAATGTCATCAGCTATTGTTCCTGTCTATGGTTCACAGGCCCTCGTTGGCATACATTATACATGTGGGGTCTTGGTTTTTTGTATGGTTTATTCCATGGTGGGACAGGGGATGTAGATTGGCTCATGGGGCTTAGGGGTCCTCATTGTCTCATGGGGACGCATACATGCATTTATTTCTTTATGTGAATGCCTTGGGATATTTTGCACAGGGGTTGGTATTCCATTGTGGGTCAGTTTGAATGGCTTATTTAGGGCCATTTTCTGTTATTCATGCGCGGATTTTTAAACGTGCCTTTTAGGGCTTTCTATTCTACGCTCATTATTTATATTCCTAACTGAATATTTATATTTATACTAATATTTTGATGTTTATAGTAACGTGCTAATCATATGATAATAAAATTTACTTGAAGCATTTATAAATTCATATCTGCCTGTGATTCCACAATTTTGTGTCTTTCTTATTCCATGCTTGTTTCATTTGTGTATGTATGGTATGGTTGCCTTCCCTCCCCCGGGGGTTATATGTGCATGTATGCTTATGCATGGTGGATGGCTTTAAGCCTTTAGCGTCTTTCATATTATATAAGTTTGGTCACTGCGGTGGCCATCTGCTATCTAATGTGTTAAACGCCGGGTTATGCCCCTGTAATTTATGCCAGGCCAGTTTTCTGTCTACCCAGCTGCAGCTTTCTGCCCTTCTTCCCATTGGGGAGATCTGCCTACGTCCCACTTCACGCAGGCGTATTGAGGCCTGCGGTTCGTCACATGCAGGCGCTTTGACGTCCTGCATTTTTTTTTTTATTTTAATGCCGGCCTGATTCCCTCACCCCTTTGTTGTAGCTTGGGTGGTCATGCACAGTTTATTCTGGGTATAAGGGGGCCTCTTTTTCCTGTCATCTTATGCAGGTGCTGTGACGCCTGGCGATCTACTCTGCGCAGGCGCACTGACTCCGTGCTTCCTGTGTTGATGCAGGAGCGTCCTACGCTTCATCGTCTCTGCTTTACAGAATGGTCATGCGCAGTTCATTCTAATTTTTTTTATGCACAATGACGTCTTTACGCCCCACATGACATGGGTTTCCTGCTACGCCCACTGTGATTACAGCAGCCATGCGCGGTACATCTCGTGGTATCCTGGCCCTGGGCTGCTGGCGTGCCACACACCGGTGGGTTATTAATTATTATTCATTGTATTTAAGGTCGATTGGCCATAATGTGTCTCACTTCCCCTGACGAGGCCTCACTTGAGGGGGTGATACGCATGGGGTTACATCTGCGGTCCACTCAGAACTCTGGCCCTTGGGATCAGTGGGTTCATGACTCTCTCCTGGTAATATGCTGACACTGGGGCTTTCTTTGGAAGGTGTCTTCATTGTTTGAGCTTTCCTTCTGGGTTCATATTGTTCACCGGTTATTAGACTGGTGAGACAGTTTATATTTTTCTTTGCTCTCCCCTTGGGATTATTCTCCCTTTGGGATTATTATTCTATCAAGCTTTCCAGGTCCTATTGGACAGGTTACATTTGTAGGTTTTGCTTTAGCCTCATGAGCCACTAGGGGAGGGGTTATTTTAGGGTCATTTATTGCCTTCTCTCATGTATGTGGGTCGCCCCTCACACCTAGGGCAGTGGGGTACTCGGTACCGGGCCGGTGTCAGGGGGAATGTGTGTCACAGCAGCGGTGACCCAGTCCGTGGCCCTGGGCACCCAATATCAATGGGGGTGATGTTAATGGTGTAATAGTTTATTTGGATAGTTCATGACGCCACCCATGGTGTTTGGCAAGTGAGATGTTGAGCCAACGCTGCATGCAGATCCACTGGGACTGAGGGTGTGAGCACAGAATGGTATAGATGCTGGTACCCAGGTATAGCGGTGCTGGAATAACTGGAGGACACCAGAGTATGCGGTTCCAAAGCTTTACTCACTGTTTGCAGTTCACACAAATGCCTGCCTCCGCACTGTGTTCTTCAGGTCAGGGCCCCAGCCAACCTCCAGGCAGGATAGGATTCTCCCCTCCACACTCCACCAATATGTACCTTACTGAACGACTCCTCCAATGCGCCTTTAGGTGCGAATCACTCCAGTACTTAGTTACCCTGGAATGCCTCTCTCTAGGTGTTCCTAGTCTTTACTTGTATGACAGACAGCTGTAGCCTGCTTCGGGGACTCCTCTCTGCGTCCCGGCTCACTATTCAGTTGCTGTTGTGACCCAAGTCTATGATGGGAGTAAGGCATTAGTGGCTCACTATTCCTCCGGTGTCTGTTGCCGGACATAAAGATCCAATCAACCTCGGGGACTGGGCCCCGGCCTTTGCGCTCTGGACTGGAAGGGTTCTCTCTCTTTCTCAACCTGCTTTCCACCGTCCTTCTATTCTCCTTCGTTCCGATCTGTTCTATCTCTCTTAAGGAATCTGTAGTCTCCAGTCTACGTCTCCTTCCTTCTGTTCCTTTCCCATGCCATCTGGCTCAGGTCACTGAGGCAGCTGCAGCACTCCTTCCTCCACTCCATTGTGTGCCAATAAAATTGTTGTGATTTATATTTTTCATATATAGTTGTGTTGTGCATTATTCTGGTAGTGCTTTTTTTGCTTCTTTAGTTACAGTCTTAGATGACAACTTGGTTGCATCCCTATATCATACATATTTTTATTTATATAATGCGGTGCGCCAAAATACTTTTTCTCCTTGTATTTGCTTCAATATGAAGTTCATCAATTTTTTTGAATGGGTCACCAGTATCACAAATAAAAGATAATAACATTCAAGTAGAGGCTGTAGTTTGGCATCAATGAATTTACTTGTGGTCTCCAAATTATTACCGCTACCAGAAATAATTGGTCTTCCAAGTGGTGCTATCTCGTTTTTATACATTTTTGGTAAAAAGTAGAGACTGTATAAGTTGGTTTGTCATATTGTAGGGCCAATACCAATTCTTTTGTAATGATTCCATTATCTTTGGCTCCTTTTATCATATGACAAAATTTCGTTGAATATGAACGCTGGGGATTATAGTGAGGGGGGAGGATTCAATGGCCACCACTTTGATCGGAACCTTAAGTCTAACTGTCCCTATCTTACAGCGTGTGACCAATTGGGAGTCAATAAGATTGATGGATGATCCGCAGTCCACGAAAGCTGTAGAGGGAAAAAAACAACCATCCACTTACAGTTCCACATGAAGCAACACCTTAGAAAATGAGGAAAAGGGTACCTGAGGGTCTGAGTAGTCTCCCCGCTGACTACCCAGAACTAGTCGTTTCCCGTCAATCGGGTTGAGGATGGGCAATCAGGACACTCCCTTTTCCAATGTCCCGTTTTACCACAGTAGAAGCATAACTGCTTTTCTTTCAGGCGTTGTCTCTCCTTTTCCTTCAGGGAGAAAGCCCCTACGTCCAAGGCACAGAAACAGTCTCTTTTGCACTAGGGAACAATGAAGTCTCCGCCTGCATCACCCCCCTGGCCCACAGCCTGCGGTCCATCCGGATGGCCTGGGTCATGGTGTCCTCGAGTGAGTTAGGTGGGGGATGTAATGCCAAGGCATCCTGTAACCACTCGGACAAGCCTCCACGAAAGAGTCCTCGGAGTGCGTCATCGTCCCAAGAGACCTCTGCGGCCCAGCGGTGGAATTCTGTACAAAACAACTCAGCCGAGTGTTTCCCCTGACAGGCACTCATCACCATGTCCTCTGCCAATCGCACTCGGTCCGGCTCATCATATATGTGCCCAAGGGCCTCAAAAAACGCATTCACAGACACTCTCTCAGGGACAGTGGGAGGAAGGGAGAAAGCCCAAGCTTGTGGGGACCCTCTTAATAAAGACATGACCCCAACCTTCTGACTTTCGTCCATAGAGGAACGTGGCCTCAAACTAAAGAAGAGTTTGCAACGCTCCATGAAGACCCTGAACTCCTTTTTGTTCCCAGAAAAGAAATCAGGCAGTTTAACAGGTGGCTCTGGGGACACCAAAACAACATCACTCGCCCCAGCCCCCAGAGACCCAGCAGATAAAGCCCCTCGCACAGTCTCAGAAACCTGCTGCTGAGAACGAGCAAGAGCTTGCTGCTCCAGAGATAAACCCTGAAACATCTGACTCAGATTTTTCATTTGTTCAGCCAGAGATTGTATGGGATCCATATTTCTCAGCAGAGAAAAAAAAAACCCCAAAAAACTTAACGGTCAGTTATAATATCACGGTCCTGTTATGGTCGGCGTGCAGCCACCGCTGAGCAAGGACTCACCCACACTGCAAAGGGGCCCGGGGTCAGACACGGCCGGATAGTTCAAGCAAACAGGACCTGGAGAAGCTAAAGGCAGTGAGCAGTGAAGGACCACAAGGGGGCAGGGCTTAGCGTCCTGCTGTCAGAGATAGGCAGAACACTAGTACAGGAATTCTCAAAGTCAGACAAACCGGGTCATACACAGAGATAACAGTAAAGTAAAAGGGATGAGACAGAACGGAGAGTCGGGGCCAAGCAGAGGTCAAAACCAAACAGACATGGAAGGTACCAAGCAGAATCCAACAAGCAGTATCCAGAGAACAGACCGAGTCATACACAGAGTATCAGATAAACAAGAACACAGCACTAACACACTCAGGGGTCACCACACTATGCCAAGGGCGAAAGTATAACTGACGGGGATAGGAGCTTCCTGAGGCTATAAGAAGCCTCTCCCAGAACCAGGGAGAGGCCACAATCATAAGCCCCAGGTGTCCAGGTAAGACTGCACTGGGAACACAACCTTTAACCCCAGAAATGCCAGTCATCAGCACTGGTTCCAGACATTAACCCCATGTGTGCGAGTCAAACCCGCACTGAGATCATGACACCCTGATAAAGAGTTTTGTAAACAAATTTGGTTTCCTAAATCCTGCATCTCGTGTTATTGCGTCACAAAAAGATTCTTTATTTGAATGGGCGCAATCCCTTGATTTTGCTAGGAAATGTGAAAATAATGAAAGGAGGATAAATCATGCTAATTTTGTAAAGACAGGCAGAGTAAAATCTTATCAGAAGCCTGTATCAAAGTGTTCTAAATTGAGTTATCCCCGAAATCAAATCTATGAAGAACGAAGAAAATCACATATTTGCTTTAAGCCTTATGGAATAATGAGTTCTGACCTTCTTTCTGTAAAAAAGATGGCGTTATCTGACGGACAGAAGCAGGTGGTGAGGGAGATCATTGGCTTTAAACTGAACACTCTGCTCAGAGAATCCGTCAGCTTCAAAATGGCAAGAACTTTTCAGGACATTTTTTACAGAGAAATAAGATTGGGTTTAGGAATTGGCTAAAAATGTAATTATATGTTGTGTAAAAGTGTTATACAATGTATTAGTCAGTTATATGTAATTATTATATAGAGTATAATTCTGTAGTTCTATAGTTTTGTAGAGATACATATTCATACAGTATATATAGAGTGTTTGTAGAAGTAGAGATTGTAAAACTGTATTTTTTAGTGAAAATTAAAATTTACTCCAGTAATAATATTTATAATTATGAATATGATATTAACCTTATCTTTTATTTTTCCTTAGAATTTTCATTTCAAAGCAGGACTTAATCGGAAAAAATTCTCTTACAAGGATTTATGCCTTTATTTACATAGGAAGTTGCAATAATTGCATGATTTTATATATTTAACACTTAAAAGAAAATAACTGCATCTTAAATGTGTTCTGTGTGTATGTCTTTACTGCATGGCATGACATGACAACCACAGCATGTGAAATCTGAATCTTGTTCTAATAATAGGTATACCATGTCCCTGTTCCTTAGTGAAAAGAATTTTTGGTTTTGATGCCAGCCTTTACAAGTCAAAGGAATTTTTTTTTCTAGGCCTAAAGTTTCAAGTATAGCTAATACAACATATATTTATGTTATGTGTATTTGGGGAACATTCAAAGAAATATTAAGATACTAAATTTAATAGTTTACAATGCGTATTGATAATTAGGACAATAATTTTAGGGTTTGTATTCATGTATTCACACCTTTGTATGTGGAATAATTTGGTTTGAACTTATATGTGACACAGTCTGAGTGACAGATGACAGATGCATGTATGAGCAGCTGCTAAGGGGTAATGTGATACGTTTGATGTATGAAAGAGGCCTCAAGACTATGTATGTTAGAGAAAAAACTTTGTCTTTATAAGAAATATGCAGGTCAGCTTAATTATTAGAATATTAAGATACATAATGAAATATTATCTACACAACATATATTTCTATATTTCTTTAGTAATTATTTCTTGATTTAGTTAATTGTGGATTAGGCTACTTTCACACATCAGGTTTTCAGCGTCAGGCGTGATCCGGCGTCGTGCCGGAACGCCGGATCCGGCAAATGTTTTGTAAAACCAGATGTGACGGATCCGGTTTTCTGCCGGATCCGTCTTGTTCTTGACAGACAAAACCGGATCCGTCTCATCCGGTTCATCCGTTTTTATATCCGTTTTTCGACGGATTACGCCGGATCCGGTATTTAAAAACACCCCTTGTGGCCTTCCGAACGGGATTGGCTACTGGAAAACTATATATAGTGTGTTCCTATAGCCCTTCTTTGACAGGTTGTAGAGGAGAAAGTGCAGGTTGGAGAGAAGAGCAAGTTACTGGCGAAGATGGATGTTGTCATTGGAAATATTTTGAAGAATTTGGCGGATTTTACAGCGGAGGCGAATCGTTTGAGGGTGATTGTTCTGGAGAAGGAGAGAGCGAGACAGCAGCACATCAGGCATCGTAGACGACGTTTGTGGATCCACCCCATCACAGCCAAGAAAATGACGCGTGGGGTCTATTCTACACTCTGCATGGAACTTCGACGAAACCCAGAGAAATTTTTTGGATATGTTCGGATGAAAATGGAGAATTTTGATTACTTGGTGGAGCGCATTGCACACCTCATAAGAAAAGCGGACACCTATTGCCGCTTCTCTGTTTTACCCGCAGAGCGTCTGATGGTGACTTTAAGGTAAGCCACATTTATTGGATGTGATCGCATCAGAGCACACTTTCACTGCAATCTTGTTGGTGGTAGTTTGTATCTCCAAGTGTTATAGGTCAGTTTTGGTATGTAATGCCGTGATTTAAAACTAATTGATTGTTTTTTAATTCCCCACAGATTTCTTGCAACTGGAGAATCCCTTTCGTCACTGCATTTCCAGTACAGACTCGGGATTTCCACCATATCTGGAATAGTGAAGTACACATGCCGTGCACTGTGGGACTCCTTAGCTGAAGAGTTTTTACCAGAGCTCACAACAGAGAGGTGGATTGAAATTTCAGAAAAGTTTCAACAGATATGTCAGTTTCCCAACTGCTTGGGCGCTGTGGACGGGAAACATATCCGCATTGTAAAGCCAGCCGGATCGGGATCGGAATATTTCAATTACAAGAAATATTTTTCCATTGTCCTCATGGCCATCGCTGATGCGGAATACAAATTTATTGCTGTTGATATTGGGGCCTATGGCCGCTCCAATGACTCTCAAGTTTTCAAACTTTCTGCCATGGGGTGTAAACTGTATGGAAACACCTTCCAGTTCCCACCACCTAGACCGCTGCCGCAAACATCTGGTCCACCTATGCCATTTGTCTGTGTAGGGGATGAAGCCTTCCAGCTGTCAGAACACCTTTTGAAACCGTACTCTAGCAGAGGATTGACAAGAACAAAACGCATTTTTAATTACCGCCTCACAAGAGCAAGAAGAATGGTTGAATGTACCTTTGGTATTCTGACAGCCAAATGGCGGGTCCTATTGACTGCGATCAACCTCAAGACAGAAACTGTGGACGAGGTGATCAAAGCTTGCGTGGTACTCCACAATTTTGTTATCTGCAAGGAACCCATTTCCATTGAGGACACCTCTGAAGAAACCACCTTGCAAGATTACCATGACATTACCACTAGAAGTTCTGTGACGGTTTCAGTAATGAGGGACAATTTTGCACTATACTTTATGTCACCTCAAGGCAGAGTACACTGGCAGGATGACAGAGTGTGAAAGATTTGTGCCCTTAACCAAACTTGTGTACCTTCTGTACCAACAGTATATACCTTTGCCAACCAAAGTTGGCTATCTTGTCATGGTCTCTATTTTTAGCTTTAGGCCACAGGTGTGTACCTGGTTGTGTTTTATGCAAAGTATTTCACCTTTTAACAAAAGTTGTGTACATTGTTAGGAAATCACCAACAATAAACACAACTTTTTAGGTGAAATACTTTGCTTCAAACACAACCAGGAACACAACTGTGGCAAAAAGCTAAAATTTACCCACAGTTATATACCTGGTTTTGAATACCTTTTTACCTTTTAAATACCCTGTATTTAACCTTTTTTTTAAACATATTTCGCCGCAGAAAGAAATGACAGACAACCAGCGTAAACAATAATTTAACATTTATTTAAAATATTTTTTATTTGTAAACTGTTTTTAAAGTTAAAAAAACTTTTTTAATAAAGGTTTGAAACCAACCAAATGGGCATTTTTATTACAAAACACATCATAAATCTGTGTAGTGTGGGGTGCAAATACTGCTGGAGGGGCTGCGGGACACTTCGACAATGGGAGTGTGGAGAGAGGATTGGGATCGTGGTGGGGAAGGAACAGTTAGAGGTGATGGTGTGGAAAAAGCTACAGAATGGGTGGACATGTGGGAGGCAGAAGAGGTGGTGGGCGGTGGAGTGGAGGGTTGGGCAGGGACTGTAGGAGCAGATGATGTTGATGGCAAGTTGTATGGGGAAGGAGTTTGGTACGGGGCAGGTTGCTGGAAGTGGGGAGATGTCTGGTACTGGGGAGGTTGCTGGTACTGGGGAGGTTGCTGGTACTGGGGAGGTGGATGGTATGTAATAGGAGGGGGAGGATGGAAAGTGGCTGGAGGGGGTGCAGATGTAATAGGAGGGGGAGGATGGAAAGTGGCTGGAGGGGGTGCAGATGTAATAGGAGGGGGAGGATGGAAAGTGGCTGGAGGGGGTGCAGATGTAATAGGAGGGGGAGGATGGAAAGTGGCTGGAGGGGGTGCAGGTGGAGGAACTACAGTGGTGGGAGGTGGAGGTTGGGAGGTAACCTGCTGTAGAGCACCGTGGCACGAATGCATTACATGCATCTGCTGGGTAGGAGATAGTGTTGCCATGCGCTCCACAACAGACCTGAAAAAGGTGTGGTTTGGCGAAGATCTTGCTTCTGAATGCATGGTTTGCAGAAGTGTCTTCACCTCCAGAATGCTGGAGTTGATCTGCTGAAAGCCTGCGGAGATTTGCTCTGACAAGACTTTTAGACAGTTCTGGAAAGATGCATTCAGATGCAAGAACTCTGGCGCATAAGTCTTTTCCTGACCCCTCTGCCGCTGCCGCCCAGTACCCGCAGGTGTACTAGAGGTGGCAGGGGCAGAAGGGTGGGGTAAAGGGAAAGCGATCTCCTCACCAGCAGCTTCATGTAATGTAGGCGGCCACGATGCACCTGTGCTGGTGGATGGGACAGATGGGTCGAATGTGTGGGAAGGCTGGGAAGGTGCAGATGTACCGGGGCGGTCGAAGTGTCCCTCGGTGCCGGTCTCCTCAGGGATCGCCTCAGAAGGGTCCAATCGTGCAGGCTCCCGAGTGCTGCTCACCGTGCTGTGGAATAAAGAGAAAAAAAAACAATTAAAATACTGACATGGTATGGCCCTGGCTGAAAAAAAATTGTTACAGCTAAACATTTTTTTTCACATGTGGTGTGTGATATTTACCTTCTGGTGACCATTGTTTCCCGGAGGAACGACAGGGCTTGTGCGTACTTGTACTTGCTCCTGCGTCCTCCAGATCCACTCGGGGCCCGCATCTCTTTATTGAACTCCTTCTTGAAACGATCCCTCACAGACCGCCACCGATTTACAATTCTGTTCCCTGAAACGAGAAAGGAGTGGTTAGTATACAACATCAGTGCTTCCCAAACTCCAGTCCTCATGGTCCCCAGGAGTCATGTTTTCAGGATTTCCATAGTAAATAGAAATCCTGAACACATGATCCGTGGGGACCACGAGGACTGGAGTTCGGGAAACACTGGTTTACATCAAGCAACCGGTACTGTATATACTTACGCTCTTTAATCTGGGCCCGAGCATCGAGGTCCTCCCAGCGGCCCACAAGGAGCGAACAGATTTCCTCCCAGAGTCGTCGGGTAACGATCAGGTCAGCGTGGCGGCGGTCAGCCATATTCCAGAGCGGCTCCCTTTCTCTGATGAGATCGATGAGGTGGTCCACATCGATTCCTCCATCCTCACCGTCAGAGTCGGGAGCACGCTGTGAAGGCTGTTAAAGAAAAAGACAAAAATAACATAATTAGCCTCCACAAAAGAAATGAAATAAAAAGTGCAAAAAAACAAAGCAAAAATATTTATACTTACACGCTGGTGACCGCCGCGTTGCTGTCGCCGACGACCCTGGGAGGCACTGTGAGGACCTCTTGGCCGAGCACCAGATTGGGAAGACTAGAGAAGAAAACAAAAAATGTTATGTCTTTGGATGTAGGCATTTGTTTGCTGCGTGTGGTCTGCAGAACATTGTTTTCTATGTGTTGTGTGTAGTGTGATGTTGTGTTTCTGCGTTTGATGCAAAAAACTTACCAATTGTGAGCCCACTCCAGGTGTCTGTCCACCCCTTCCTTCTTCTTCTGGGAGCTCCTCTTCATCTTGTGATTCCTGTTTTGAAATAAAAGGCAATGAATAGACATATATTACAGAGATAATGGATTTTGGAAATAAAAACTTACCGTCAAACGCTGACGATGCGAGGGAGGGCTCCCAGAAGAAGATGTGCTGTCTTCCTGCTGGCCAGACTCCATGGCTGTGGGTGGTGTTCCTGCTGCTGCCATTGCTGCTGCTGCTGCTGCTGCATCTATTGAGCGGCTGTTGAATAAAGATAAACAAAGGGCCAATGAATATCTTGATATTCCATGGCCCTAGTTTGGAGGAATGGGGGATTTGATAATTACCGTCTCTCATCTGCTGCTGGACTCCCCTCCCGTTGTTCAGCATGCTGCTCCAATTGGGGTGGTGCTGATGGTGCTGCTGCAGATGTCTCCTGCCTTCTCCTGCGCCTGGTTGCTGTCTTGGGTGGCATGTTGGGTGTGGCTGAGGGTCCCACTGTCTTGCTTTTATATATGTCTTGTGGGCAGAGCTACTGAGCATGCTCAGACCAAAAAAACCAGATCCGGCGCATTGCGGCGCTCATAGGCTTTCATTGTGTGAAAAAGCCAGACGCGCCGGATCCGGATACAGTAGCCGTTTTTTCCAGACGCCGGATCGCGACACATTGCCGGATCCGGCGAAAACCGGATGAAACGCATGGCCATCCGGCTCGATCCGGCACTAATGCAAGTCAATGGGGGGGAAACCGGATCCGGCATTGCATTTCGCCGGATCCGGTTTTTGTCAAAAGTGCCGGATCGCGCCTGACGGCGAAAACCTGATGTGTGAAAGAGGCCTAAGTGCAATCACACATCAAAATGGTTTATTAAGAAAATCTACATTTAAATTAATTTTTCCAAAGGATAATTTTATGATATTCAATTTTATTTTTAATGGTTACATAGATAGTTACACATCTTCAGACAAATAAATGGTATAAAGCAAGTATACAATTTACACAATTTATAAATTAATGATTTTTAATTTTGGTTTTGATAAATGAATTATTTCATGAAACAATATTTTTTGGTATTAAGGGGGAAATGTGTTTTTGATCCTGACTACATAATCACATTTGATTAATACTTCTTCTTCACACATTTTAATAGGAAAAAATATAAATAAGGTACAATGGTATAAGTATTGGGTATAATAACATTGAGTATTATAAAGAGTCATTTCTTTACACTAAGAGGAGTATTACATGCAAAGTTGCATAATTTGAATATTTTGGTAATACAAGTTTATGACAATTATGAAATAATCCAGATCATGGAAATATTAAGGGTATGTGTTACTGAAGACATAACTATTCTGCATTTGGTATCAACATAAAGGCCTTATTTTTTATTCTTATTTTTATTCTCATTTTTATTTTTCATTTTCAATTTTTATTATTCTATTTTTATTTTTAATTCTTAAATTTTTATTTTTTCTGTCAATCAAGAAAAAAACAAACAAAAAAATCAATATTTAATAAAGTAATATCTACTATGAGAATATTGCTTCATTAAATATAACAATGATATGGCCATTACAAAGGAAAATGTTTCAATTCTGAGTTATATGCAACAATTCTTTCATTCATTCATTCGCTCACTCATATATTCTTAATTTGGTTCATGGCTATACATTCTTACATATTATTGGTATAATAAATATATTCTATTAATAAAGTTTTATTAATAAAGATGAAAACACTTGTTACATAAAACACACTGACACCTATGGGTTGAAAAAGGTAATTACACCTATGACATAAAAAAATGTTCCATATATAGAAAGAATATGGATAATAATGTATTATCACTTATTATTGTTTTATTATTTCAAACATTGAAATCCATATATGGTACATATTATGATAATAATTATATGGATATTACTGACTGCTATGGTACGCTGTAATATTATAGGTTAGGAAAATTGCCAGATTTGGTATAGAAAAGGGAATGAAGACTTCAAGCAAGATGCTGAAACTGCAATAATAAAGACTTTTCATATTTCTAAACTTTATTGATTCTTATCAGTTGCAAGAAGAAGAATGCCGCGATCCAGAAGTCCCAGAAGGTAACAAAGCTGTGATTTCTGAGTAATAGACTGTGTTAATTACAAATGCAGAATTCACCACTGACAGTCACAATTAAAGTGTCTAACGTGACAACCAGAGGACGATGCTCCTATGATGCTGAGATGAACTGTGTTATCACTCTCTTATCAAGTTCCAGGGGTTTCCAATCACCTGTAAAGCTGGTGAACAATAAGGTAATTGTGAGGAAGCTACAACCCTGACCTGTGTCCTGTGCATTAGGACTGAGGACTGGTTATGGTGCTATGTTTAGCAAGGAAGAGTCATTTTAACCCTTGCTTTGCTGACCAAAGACGTCACACCTATTCAAAGACCAGTGCCGATGGAGGATTCCAGAATATCCAAGGCGAGCCAATGTAAGTCCAGGTTTTTAAAAGTGACACTGCACAGATATTAAAGCTACATTTCATCTATGGACTTTGTTTTCTTATCAACATTTGAATTTATGGACTTTGATTTGACACATGACACACGACATGATTTCTACAACATCTATAAGCTATCTCAAAGGAATTATCATATAAAGACTGTTCTAAAAAAGAACCAAGGAAAAGACAGAAGACATCAAAATGAAGACCAGATGACATCTGTCATGTCCCACGACTTGGGAAATCATTTAATATTTGCATTGTTTGTGTTGCATCTCTGTTGCTAGGCAGAAGTTTGCCTTTCCCTGTATTTTGTTCCAACTCTCTCCCTGTAGTCCTGTGATGTACTGTATGTTTGTTCCCTCCTTTATTCTCCATTTTGTGATCGTCCCTCCATCTGTATGCATCCTGTTACATGTCCTCTGAAGAATATTCCTTTTTACCTGCTGCTTTCATCATAATACAAGAAATTCAGTTAAAGCATCCCTCTTTTCTTGGAGTCTTCTTACATGAGATCGTGGCTGAGTTAAGCTGTCTGATTAATCGGTATGAACGTGAGTACAGGTCGATACAGAAGGGGCCCAGAAAGAGAGGTCTATCCAGGCACCATACGTTCTACATATCCATGAGTCAGAATAGTAAAAAGGAATAACCTGCCTTCAGAGACAGTAACTCAAGGTCTGTGCTAAATCTCAGTGGAAAAGGACATTTCCCAGATAGACTGTAACCCAGTTCCAGCCAGACCCCAGCGTGCATAGAAGCCACACACTGCAGCTGAACAGAGAGGAATATAACTCCCATCATTACACAGGACCCTGCAGCTGCTCCAGCATTAGATACAAAGTATCAACTCTGTGCAGAGTCTCTGTGTATTTCCTGTTGCTGAACAGTGGGAAGTATAACCCCCATCATCAACTCTTCCTGCCTGCAATCTAATCATGTCTGAAGCAAGGAATACAATGTCCCTACCAGACTTACAAGCACAGGAAAGAGACCCAGACCCCCATCCACCATCTAGTGAACGGGGAAAACGTACAGTCAAACCCACATGGAAAGTCATGGAGAATTTAGAGACTGCAAAATGTGAATTATATAGTGATGTGTCTTCAGTATGGAAGAAAGTGCTGAGTCATATAGATACTGCATCAAGGCCTGCTTCTCATGAGTTACCACCAGAGGGAGTTCTAGAACAATTATGCACAGCATACCAAATGTATATGGAGAAGAGTGACCAATACATTATTCTCCTGAAGAAACTGAATCTCCCAGAGACTTTAAACGAATTGCAAGGTTTCCAGCAGCTTAATTCTGAAAGAGACTGCACTGTACGTGACATTAAAGCCAAGATAGAGGCTAGAATCGCACGGACACCAGATGCATCAACTCGCTCATCCAAATCGTGTAAGCACTCAAAACGTTCATCTAGGTCAAGTTCATCAAAATATTCTACTCTTACTTAGCAGCTTATAAGAGCACGTGCTAAGGCTGAAACTACTAAGGTACAAGCTGCCTTTGCACAAAAGAGAGCAGAAATGGATGCAGCTGCTGCACAAAATAGAGCAGAAATGGATGCAGAAGCGGCACGCGTGAAAGCGGAAATGGAAGCTCTAGAGAAGGAATGTGAGCATGCAACAGCCATGGCAGAATTAAAGGTACTCGAGCAGGCTATCAGTGGGAGTCAAAGAGACAGCGTCAGTTTGTGTGAAATGGAGGCAGAAGACCCTATTGAACGCACAAGAGACTACGTGCTAAGCCAAGATGGCGAACCGCAGATCATCACTAACACTCTTGATGGTGTTGACGCTTCTCTAGAGCACCAGGATGCCGATCCACTTACAGAATCCTGCATTCAAGGTCATTATACCCTCGACAACCACACAGTGCCACCTCCACATGTAGCAGAAACTATACCCACCAAACCAGTTGCTGGACTAAATGCATATGCCAGTCCATACTTCCCCATGTTTCAAGGCCAAGACGTCTCCACCCCTATGTACAACACCGCTCAGCCTACAATTGTGCATCCTAAGTCAGAAAGAACAGACACGTCCGACTTCGCAAGGTACATGATTCGCCGTGAACTTACTAAAACCGGTCTCACAAGGTTTCGACGACCAACCTGAAAATTACAGAGGTTGGAAAAGTGCCTTTAGAACCGTAACTGGTGACCTCGGCATCACTGCTGCGGAAGAGCTGGACCTGCTGATCAGATGGTTAGGACCACAATCCACAGAGCGTGTCAAGAGACTCAGGTCTGTACATATCAGTAATCCAACGGCTGGTCTCATGGCTGCATGGGAAAGACTAGAGAGAAACTCTGGCAGTCCAGAAGCCATAGAGGATGCACTATTCAAGCGACTACAGAATTTTCCAAAGATATCAAGCAAGGACAGTTCAAAGTTCCTAGAGCTCAGTGACCTGCTGTTAGAGCTCCAGCTGGCCAAGGCAGACACCCACCTACCTGGCCTTAGCTACCTGGACACTGCTCGTGGAGTAAACCCCATTATCTCCAAGCTACCATACAATGTACAAGAGAAGTGGACTGCAAAAAGGTCAAAATACAAGAAAGACCATCAAGTGTCATCTCCTCCGTTCTCCTACTTCTGTGAGTTTATAAAAGACATTGCAGAGCGTAAGAACGACCCAAGCTTTTCCTACGGAGAATCCAGTGGCCCAGCTTCACCTCCCTCTAAATACGTGAGCACACGCTCGAATGACAGAAACCGCAGGGGTCCAGTGTCAGTGAAGAAGACGGATATTCTTCCCTTACCAACATCAGCCCCATGCAAGAGCAACAAGGGTGAAAAGATAGAGAACCCAAATTGTGAGTGTCCCATCCACAAGAAGCCACATCCCTTAAAAAAGTGCATCGGCTTCAGAAAGAAACCGCTCCAAGAAAGCAAGGAACTTCTAAAGAAGTTCGGGGTATGCTACAGATGTTGTGCTTCTACTGAACACCTTGCTAAAGACTGTAAAACTACAATTAAGTGTATGGAGAGTGACAGTGAGGATCACGTACAAGCACTCCACCCATACCGTCCTGACTCTACACATACTCCTTCCCCCACCACGAGCCATGGCGGGGAGGACGCAGCTCAAACTGCAAGTCATACCACAATATCTTCTTCATGCACAGAAGTCTGCGGAGAAGGTCTCTGGGACAAGTCCTGTGCGAAGATTTGCCTGGTGAACGTATATCCCAACGGTCACCCAGAGAAAGCCGTGAAGGTGTACGTCCTCTTGGATGATCAGAGCAACCGATCACTTGCAAGGTCAGAACTCTTTGATATGTTTAACTGAAAGGGAAATGCTTACCCTTACACCTTAGGTACCTGCAGCGGTGTTACAGAGGTCTCTGGGAGAAGGGCCAGTGGTCTTATAGCGACATCCCTCGACAACACCGTGGAGATACCCTTACCCACACTTGTCGAGTGCAACCAGATTCCATCCAATCGAGAAGAGATCCCAACGCCAGAGGCTGCTCTTCATCACCCACATCTCAAGGGGATAGCAAACAAGATACCAGCCCTCAAGAACAGAGCAGATATCCTGATTCTGCTTGGCAGAGACATTCTCCGGCTGCACAAGGTACGTCAGCAAATTAACGGACCACACGACGCACCATTTGCCCAACGCTTTGATGTAGGCTGGGTAATTATAGGCGATGTTTGCATACACAAGATGAAGAGACCTAATAACATCTCCTCTTACAAAACACATCTTGCCAAATGGTCGCAGCACTCATTTTCAGCCATACCCACATCATTACTGGGTGAAAGAGAAAGTGAGCAACACCAAGAGGCAACAGGAATCCTTCAACAACATGAACATGCTCCAGCCCTGGGACGAAAACCTCGGGTCAACAGTGTTCGATTCCACAAGTGAAGACAACAAGTTAGCACCCACAAGGGAAGATAAAGAATTCATAAAGGTTATGAACAAAGAATTTGTTCAAGACGACTCCAACAGTTGGGTAGCTCCTTTACCCTTTCGTTTCCCAAGAGCGAGGTTGCCAAACAACCTGCAGCAAGCAACTGCAAGGTTCTCATCCTTAAAACGTACCCTAAAGAGGAAACCAGAGATGGAGAAGCATTTCATTGACTTTATCCAGAACATCTTTGACAAAGATCATGCTGAACCTGCGCCACCACTGAAGGAAGGAGAAGAATGTTGGTACCTTCCATCCTTTGGTGTCTATCACCCTCGCAAGCCTAACCAGATCAGAGTGGTGTTTGACTCCAGTGCTCAGTATGAAGGCCTCTCTCTCAACAACCTGCTACTAACTGGACCCAACCTGAACAACAGCCTCCTTGGAGTATTGATCCGCTTCAGACAAGAACCTGTTGCTATAATGGCCGACATCCAGCAGATGTTTCATTGCTTCATCATGAAGGAAGACAGCAGAAACTATCTTAGGTTCCTATGGCACAAAGACAACAATGTCAACAATCAAGTCATAGACTACCGGATGAAGGTCCATGTCTTCGGCAACAGTCCTTCACCTGCTGTAGCGATCTACGGACTGAGACAGACAGCCCAGGAAGGTGAGAGAGAGTACGGATCCGATGCTCGTCAATTCGTAGAGAAGAACTTCTATGTAGACGACGGGCTCAAGTCCTTGCCCACAAGTGAAGAGGCAATTGACCTACTCTCCAGGACACAGGAAATGCTATCCACATCAAACCTCAGACTCCACAAGATCATCTCTAACAGTCAAGAAGTAATGAGCGCGTTTCCATCTGAGGACCATGCCACGAACCTAAAGGACCTCAACCTAGGTTCTGATGTTCCTCCCACACAGCGCAGCCTTGGTCTACTGTGGGATATCAAACAGGACACCTTCACCTTCCAAGTGTCGCCCTGTGACAAACCCTTTACCAAACGAGGAGTCCTATCTGTCATAAACAGCATCTACGATCCTCTCGGGTTTGTAGCATACATCGCTATTCAGGGCAAGATACTGTTAAGACAGCTCACTGCCGAGAACACTGATTGGGACACCCTGCTTCCGACTCAGAAACAGCAAAGGTGGGAGACATGGAAGAAGTCCTTGAAGTTCTTAGAGCAACTCCAAGTCCCACGTTGTTATTCTCTAAGATCATCTTTGGCTGCAACCAGAAGAGAAGTCCATATTTTCTGTGATGCATCTACAGAAGCCATAGCCGCAGTAGCTTATCTGAAGACCTTAGAAGCTGATAAGGTGCATTGTGGTTTCATCCTGGGTAAGGCCAAATTAACTCAGAAGCCTGCACACTCTGTACCCAGACTCGAACTTTGCACTGCAGTACTGGCAGTAGAAATTGCTGAAGTTGTAAGAGACGAAATGGACATTGCAATTGATTCCTTTACCTTCTACACAGACAGCAGAGTGGTACTCGGGTACATACACAACCAAACAAAGCAGTTCTATGTACAGTATATGTGAGCAACAGAGTAGAGCGCATCAGAAGTTTTTCTACCCCCGAGCAGTGGCATCACATCTCCACCGATCTAAACCCAGCTGACCGAGGTACAAGACTTACATCTGCTTCTAAGTTTGGTGACAACATGTGGTTTACGCCTCCCAGTCTCCTGTACGAAGATTTCTGTGTGAGCAACACCAACAATGCTTATGAGCTGTTGGAACCAGAATCTGATAAGGAAATCAGACAAACTATCTCTGTTCACTATACTTCAACGACACCTAGGCAAGGGTTGAAGTCTCACCACTTCGAACGCTTCTCTAGCTGGTCCTCCGCTGTACGAACTATAGCTCGTCTCATCCACATTGCTCGCTGTTTTACAAAGGACAAGCCCTCAGGGTGCCATGGTTGGCATGTGTGTAAGAGTCGTCTTACTGCCGACCACATAGACCATGCTGAACAAGTCATCATCAGGTGTGTGAAACAAGAAGAATATTCACACGAGATTGACAGTATTACAAAGGGAGTCGGTATGTCTAGAAACAGCACTCTGCTTGACTTGAACCCAGTAGTCGATCATTGCCAGTTACTAAGAGTGGGTGGACGTTTAAATAAATCTGACCAATACGATAAGGAGCAGAACCCTATCATCATTCCAGGTTGGCATCACGTCACTACTCTGTTGATTCGGCACTATCACGAACGAGTGCAGCACCAAGGCAGACATCTTACTGAAGGTGCCATCAGGTCTGCTGGCTTGTGGATCATGGGGATGAAGAGGTGCGTCTCCTCAGTTCTCCATAGATGTGTCAAGTGTCGAAGGTTACGAGGAAGACACCAACAACAAAGGGTGAACCTTCCAGCAGATCGACTGAGCACAGACCAAACATTCTCATACGTTGGTGTAGACGTCTTCAGCCCATGGTCGGTTGTTGCCAGAAGAACCCGTGGAGGAGCCGCAAAGAGTAAGGGGTGGGCTGTCCTGTTCACCTGTCTCAGTATCCGTGCAGTTCACATCGAGGTAATTGAATCCATGGATACCTCTAGCTTCATCAACGCCCTAAGAAGATTCTTTTCCATCCGGGGACCTGCCAAGCAACTCCGGTCCGACTGCGGCACCAACTTTGTAGGAGCCTGCAAGGAATTTCAGTTTGACAATTTCTTGTCCGACAATGGATGCACTTGGGTATTCAACCCTCCACACTCTTCACACATGGGTGGATCCTGGGAACGCATGATTGGAGTTGCACGAAGGATCCTTGACTCCATGTTGCTGGACCATAAACTTCCTCTTACTCATGAAGTTCTGGTCACTTTCCTCGCAGAAGTGTCAGCCATAATAAATGCTAGACCTTTGGTCCCAGTATCATCTGACCCTGATGCTCCAATGATTCTTACCCCAGCTACACTTCTTACACAGAAGATTGGAGCTGCTACAGTTCCTCTCGGGAATTTCGATAACAAGGACATTTACAAACGTCAGTGGAAGCACGTACAACACATAGCCAACGTGTTTTGGCACCATTGGAAGACCGAATACTTGCACCTGCTTCAAAACCATCACAAATGGCAGACACCCAGTCCCAATCTCCAAGAAGGAGACCTTGTTCTCTTAAAAGACTAAGAGGCTCATCGTAACGACTGGCCAATGGGTCTTATCACCAAGGTCATGCCCAGCGAGGACGGAAAGACTCGTAAGACAGAAGTTAAGGTGACAAAAGGGGGCTCTACCCGAACATTCCTCCGTCCGGTCACCGATCTCGTGCTGCTACTGCCAAAGGAGGACGTCACATGAACTGAACATTGCTCCTGGACGTTGCTCACGGCGGGGAGCATTCCTCCTCATTCCCCAGTTTTTAATTGAACATTGACATTTTACATTGGATTGCTGGGTTGGTGGAAGAGTTGGCATGTTTCCAGCTTCCCCAATCCGAAGATGGGTTTATAGTCTTGGACTTATCTTCCGGTGTGATCTACGGGTCAACAACAACGAGTTGGACTTTAAAAATGTTTGATGTGTATTATTGCATACATGTTTTTTTTTCTTTTCTCTTGTTTTTCAGGTTCGAACGACTTCGAAGAATTACGGACATCGTGAAATCCAAGGATTTCAGACGGGGAGTGTCATGTCCCACGACTTGGGAAATCATTTAATATTTGCATTGTTTGTGTTGCATCTCTGTTGCTAGGCAGAAGTTTGCCTTTCCCTGTATTTTGTTCCAACTCTCTCCCTGTAGTCCTGTGATGTATGTTTGTTCCCTCCTTTATTCTCCATTTTGTGATCGTCCCTCCATCTGTATGCATCCTGTTACATGTCCTCTGAAGAATATTCCTCTTTACCTGCTGCTTTCATCATAATACAAGAATTTCAGTTAAAGCATCCCTCTTTTCCTGGAGTCTTCTTACATGAGATCGTGGCTGAGTTAAGCTGTCTGATTAATCGGTATGAACGTGAGTACAGGTCGATACGGAAGGGGCCCAGAAAGAGAGGTCTATCCAGGTACCATACATTCTACATATCCATGAGTCAGAATAACATCAGATGATGATGACTGGACCTGAGATGCTTCAATTTAGATTTAGGGAAATATAATTATACATATTTTTTATGAATATTGTTCACGGCTTACCATATAATTAATTCACATCATTGAGTACATATAACAATAATCTGATATTATTATTATTGATATTAAATTATTTTGTCAAAGAAGAAGAAACTAAGAAAGATCTTATATTTTGAGGGTTCCAATTAATGTCTTTGACCCTCAAAAGGGGGAATTGTTAAATATTAATCGGTTGTTAATTTCTTACACTCAATTCTTTACTGAAGAGTGCCTTCAGCTGACACTGCATGTGTTTTTTTGCAAGTTTAGCTCATGGTAGATGTCAACTCCATTTATAGAGACCACGTGCTTTAGAAGACGTATATTTAAGGTGGGGGCTTACTCTAGGGGGTCGCTCGCTCCTTCACCACCATGAGACACAGACTTGAGGAATGATCCTTGCACGACACTACGGACAGCTGGTATGTAACTGAATCACCATGTGACTTCGCTTAACAGAGACAGACGCCATTTACCATGCAGAGTTCCAGGAAAAGAAGGGTACAAGCTTTGCTATGAACAAATGGACAATCTCTTTATAATCATGCACCTATTTTTTACAGTTTTTCTGTAATAATCTTTTCTTTAATGGAAGAATCCAAATAAACCACTTCATTTTTTTATAAGAAATTGTCATATCGCATCTGGTAATAAGTCCTGAATAATATACAAGAATAAGCATTTTTTAACAATTATATTTTCTTGTCGTAACTATATACTATAACATTAGAAGCTGTGTATTTTTGTAATTATTTGTAAGTATGCATGATTGATTACCACTTCTGTCTCTGTAAAAACAATCCCCTTTAACCCCTTTCTGACATTGGGCATTCATGTACTTCCCCCTTTGATGTGGGCTATGGCGGTGAGCTCACATCTTTTCCGGCACGTCAGCTGTTTTGAACAGCTGCGATTTGCCCCTAACAGCCTCTGACAGCGGCACATAATGCACACTTCCAGCAAGCATGCTGGAAATCCCACCCATCGGTGACCCCGTCACATGATCATGGGTCACCGATGGGTTAGCATGACAACCAGAGGTCTCCAGCAGGCCTCTATGCTTGTCACTGCCGGAATGCTATGAGCGCTACCCACTAGCCAAAACCACATGGATCAGGGATTGTCCCACCAAACTCCCACTCTCCTTTTTATGGGCAAAACGCTACTCAGACAACACAGGGTGAGGGTAAAACAGTGTGGCAATGCTTTAGTGTACCACAAAACAGGCAGATATCACATAGAACAGTCCCAGCAAAATACCCAAGATGGGGCACATTACAGAGTCTCACCCTTCCACTGACCTGCTGGGATAATAGCTACTGTGACTTCAGATCTTCCAGGGTCACTACCCCAGCTGTGGCACAGACACAGAGAGGAGGTAACAAGTGTAGGAAGATGACAGTCCACACATGGCCAGTTGTTCCGAGGATCACAACCTGGCTTCATATTCCAGGGTCAAATACTCCACCTGTGGCACGCACACAGAGATGAGGTAACAACAAGTGTAAGAAGATGACAGTCCATTGATTCTATACAAGGTACAAGGCCAGTTGATCTGAGGATCACAACCTGGCTTCAAACGTATCCATGGTTCAGTGATGGTCAATGGAGTAGATCTGTATTCTTCTAAATGAGGCTGAAAACCCCTAGGTTGTTTCCTATAGAATGATAGATCCGTGTCCCTTGTGACGATGTTGTGGCTGCTGTCCTGTCTCTTGTCCTTTGGATGAATAGATGTCTTGGCAGAATCTCTCTGGCTGTTTCTCTCTGTCTCTTTATACAGAGGAATGTAACCTATTTTTAGACTTAACAAGTGTCCCTCATTCAGTATTTACATAAAGGGTAAGAATGGAGATGAGATTATTATAGCAATACTTGATTATTTAAACTATTTGTATGCCTTCACCCAACCCAAGATCAACCCAAGATCATGAAAAATGGACGAGACGAATATCGGAAAATGGCGCAATTCTTTTATACTTTACCTAATAAAGATGAGTTATTTTTACTGATACAGTGGGTATGGAAAGTATTCAGACCCCTTTAAATTTTTCACTCTTTGCTTCATTGCAGCCATTTGGTAAATTCAAATTCATACTATATATTCTTGTTATCTATTTTCCTGCTTTGGAGCAGTGCATTTATGGGTAATAGTGTGCTGTGCTTGTTTTTAATTATTTTTATTTTTCTTATTATTTTTTAGATTGTGCACATATACATTCTGTCTGGATTGAAGGCGCTTCATGAACACATGGAGTCCTCCCACCTTCAGTTTCAACATTGGGATCGGAATTTGCCATATTATATACTGTCTCTATATTATGGATTTGATGCCACTTATATATATATGGATGCTTTTGCCATCTATTGCTATAGAATACTATCTTGGATAACATGTCATATGTGTACTTATAAAGTTATATAACTAATAGATGATATATGGTAGATAATGCGATAGGCTGATTTATAGATTCTTACAATAAGTGGATCTAGGAAATATTATGACATAGCTTTTTGACTTTTTATGGTAAATGAATACATTATCTTTAGCAGGTCCCTTACTTGAGATTTGTATCTTCACATATTTTCAATATTGGTGGTGATGCAATAATGTGGGAGGATCTGATGATGCCGCGGCCCTGTACGCGTGTGCGCCCTGCCCCGACACGCCTGATGGTCTGCAGCATCTCTATATGGGGGCGGTTGCCGAGTGACCCACCTGGTTCTGCCTACCGCATGATTCTAATGCCACCGGGCATTCCAGGTTGCTAGGACTACAGATGTGTCATTTCCAGCTGCGGTGTCATCACATCCGGTAGATGGCAATTTAAACCAGTGTCTCTTATTCACTGTCACGCCCCCTGACGAAGGATTCAGTCTCCAAAACGTGCATCAGGGTGACGCGCTGACTGGGTCCGCCATAATGGGAGACGCCACTTTCTAAATGGGCAAAAGGAGAGATGAGACCGGGAAGGATATTAGATTCATATTCATGTGATACAATAGCAGCTATCCTAATTTCAGGTGGTTGCACGACTCATTTGATGGCCCTAATACCTTTGGCCCATTTCCTAAGAGGTATTGCTATTTTTTCAGACTTTGTATTCTTTATCTCTGATGTAACCTTTTAAATATAACTTGGGGGTGGTGATGATATAACAAATATGGTTGAGATACATTGATGGTGGTGGTTCATTGGTCAGCGCGTCCTCTTGTTGCACTGTGGCACTTTTTGCTTATTTTTGCACATGCTCTCCACGACCTTCCTTTTTCTGTCCAATTATCCAAAATAAAGTATATGTTTTTCTAAGATTTGGGTGTTTTGATCATTTATGTGGTTTTGCCACACCCCCGTGATTTTGCATATGTATGACTGATCCATTTATATGTCCATGATTTTCAGCTAGCATGACCTGTTTATTTAAAATATAAATTTGTTACATTTATAGGATGCAGCTTTCTACCATTTGTATTGTTCTATTCCTGA
Organism: Dendrobates tinctorius; assembly: GCF_039654945.1. Lineage (NCBI taxonomy): Eukaryota > Metazoa > Chordata > Amphibia > Anura > Dendrobatidae > Dendrobates > Dendrobates tinctorius. The sequence goes on along the minus strand of NW_027362038.1, from coordinate 780,486 downwards.
CACTGGAGGGGCTTATAAACTTATGAAGTATATAGTTTGAGGTCTGGGATTTGACAATATGTGGCTAGTTTTCTGACTGTTTCGGATAACATGATAAATGATTTTAGCTTTTGTCTAGTCTCACTTGAACATAGGTCAATACTAAATAGTCTCCTGATGAGTTGCCTTTGGTGAGGACAATGAAATGAGAGGCTTGGAGTGTGAATACGTCACCTCACCCTATATACTGAACTGTGGGGTACATGTTTTTTCTATTAGTCACCTACTAACTAACCTTCAGGGGGTGAATTATGGGTATAGTTTTACATTTGGAGTTAATAAGGTTTAGTTTTATTCTTTTGTCAGCAAAGATGAGGAATCTCAAGAGACAACCCATTTAAGAAGATTCAATTTTGGTTAAAACTATTCCAACATTTTGAACATAAAAAAGGCTTCTCCCCTATGTGACGTCTCTGATGTTTATTAACAGTTGATTTCCATGTAAAATATTTCCCACATTAAGAAAAATGAAAATGGCTCCTTCTTTATGTGACTGCTCTGATAGCGGTCAAGAAGATCCTTCTGGTTAAAATATTTCCCACAGTCTTAACAGGAAAAAGGCTTCTCCCCTGTGTGAGTTCTCTGGTGGGTAACAACATTTGATTTCTGTGCAAAACATTTCCCACATTCTAAACATGAAAAAGGCTTCTCCCCTGTGTGGATTCTCTGGTGCTTAACACAATCTGATTTACTGTTAAAACATTTCCCACATTCTGAACAGGAAAAAGGCTTCTCCCCTGTGTGGATTCTCTGGTGCTTAACACAATCTGATTTACTGTTAAAACATTTCCCACATTCTGAACAGGAAAAAGGCTTCTCCCCTGTGTGAGTTCTTTGGTGGGTAACAAAATATGATTTATGTGCAAAACATTTCCCACATTCTGAACATGAAAAAGGCTTCTCCCCTGTGTGAGTTCTCTTATGGGTAACAAAATGTGATTTCTGTGCAAAACATTTCCCACATTCTGAACATGAAAAAGGCTTCTCCCCTGTGTGAGTTCTTTGGTGGGTAACAAAATATGATTTATGTGCAAAACATTTCCCACATTCTGAACAGGAAAAAGGCTTCTCCCCTGTGTGTGTTCTCTGATGGGCAACAAAATTTGATTTCTGTGCAAAACATTTCCCACATTCTGAACATGAATATGAATTCTTTGCTTTAGGAGCAGTTTTTTTTTTATTGCTTCTTTTGTGACTTTGATTTTCCTTAGTAGTCAGTAGTGAATCAGAAGATGGGACCTGTTTCATAGGATCAGATGACAGATCTTTGCTGTGAATGGATGATGATATATCTGGAGTAATGGCATTCACTTCAGTTGTATCTTGTAGGATCTCAAGAACATCAGATTTAAAAATTGAAGATGTCAGCTGTCCCTCTGATCTCCTGGTACAGTCATCTGCTAAGATAAAAAAACAATTCTTTTTTAATAAAATATCCTTGAGTTTTATATTTTTGAACATTTCTACTTAAACTGTCCATAAAAATGGCAAGCTATGTAAAAGCTTAAATTATTTACCAAGACAATGACACTTCACAGTCTAATAGAAAACCTTGTTATGTAGGTGAAAAAAATACCAATTCTCATCTCACAAAAAACAAGTCCCCACTCAGGTCCATCATCTGTCAATGGAAAAACAGAGGTTCCCACACTATTAGTGGCTCAAAGGCTGTTGAAAAGCAACAGGTTTTCTATAAACCAATCCAGCAAAATCCGCTCTCACTTCGGAGTCTTGCAGTGTGCGCAAACAACATTTAGGATCTCTGTATTTAGCAATATTATAGTGAGAAGAATCCACTTAATTTGCGGTGTGTGTCTCCTGGAGCACAATCTGGGCACTATGTGCTGGGTAATAAAATGGCAAATGTGTAATTTTCCCTCTCCAACATCCACTGCGTATTAATTTCCAGAAAGTGGCTGTGGAGTCAAAATATTCACTCCTCCTAAGGATTATAACCCTCAGTGAATTAATTTATAAAATGGAATCACTTTATGGGGATTTCGACTGTTCTGGTTTTCTGTCATTTAGTTATATTAGGGCTTCTGCATATGGTGTGTCCAATCTCATCTGGGATCTGTTCCTGCTGTCCAGCTGGAGTAATCTGCTCCCTACTTCAGCCAATTGGAAAGTACCACACCCTACTAAAGCGCAAAGCACATGGCCGGAATCTGCCAGATACAGCGCTGTTCTCCTCTGGTTCAGTCCTCTGTGCTCAGCTTGCGGCTTGTGTATTTGTTTCCTGCTGTGACCGTGGCCCGTTTACTGACTACTCTTGTGTCTTCTGATTCTGTATTCTGTCCTTCTGGTTCTGACCCAGCTACCTGACTATTCTTCTTGCCATCGAACACCACAGAATAGCAGGTAACACCATGGTCCAAGCCTAGGGGTCCCAGTGTAATGTCAAATCCATGTGAGGGTGTTATAGGGTGATGAGCAAGGCAATCCTTGGGATATGGAAAGCAGAGAAGATAGAGCCAAGCATGTTCCTGGTGGACATCTTTTGAGCTGCCAGGTGACCATGAACAGTGCTCCCAATACATTGTGTCTGCAAACTATTCCAGCAAGATCTGCATTCAAATAGCTAAATGGCGCTCCTTCCCTTCTGAACACTGCCATGTGCCCAGACAGTAGTGTACAACCGTATGTAGGGTATAGTGCGAAGCTGGAAAATAATTTGTAAGATCCATTTATTTTCTATTATCCTTTGTGAAAAATTCCAAACTTACCACCACATAAAGTGACACACGTCAGATATTAATAATGGGGCCTGATTAGGAACTACTGAAATGATCAAACTCCACAGTCTCCATCAGTAATAAATGAGAAACTAGTGGTGAAACCTCTCTGGGGTAATTAGAGTATGGGTCTCAGAGACTTCACAATCTAAACTATCGTAAGCTCCAATATTTTCTGTCAGATGAGTTTCAAGAAGAAATATTAGGCATTTAAAGAGAACTGTGTATAAGGCCGGGTTCACACCTCCTGATATTTCCGGTACCGGAGACGTCCATGTGTGTAATATTTGTGGCAAAATGTGACAACCGTATACCGCCCGTGTGCAGTATCAGTACCACATGGGCGGCCGGCAGGGAAGAAGCGGTACAGTAAGCACTGTTCCCCGCCGGCGGGTGCTGAAGACACTCTCATTATTCTCCTCTGCTCTGCCAACGGGGAGAATGAGGAGAGTTCTATTAAAGTCAGAATGATGATAGTAGGTGCGGGCTTTTGGGATTATTACTCCCATCAACCTACACCTGCTGCTGCTAAGTACAGTGACAGCAGGAGCGGATGATGGGAGTATTCCTCACCCACCGCCTGCACTAAAACTAAATAAATGAATGAAAATACCGGTGTTGGATCCCCTGTATTTTCTATAACCTGTCTGGCAAAACTCACAACTGGGGGCTGCAACCCTCAGCTGTCAGCTTCAGAAAGGCTGGTTATCCAGAATAGAGGGGTCGTCACACTGTTTTTTTAATTATTTAAATAAATTATTTTAAAAAAACGGCATGGAGTACCCCCCATTTTTGACAACCAGCCTTGCTGAAGCTGACAACTGGGGGGCTGGTATTCTTAGGCTTGTAAGGGGCCATGGATATTGACCCCCCAGCCTAAAAATAGCAGCCTGCAGCTGCCCAGAAAAGGCACATCTATTAGATGCGTCAATTTTGGTGCTTTGCACTTAGGTGTTAGATGAGTATAACTGTGTTTGCTATTTTTGAAAAAGGAAAACTGTTTTGTTTTATTTCTAATAAAAGACCTTATTCTGGCTGTGTCTTTATTTACCATGTAACTATGGGGTTCTTAATGGATAAACACTTTTCCATTACTAAGGCTAGTTTCACATTTGCGATTCTGGGCGCAGCGACGGCCTGCGCACGGCCACCGCTAAGCCCCGCCCCCTGCCGCGCCTCCTCCGGTAGCTCCACCTACCGGCGCACGACGCTGCATGCTTCCTGCGTCCCCTATCTTTATCACTGGGGATGCAGGTCATGCGCAGTCTGTTTGGCGGCGCAAGCGTCCTTCTGACGGTGCGCCGACCAGTGCCGAACGCAACCTGTTGCATTTTGGTTGCGCTCGGCGCACCATCAAAAGGACGCATGCGCCGTCAAACGCAGACTGCTCATGACTTGTGTCCCCAGTGATAAAGATAGGGGACGCAGGACGCATGCAGCGTCTTGCGCAGGTAGGCGGAGCTACCAGAGGAGGCGCGGCAGGGGGCGCTGCGCCCAGAATCGCAAATGTGAAACTAGCCTAAGCCATGGGCTTGATGTCACCTGACAATACAAGGGTGACATCAACACCACAAACCCACAAACATACAAATACGAACCCCATTTCCCACAGCTACAGGGCAAGTGGGAAGAGCTAGGAAAAGCATCAGAATTGGCACATCTAATAGACATGCTTTTTCTGGGAAGCTGCGGGCTGGTTATTGTTGAATCTGTATTTGTAGTTTTCAGTTAATGAGATTCTCGTGCTTCGGGGTGGGGTTGTGGGAGTGGCTGTGGGTTTGGCTGTGGGTTGGGCTGTGGGTGGGGCCTTATGTGGTGCTCTGCGTACATATTCATCTGTATTGGTTTATGACACTGATCTGCTGTGAATGCATTTTCTGGTTAACCTCTGGCTTCTGGTGAGGGTGATGGAGCTGGCTGTACTGACAGAGTAGTGAGTTCTCTATCTGGACTCCCTCTGTTGGTGAAAGGAGGTAATGAAGCTGATCTAAATGGCAGAGACCTGCCACCTGAGGAGGAGGACTGCGATTGGACATTAGGAGTCTTTGATTGGATTTAACCCCTTCACTACCAAGGGTGGTTTGCACGTTAACTACCGGGCCAATTTTTACAATTCTGACCACTGTACCTTTATGAGGTCATAACTCTGGAACGCTTTCATGGATCCTGGTGATTCTGACATTGTTTTCTCGTGACACATTGTACTTCATGTTAGTGGTAAAATTGCATTCAAATAACTTGCGTTTATTTGTGAAAAAAACGGAAATTTGGCGAAAATTTTGAAAATTTCGCAATTTTCCAACTTTGAATTTTTATGCCCTTAAATCACAGCGATACGGCACACAAAAAACTTAATACATAACATTTCCCACATGTTTACTTTACATCAGCACAATTTTGCAACCAAAATTTTTTTTTGCTAGGAAGTTATAAGGGTTAAAAATTGACCAGCGATTTCTCATTTTTGCAACACCATTTTATTTTTAGGGACCACTTCACATTTGAAGCCACTTTGAGGGGTCTATATGATAGAAAATACCCAAAAGTGACACCATTCTAAAAACTGCACCCCTCAAGGTGCTTAAAACCACATTCAAGAAGTTTATTAACCCTTTAGGTGCGTCACAGGAATTTTTTGAATATTAAAAAAAAAATGAACATTTAACTTTTTTTCACAAAAAAAATACTTCAGGTTCAATTTTCTTTATTTTACCAAGGGTAACAGGAGAAATTGGACTGCAAAAGTTATTGTGCAATTTGTCCTGACTACGCTGATACCTGATATGTGGGGGGGAACCACTGTTTCGGCGCATGGCAGAGCTCAGAATGGAAGGAGCGCCGTTTGACTTTTTCAATGCAAAATTGGCTGGAATTCAGATCGGACGCCATGTCACGTTTGGCGAGCCCCTGATGTACCTAAACAGTGGAAACCCCCCCAAGTGACCCCATTTTGGAAACTAGACCCCCCAAGGAACTTATCTAGATATGTGGTGAGAACTTTGAACCCACAAGGGCTTCACAGAAGTTTATAACGTACAGCGGTACAATTAAAAAATCATATTTTTTCCACAAAAATGATCTTTTCACCCACAATTTTTATTTTTCCAAGGGTAACAGGACCCTAAAAGTTATTGTGCAATTTGTCCTGAGTACGCTGATACCCCATATGTGGGTGTAAATGACTATTTGGGCGCATAGCAGAGCTCGGAAGGGAAGCAGCGCCATTTGACGTTTTTGGCTAGAATTGAGATCGGACACCATGTCGCGATTGGAAAACCCCTGATGTACCAAAACAGTGGAAACCCCCCACAAATGACACCATTTTGGAATCTAGACCCCCCCAAGGAACTTATCTAGATGTGTGGTGAGAACTTTGAACCCCCAAGGGCTTCACAGAAGTTTATAACGTACAGCAGTACAATTAAAAAATCATATTTTTTCCACAAAAATGATCTTTTCACCCTCAATTCTTATTTTTCCAAAAGTAACAGGACCCTAAAAGATATTGTGCAATTTATCCTGAGTACGCTGATACCCCACATGTGGGTGTAAACCACTATTTGGGCGTATGGCAGAGCTCGGAAGGGAAGCAGCGCCATTTGACGTTTTTGGCTGGAATTGAGATCGGACACCATGTCGCATTAGGAAAGCCCCTGATGTACCAAAACAGTAGAAACCCCCCACAAATGACACCATTTTGGAAACTAGACCCCTCAAGGAACTTATCTAGATGTGTGGTGAGCACTTTGAACCCCCCAGTGCTTCACTGAAGTTTATAACGTCCGGGCGTGAAAATAAAAAAAATCGTATTTTTTCCACAAACATGATCTTTTAGTCCCCATTTTTTTATTTTCCCAAGGGTAACAGGAGAAATTGGACCCCAAAAGTTGTTGTCCAATTTGTGCTGAGTACGCTGATACCTCATATGTGGGAGAAAACTACTGTATGGGCACACGTCAGGGCTCGGAAGGGAAGTAGTGACGTTTTGGAATGCAGACTTTGATGGAATGATCTGCGGGTGTCATGTTGCGTTTGGAGAGCCCCTGATGTACCTAAACAGTGGAAACCCCCCACAAGTGACCCCATTTTGGAAACTAGACCCCCTAATGAACTTATCTAGATGTGTGGTGAGCACTTTGAACCCCCCAGTGCTTCACAGAAGTTTATAACGACCGGGCGTGAAAATAAAAAAATCGTATTTTTTCCACAAACATGATCTTTTAGTCCCCATTTTTTTATTTTCCCAAGGGTAACAGGAGAAATTGGACCCCAAAAGTTGTTGTCCAATTTGTCCTGAGTACGCTGATACCTCATATGTGGGAGAAAACTACTGTATGGGCACACGTCGGGGCTCGGAAGGGAAGTAGTGACGTTTTGGAATGCAGACTTTGATGGAATGGTCTGCGGGTGTCATGTTGCGTTTGGAGAGCCCCTGATGTACCTAAACAGTGGAAACCCCCCACAAGTGACCCCATTTTGGAAACTAGACCCCCTAATGAACTTATCTAGATGTGTGGTGAGCACTTTGAACCCCCCAGTGCTTCACAGAAGTTTATAACGACCGGGCGTGAAAATAAAAATATCGTATTTTTTCAACAAACATCATCTTTTAGTCCCCATTTTTTTTTATTTTCCCAAGGGTAACAGGAGAAATTGGACCCCAAAAGTTGTTGTCCAATTTGTCCTGAGTACGCTGATATCTCATATGTGGGAGAAAACTACTGTATGGGCACACGTCGGGGCTCGGAAGGGAAGTAGTGACGTTTTGGAATGCAGACTTTGATGGATTGGTATGCGGGTGTCATGTGCATTTGGAGAGCCCCTGATGTACCTAAACTATTGAAACTCCCCACAAGTGACCCCATTTTGGAAACTAGACCCCCCACGGAGCTTATCTAGATGTGTGGAGAGCACTTTGAACCCCCAAGTGCTTCACAGAAGTTTATAACGCCTGGGCGTGAAAATAAAAAAAACATTTTTTTCCGCAAAATTATATTTTTGCCCCCAATTTTTTATTTTCCTAAGGGTAACAGGAGAAATTGGACCCCAAACGTTGTTGTCCAATTTGTCCTGAGTACGCTGATATCTCATATGTGGGAGAAAACTACTGTATGGGCACACGTCGGGGCTCGGAAGGGAAGTAGTGACGTTTTGGAATGCAGACTTTGATGGATTGGTATGCGGGTGTCATGTGCATTTGGAGAGCCCCTGATGTACCTAAACTATTGAAACTCCCCACAAGTGACCCCATTTTGGAAACTAGACCCCCCACGGAGCTTATCTAGATGTGTGGAGAGCACTTTGAACCCCCAAGTGCTTCACAGAAGTTTATAACGCCTGGGCGTGAAAATAAAAAAAACATTTTTTTCCGCAAAATTATATTTTTGCCCCCAATTTTTTATTTTCCTAAGGGTAACAGGAGAAATTGGACCCCAAAAGTTGTTTTGTAATTTGTCCTGAGTAGGCTGATACCCTACATGTGGGGGTAAAACACTGTTTGGGCACATGGCAGAGCTTGGAAGGGAAGGAGCACCATTTGACTTTTTCAACGCAGAATTGGCTGGAATTGAGATCAGACGCCATGTTGCCTTTGGAGAGCACCTGATGTGCCCAAACAGTGGAAACCCCCAATTATAACTCCAACCCTAACCTCAACACACCCCTAACCCTAATCTGAGCCCTAGCCCTAACCCTAACCCTAACCCTAGCCCTAACCCTAGCCCTAACCCTAACCCTAGCCTTAACCCTAGCCCTAACCCTAGCCCTAACCCTAGCCCTAACCCTAGCCCTAACCCTACCCTAACCCTAGCGGGAAAATGGAAATAAATACATTTTCTTTTAGTTTTATTATTTTTCCCTAACTAAGGGGGTGATATCGGGGGGTTTGATTTACTATTTATGGCGGTTTTTATGTTTGGCGGCTGTCGCACGCTAAAAGACACTTTTTATTGTAAAAATAGTTTTTGCATCACCACATATTGTGAGCTATAATTTTTCCGTATTTTGACCCACCGAGTCATGTGAGGTCTTATTTTTTGCGGGACGAGTTGTCGTTTTTATTGGTACCATTTTCGGGCACGTGACATTTTTTGATCGCTTTTTATTCCGATTTTTGGGATGCAGAATGAACAAAAACCAGCTTTTCATGAATTTCTTTTGGGGGGTGCGTTTACACCGTTCCGCGTGCGGTAAAATTGATAACGCGTTTTTATTCTTCGGGTCAGTACGGTTACAGCGATACCTCATTTAGGTCTTTTTTTATGTTTTGTCGGTTTTTTGCAATGAAAACAATTTTATATAAAAAATAATTATTTTTGTATCGCTTTATTCTGCGAGCTATAACTTTTTTATTTTTTTGCGGATGATGCTGTATGGTGGCTCGTTTTTTGCGGGACAAGATGACGTTTTCAGCGGTACCATGGATATTTATATGCGTCTTTTTGATCGCGCGTTATTACACTTTTTGTTCGGTGGTATGATAATAAATCATTATTTTTTGCTTCGTTTTTTATTTTTATTTTTTAAGGGGTTCGCTAAAGGGGTTAACTAATGGGACAGTTTTATAGGGCAGGTCATTACGGACGCGGCGATACCAAATATGTGTACTTTTATTGTTTTGTTTTTTTTTTATTTTCAAAAAATGGATTTATTGGGGAATATTTTTTTTTTTTTTAACTAATTTATTTAGCGATTTTTTTTAAATTATTTTTAACACTTTTTTTTTTTTTTTTTTTACTTTATTACCTTGTCCCAGGTGGGACATCACTGTCCTGTGACAGATCGCTGATCTGTCACATCACAGATCACTGTGACAGATCAGCGATCTGTCACAGGCACTGCTGCAGACTTCCTCATGCCTGCGCTTTGCAGGCACTGAGGAAGCCAGCTTCCTCAGGCCCCCGAAGGCCCCCGTCGCCATCTTGGATTCGGGGGCCTGGAGGAAGGGAGTCCCCCGCAGCAGCGCTGCACATTGCGCTGCCGTGGGGGGCTCAGGGAAGCAAGGAGGGAGCCCCCTCCCTGCCGATGCTTCCCTTTAACCCCCGGTACACCGCGATCGCGTTTGATCGCGGTGTGCAAGGGGTTAACGTGTCGGGGGCGGTCCGTGACCGCCCCTGACACATTGTGCCGGGTGTCAGCTATGATAATTAGCTGACACTCGGCCGCGATCAGCGGCGCTCACCACGTGGGCGCCGCTGATCGCGATGACGTAATATTCCGTCCATGGTAATTAGGTCCATGGTCACATGGACGGAATATTACGTCAATTGTAGGTAAGGGGTTAAGGCAGCCGACTCCCTATTTTCTTGCTGGTGATTTCTCCTGCCTGTGGCTTCTGGTTTCCAGTTCGGTTCCTGCCTTCTCAAAGCTAAGTTTGCTCTGCTATTGTTCATTTGAGTTTTGGTCTGGTTACTTAGTTTTTTGTGTTCAACCAGCCCCGGCTGGGGCTGTGCTGAATTCCCATTTTTGTCTCTGATTATTTCAGTTTGTTTTTGTCCCTGATCAGTTGATCTCTTTTGCTCTGTCTTCAGAAACGTTTTGCACACACATTTGCTGTGGGTGGTGTACAACCGAAGTTTCTTTTGGCAATTACTCTGATCTGCTCCTTATCCACATTTTCCGCTAAGGTTTTTGTGGATTCAGGAGCGGCTCTGAACCTGATGGACTTGGATTTTGCTAAACGTTGTGGTTTTCCTATGACACCTCTGCGGACGCCTATTCCTTTGAGGGGTATTGATGCTACTCCTTTGGTGAAGAATAAACCTCAGTTTTGGACCCAGGTGATAATGCGGGTCGCCCCAGACCACCAAGAAAATTGCAGATTTTTGGTCTTGCATAATTTGCATGATACCATTGTTCTGGGTTTTCCCTGGTTGCAAATTCATAATCCAGTTTTGGATTGGAAATCTGTATCTGTGGTGATTTGGGGTTGTCGGTGTGCTCTTGGCGACACTCCTGTTTTCTCCACCTCTCCCCAGTCGCATGATGTTCCCGACTATTTGGCTGATTTTTAGGATGTATTTAATGAGAGTAAGTCTGCGTCTTTGCCTCCTCATTGGAGTTATGACTGTGCAATTGAGTTGAGGCCTGGGTGTAAATTTCCCAAGGGTCGACTTTTCAATTTATCTGTACCCGAACACGAGGCTATGCGATCTTATATTAAGGAGTCATTGGAAAAGGGTCATATTAGACCATCCTCTTCACCCTTAGGTGCAGGGGGTTTTTTTGTGGCCAAGAAAGATCGTTCATTAAGGCCTTGTATTGACTATCGTTCCCTCAACAAAATTACGGTTAAATATCAGTATCCGTTACCCCTGATTTCTGATTTATTCTCCAGAGTTAAAGGTGCTTGCTGGTTTACTAAGCTTGATCTCAGGGGGGCGTATAATCTTATTCGCATCAAGCATGGGGATGAGTGGAAGACGGCGTTTAATACTCCGGAGGGACATTTTGAGTACCTGGTGATGCCTTTTGGGCTCACTAATGCCCCTTCTGTCTTCCAATCCTTTATGAATGATATTTTCCGGGACTTTGTGGATAAGTTTTTGATCATCTATTTGGATGATATTTTGATCTTTTCTAGTGATTGGGATTCTCATGTGGAACATGTTCGGACTGTGTTCCGGATTTTGAGGGAGAATTCCCTGTATGTTAAGGGATGGAAGTGCCTTTTTGGTGTACAGAGGATTTCATTTTTGGGATTTATTTTGTCTCCGTCAACTACTGAAATGGACCCGGCCAAGGTGCAGGCCATTTATGATTGGGTTCAGCCCACTTCTTTGAAGGCTCTCCAGAAGTTTTTGGGTTTTGCAAATTTTTATCGTAAATTTATAGCTAATTTTTCTGGTATTGCCAAACCACTGACTGATTTAACTAAGAAGGGTGTTGATGTGCTGAATTGGTCTTCAGAGGCTGTTTCGGCTTTTCAGGAGCTGAAGCGGAGGTTCACTTCTGCTCTGGTTTTATGGCAACCTGATGTCTCACTTCCTTTTGAGGTAGACGCTTCAGAGATTGGTGCAGGAGCTGTTTTGTCCCAAAAAGATCCGGTGATGTCTAAAATGAATCCCTGTGCCTTCTTTTCCCGAAAGTTCTCCCCATCTGAACGCAAATATGATGTGGGGAATCGGGAATTGTTAGCCATGAAATGCGCATTTGAGGAGTGGAGACATTGGTTGGAGGGAGCTAGACATCAAGTTGTGGTCCTCACTGACCACAAGAATTTGATTTACCTTGAGTCGGCCAAACGCTTGAATCCTAGACAGGCTAGGTGGGCCTTGTTTTTTTACTCGTTTTAATTTTGTGGTCTCCTTTCTTCCAAGAAAGTTAAGGCAGACGCCCTTTCTAGGAGTTTCTTTGCTGATTCTCCTATTGTGACCAAGCCTACTACCATCCTAGGTGAGGGGGTAGTTCTTTCTGCCATCTCGCCCGATTTGAGATGTGCTCTGGAAGAATTTCAGGAGGACAAACCTGAGCGTTGTCCTATGGGAAAGTGTATGTTCCTGACCAGTGGAGGAAGAGAGTGATGTCTGAAGTTCATTGCTCCGCATTGGCTGGTCATCCAGGTATTTTTGGTACCAGAGATTTAGTGAGTCTGTCTTTTTGGTGGCCTGCCTTATCTCGTGATGTCAGGAATTTTGTGCAGTCCTGTGGGACTTGTTCCCAGTCTAAACCCTGTTCTCGCTCTAGTGGGTTGTTGATGCCCTTGCCATGGATTTCAATGGATTTTATTTCTGATCTTCCTGTCTCTCAGAGAATTACTGTTATCTGGGTGATTTGTGATAAATTCTCTAAGATGGTCCATCTTGTACCACTCCCAAAGATGCCATCTTCCTCAGAGTTGGTACCCTTGTTTTTACAACAGGTGGTTCAGTTGCATGGAATTCCTGAGAACATTGTATCGGACAGAGGAGTTCAGTTTGTTTCCAGATTCTGGAAAGCTTTTTGCTCCAAGCTGGGAATTCAGTTGTCCTTCTCATCTGAGTTTCACCCTCAGACTAATGGGCAGACAGAGAGAACAAACTAGACTTTGGAGTCCTATTTAAGATGTTTTATATCTGCTGATCAGGATGATTGGGTCTCATTTTTGCCCTTGGCCGAATTCGCTTTAAATAATAGAGCTAGTTCTGCCACCTTGATGTCGCCCTTTTTCTGTAACTTTGGGTTTCATCCTCGATTTTCTTCAGGGCAAGTGGAATCTTCAGCCTACCCAGGTGTTGACACTGTTGTAGAGAGAATGCAGCAGATTTGGGACCAAGTGGTGGATAAGTTGTCTCTCTCCCAGGAAAAGGCCCAGTGGTTTTCCAACCGGCATAGGACCATTGGTCCCCGGTTTAAAGTGCGTGATATGGTTTGGTTATCATCAAAGAATATCTCTATGAAGGTGGCTTCTCCAAAGTTCAAGCCAAGATTTATTGGACCTTGCAAGATTTTGGAGATTCTTAATCCGGTTTCTTTTCGATTGGCTCTTCCTGTTACGTTTAAGATCCATAACGTGTTTCATAAGTCGCTGTTGAAGAGGTTTGTTGAGCCAGTAGTTCCTATGGCGGCACCTCCTGACCCTGTATTGGTTAAAGGTAATGTGGAATATGAGGTAGAGAAAATACTGGATTCTCGTCTGGCTAGACGGAGACTCCAGTATTTGGTCAAGTGGAAGGGTTATGGCCAGGAGGACAATTCTTGGGTCTCTGCCTCTGATATTCATACCAATAGATTGGGCCCATCCTGATCTGACCTGGTGGCGTGGATGAGGATGGATGTGGATGAGGGTTTGGCGACCCCTTCTCAAGGGGGGCTACTGTTGTGAATGCATTTTCTGGTTCACCTCTGGCTTCTGGTGAGGGTGATGGAGCTGGCTGTGCTGACAGAGGAGTAGTGAGTTCTCTATCTGGACTCCCTCTGTTGGTGAAAGGAGGTAATGAAGCTGATCTAAATGGCAGAGACCTGCCACCTGAGGAGGAGGACTGCGATTGGACATCAGGAGTCTTTGATTGGATTTAAGACAGCCGACTCCCTATTTTCTTGCTGGTGATTTCTCCTGCCTGTGGCTTCTGGTTTCCAGTTCGGTTCCTGCCTTCTCAAAGCTAAGTTTGCTCTGCTATTGTTCATATGAGTTTTGGTCTGGTTACTTAGTTTTTTGTGTTCAGCCAGCCCCGGCTGGGGCAGTGCTGAATTCCCATTTTTGTCTCTGATTATTTCAGTTTGTTTTTGTCCCTGATCAGTTGATCTCTTTTGCTCTGTCTTCAGAATATACCTGAGTGCTGATATAGGGATTTTTCCTATCAGACGTGCTGGACATCTTTTTGGCAGGGTTTTTTCGGATTGCAGACAGCAGCTTTCCTTTGCTATCCTTTCTAGTTAGTGTGGGCCCCACCATTTGCTCATCCTATCTTTCTATCTGTGTTTGTGTTTTCATCTTGTTTCACCGGCAATACATGTTGGGCGCTGTCTATTCCTTTGGGGTCTGCTCTGGGGCAGGTTAGATTTTCCCTTTTCTTTCTTTAGGCTTATTTAGTTCTCCGGCCGTGACAAGGCGTCTAGGACCACCGTAGGCATGCTCCACGGCTACTGCTAGTTGTTGTGGATAAGATCAGGGGTCTGCAATCCGCTAGTTACCAACCTCTCCGGTTTTCTGGGCTTAGCATGCTTTTTGTTTTTCCTCCTCGGTGACTCATTCATAACACTGATCCTTCAGTGACCTGCCCCCTATTTTACATAAAAAATTACATCCAGAAAAATGTCACCGGTGATGGCGGCACCTGCGCAGTACCATCTATAAGTAAGAGGTAGAGGCTATTGGACAGGCGCCGCCAGTGTCATGTGAAAAATTTTTTTTCTAAGCCTCACAATAGCCACAATATTATAGGCATTATCAACAATAATATCAACACTATTATATGCATTATGTAAAAATGGGGGGCAGGTCAGTGAGGGATCAGTGACCTGTCATAAGCCAATACAGATGCATATGTAATTAGAGCACCACATAAAGCCCCGCCCACAGCCACGCCCCAGAGCACGAGAATCTCATTAACTGAAAACTACAAATACAGATTAAACAACAACCACAAGACGGATTTCACCACCAGGTATCAATGCAATCAGTATAACAGCGCCGACCTGACAGTGTCTGTAGGTTACTGAGCACAATCCTGCTGACGGGTTCCCTTTAAATTTAGATCTTAGACATTTGGAAGAGGCAATGGAGAGATTTTTTTCAAGACTATCAGGGAGTTACAGACTCACATTAGGCAGGAAGGCCGATCCCACCACAATCAAACTATCATACAGAATGAGCAGGTTAAAAAAAGACATAGAACAAAAAAAATGTTATATCCCCAACAACAATGTATGTACTAGGGGAGAACACTAAACTGGAGTTGCCCTCATTTATGGTGGACCATTGGAGCTACTATGAATCCTGACCAGAAGAGGAGAGAATGTATTAGCGCCACCATTTCAGGAGAGATTGTGCAGTAATCTGAATTCCTTAGGATGGAAAACATAATGGAATTCATGACGTTTAGTAAATCTATGAAACCAGGGCTGGAGCCAACACATCTCCTGCAGGCGGGAATAAATGTATATTACAGCCCTCAGCCACGCACAGCTTAGAGATATATCATGGCACAGGTGGAATGTTTGTCCTGTTGATTATCACAATCCTCCTTGAAGTTAGTTGGTTTTAAAAGAAATTGAAATTTCAGGCTAAAGGGAAACTCTGTTATTGTACAGAAAATTGACACTTACCGTATTTTTTGAACGATAAGACGCACCTAGGTTTTAGTGGAGGAAATTAGGAAAAACAAATTGAAGCAAAAAATGTGGTCAATTCTGTACTTAATATCCCCTATCCTGGTATATATGGTCCTCACATCCCCATTCTGATACACATGGCCACCTCATCCCCATCCTGGCATGCATGGCCTCATCCCTATCCTGGTATGCATGGCCCCTCATCTCATCCTAGTATGCATGTATCCCTCATCCCTATCCTGGTATGCATGACCCCATCATCCCTATCCTGGTATGCAGGGTCCCCATCTCGTCCTGGTATGCATGGTACCATCATCCCTATCCTGGTATGCATGGTCCCATCCCTATCCTGGTATGCATGGCCCGTCATCTCATCCTAGTATGCATGTATCCCTCATCCCTATCCTGGTATGCATGACCCCATCATCCCTATCCTGGTATGCAGGGCCTCATTTTGTCCTAGTATGCATGGCCCCATCTCGTCCTGGTATGCAAGGCCCCATCTCGTCTTGGTATGCATGGCCCCATCTCGCCCTGGTATGCATGGTCCCATCTCATCCTGGTGTGCATGGCCCCATCTCATCCTGGTATGCAGGGCCCCATCTCGTCCTGGTATGCATGGTACCATCATCCATATCCTGGTATGCAGGGTCCCCTATCTCCTCCTAGTATGCATGGTACTATCATCCCTATCCTGGTATGCATGTCCCCATCCTTATCCTGGTATGCATGGCCCTGTAGGAGGAAGGACCGGAACAATAAAGGCAACAGTGTGGGAATGCCACTAGTGTGGCAGGGGAACAGAGAACCTGACCGGGACAGACCTGTGACCTCTGCTGCAAAGGGCGAGTCTGATATAAAAAGGGGGGTGCGCTGGAACCTGGGGCTTCTGGCGGAAAGACAGGAGGTGCAGCAGAGGAAGGTTTGCTCCCTCCCTGCGGATAACACTACTGACGACAAACTGCGCTTGTGTGCGCACCCCCCAACATCCAGCAACAGCACCAGTGACCACTTACTGCTGCCGGATGCCGACCCTACGCGACTGCAGGCAGGAAGCGCTGACCATACTGTGCAACGCTTAACAGCAGACAGTGTAGAGTGCATGACTCCCGTCGGAGACTTTCACTTTACATCTGCGGCTGCGGCCTTGATACTAGAACCCTCCACCTCATCTGGACATACAGCAGCCCACCAAAAGGTCCCGGACTCTTCTTCGCCGCTAAGAGACAGCGCCTCCGGTACATCGAGGACCGCTTCCTCAACGTGACGCGCCGTCTGCGGCGCCATCGTGGAATCTTTCAACCACCTCCCTTCGGACAACAGAGTCTGATAAGTTGAACACTACCGTTTTTTCCTCTCCCGCCGTTAGCAATTCTTTTTTTGTTGTTACCACTGTTGACAGCTGAAGTCAAGCTGTCACTGCATAATACTGAACTTCCACATATTTGCCCGCGCAATACTTCTGTGCATCTTGTATATATTAACTCCCTGCATGGAGAAAGCGTTGTTATCTTTTTCTCTGGGTATATAAAAACACCCATTAGCACTTGCTCTGTTTTCTGCTCGTCACTGCATCCAACGCACCTGCTGGTAGCCTACAGCCCCATCCCGTCCTGGTATGCAGGGCCCCATACTTATAAGTGGCCCCCACCCTCATTCCTATCCTGGTATGCATGGCCCTATCAGAAAACATTAAAAAAACAAACCATTACACTTACCTACCCGGCGCTCCCTTGCAGCCTCCTGCTCCGGTGCCAGCAACTGCTTTAAGCTTGTAAGCAGCGCTGAGAACAGTGAGAATTCATGAATATTCATTTCTCTTACGTAGTTGCACACGTGACCGCCAGTAGCAGCAGGAAGCCGGTGGCTGACACTGCGTGCTACTGAAGAGCAATGAATACTCACTGTCCTTTGTGTCCACAGTCCTGGCAGCTGTGCTCTGCTTGTGAGCAGTACATGACGTCCCTGCCATGCGCTGCTTACAAGCATATAGCAGTTCCTGGCACCAGAGCAGGACGCTGCGAGGGAGCGCGGGGTAAGTAAGTGTAATGATTTGTTTTTTAATGTTTTCTGATGGGGCCATGCATACAAGGATTTGGATGGGAGCCAATTATAAGGATGGGGCCATGCATACCAGGACCGAGGTGGGGGGTGTAATCAGATCAAGATACTATTATTAAAGAGAAATGAATATTCATTGCCCTTCAAGCCCATGGGAGTGGAATGCAGTGAATATTCATTTCTCTTTAGCAGCGGGAACAGGAGTTAGCCGCAGCCACCGGCTCCAGCCTCCTGTGACCCGATGCTCCGCCGATGCCGTTCCCCCACCTACCCATCATAGCCAGAGTCGGTACATCCGGACTATAAGATGTACCCCGCATTTTCCTCAAGCATCTTATAGTCCGAAAATTATGCTACTTTTAACACAAATTGAAAAGTCAGGATAAAGAGAAACTCTGCTGTTATTGTACAGAAATTCACACTCGGCCTCACTGCACATTTACTGTTGTCGATCATAAAAGGGAAGTTTGGCCAGAAAGACTGGACCTGGTCTTGTAGGGACCATGAGACATTCAGCAGCACAGAAGGGAGAGAAGATTCATCCGATAAGATCTCAGGGATCTAGGAAGCCAACAGCATCATTACCCTCCGCTTTCTCTTACAGGCCCATCATAATATTTTTCTTCAAGTGATTTTCTAACCTGTCAGCACATTCTACATACGCTGTCATTAGGCTTTATAGTTACAGATCTGGGCAGGTAACGGTCAGCGTCTCCTAATCCCAGGGGTTAGGTGGATCCTCCAGGTTGTAAGTTCTATAGAAAAGGGCTTTCAATGCCCAAAGTCATTTGAACAATTTTGGGTGGAGGAGAATGTTGAGGTCTAGAGGCAAAATGGTGATCATGGTAATACGGCCGGACTACACCACCGATAAAGCAGCCACAGCCGGTGACTGAGAGGAATCTGTGACTTCTCTGCATTCAGTGGTTACTACTCACCCGGGTAGTCATAGGTGGGAATCTCCTCTTTACACCGCTCATCACCCCTCACATATGTCTCTGTAGTATTAATATGGGTCAGATCTTCACCCTGAAACAAATATTGTAAAAGTCACCCATCTATGATCAGCTCTAATCCTGCCATCTCCACCGTTCTCATTACACAAGTATAAAACATAATACTGGTGGATAAAACAAGACTGAGCACAAGACCTTCACAGCCGTCTACACATCATAGGGGAGATCTCCTGACACCTTCTCTCCATCTACCTGATGATCCTGAGGAACACTGGGATCTTCTTGTTTACAGTCCTGTGGAAGAAGAGGACGGGGACATCTCTCTGGTGTTGTCCTCTTACTGGATAGATCTGGAGGAAACACATACAGGGACTGAATTCATTCTCTACATACGGATAATTATAGGCCATGTGTATTTAGTCCTGTCTATTACCTGGTGATGTGAGGGGCTGGGGAACCTCCATTATGACGTTCTTGTACAGATCTCTGTGTCCTTCTAAATACTCCCACTCCTCCATGGAGAAATAGACAGCGACATCCTGACACCTTATAGGAACCTGACACATACAATGATACCGTCATCCCCCCGATCCCATCATAGTGCTACTGTATAATGTCCCAGCATTCCCAGCAGTGTCACCTCTCCAGTCAGCAGCCCAATCATCTTGTAGGTGAGGTCTAGGATCTTCTGGTCATTGATGTCCTCATGGATCAGGGGGTGAGGTGGAGGCCCCGTGATTGGGCTCAGGGGTCCTCCCCATCCCTCAGACACAGGGTCCTGACAGCGATCACTAGAGGTCTTCTTCATCACTGTGTAATCCTGGTTATGGAGAGACACATTAATAAATCTCACTACAGACATTTCCAGAGTCCTCACCTCTCCAGTTCTGTCCATCTGTTATTCCCATAGATAAGAATGATGTAATGTGACGTCATCAGAATCTCTCAACTCTCCAGTGAGACGGAAGAGGATCTCTAGGGTGAGGTGTAACATCCTCTCCGCCATCTTGTCTCTGTCCATATCCATCCTTGATGGGGAAATCAGGAAAATTCTCTTTTGTAGAAGATCTTCACTGAGAGGATCCGATATTGTAGAGACCTGAATGAGAAGAAGATGATCCGATGTAACATCATAAGAATCCTGTGTAATAATACAACGACAGCTGCAATCTGCAGAGTCGGGAGATATGACTCTGACAAATATATATATACAGTGGGGAAAAAAAGTATTTAGTCAGTCAGCAATAGTGCAAGTTCCACCACTTAAAAAGATGAGAGGCGTCTGTAATTTACATCATAGGTAGACCTCAACTATGGGAGACAAACTGAGAAAAAAAAATCCAGAAAATCACATTGTCTGTTTTTTTTTCATTTTATTTGCATATTATGGTGGAAAATAAGTATTTGGTCAGAAACAAGCAATCAAGATTTCTGGCTCTCACAGACCTGTAACTTCTTCTTTAAGAGTCTCCTCTTTCCTCCACTCATTACCTGTAGTAATGGCACCTGTTTAAACTTGTTATCAGTATAAAAAGACACCTGTGCACACCCTCAAACAGTCTGACTCCAAACTCCACTATGGTGAAGACCAAAGAGCTGTCAAAGGACACCAGAAACAAAATTGTAGCCCTGCACCAGGCTGGGAAGACTGAATCTGCAATAGCCAACCAGCTTGGAGTGAAGAAATCAACTGTGGGAGCAATAATTAGAAAATGGAAGACATACAAGACCACTGATAATCTCCCTCGATCTGGTGCTCCACACAAAATCCCACCCCGTGGGGTCAGAATGATCACAAGAACGGTGAGCAAAAATCCCAGAACCACGCGGGGGGACCTAGTGAATGAACTGCAGAGAGCTGGGACCAATGTAACAAGGCCTACCATAAGTAACACACTACGCCACCATGGACTCAGATCCTGCAGCACCAGACGTGTCCCACTGCTTAAACCTCTACATGTCCGGGCCCGTCTGAAGTTTGCTAGAGAGCATTTAGATGATCCAGAGGAGTTTTGGGAGAATGTCCTATGGTCTGATGAAACCAAACTGGAACTGTTTGGTAGAAACACAACTTGTCGTGTTTGGAGGAAAAAGAATACTGAGTTGCATCCATCAAACACCATACCTACTGTAAAGCATGGTGGTGGAAACATCATGCTTTGGGGCTGTTTCTCTGCAAAGGGGCCAGGACGACTGATCCGGGTACATGAAAGAATGAATGGGGCCATGTATCGTGAGATTTTGAGTGCAAACCTCCTTCCATCAGCAAGGGCATTGAAGATGAAACGTGGCTGGGTCTTTCAACATGACAATGATCCAAAGCACACCGCCAGGGCAACGAAGGAGTGGCTTCGTAAGAAGCATTTCAAGGTCCTGGAGTGGCCTAGCCAGTCTCCAGATCTCAACCCTATAGAAAACCTTTGGAGGGAGTTGAAAGTCCGTGTTGCCAAGCGAAAAGCCAAAAACATCACTGCTCTAGAGGAGATCTGCATGGAGGAATGGGCCAACATACCAACAACAGTGTGTGGCAACCTTGTGAAGACTTACAGAAAACGTTTGACCTCTGTCATTGCCAACAAAGGATATATCACAAAGTATTGAGATGAAATTTTGTTTCTGACCAAATACTTATTTTCCACCATAATATGCAAATAAAATGAAAAAAAAACAGACAATGTGATTTTCTGGATTTTTTTTTCTCAGTTTGTCTCCCATAGTTGAGGTCTACCTATGATGTAAATTACAGACGCCTCTCATCTTTTTAAGTGGTGGAACTTGCACTATTGCTGACTGACTAAATACTTTTTTTCCCCACTGTACGTACATACACATATCTATCTATATATATAATTTCACCAAAAAAAGTAAGGACTGCAGCACTCACTGATCCATATTGAAAGTCCGTAGTTTATTTGTAGCAAAAGTGTAAAACTTCATGGCCGGGAGGCTGAAGAAAGGAGTGAGCAAACTCTGACGACGGCCTAACAGCGCTTCCACTGGTCAGCTATATATTATCGTCTAATTCTGTCTGTAACGGAAATCCCGCATCGCTGATTGGTTGCGCCTGGGGACATCACTGAAGGTGGAGGAAGATGGCGCCCGCAGCAGTCCTCCACAGAAACTTCAACGATGTGCCCTGCCTTAACTTGAGCAGAGGGCGAAAACCCCCCGGTCAGCAAGGGGCAAGCCTAAGGCAGGACGCAGATGCTGTTCAGAAGGAAATCTCCACACCGCCCGAACACCGGGTAGCGGTGATGTCACCACAGAGTAGGAAGATGGCGCGTGCAGCAGGCAGAGAGGGAACCTTCACCAGCGGTGTGCCCATGGAAAACAAGGTCAGATGAGGGTCCAGCCCCCCAGGTCTGCAAGGGGCAATCCCAAAGTCGATCCCAGAAGCTTTTCCAAAGCAATTTTCTACACTACCCGAACATATATATTTGGCAGAGTCATAACTCACGACTCTGCAGATTGCATGCTGCCGTTGTAGGCCCAGACCAGATGGTATGGAGATGAATGAGGGAGACCAAAGTTCAAAATAGACTTTCCTTTATTTAACAAGACCTTGATGAGAAGTATACACATTGTTAGCGTGGGTAGTCTGGAGCCGGAAACTCCAGGAGTGGACCCTCTGGACCGTGGCACCGAGGGGCCCCGGGCGAGCTGCCAGGTGGAACCGACCCCTATACAGGGACCGTTAGGAGCAGGCCCAGGGGTTCGAGTACCACGGTAGCCGGTACCGAGAGGGGCGGCTCAGGATGGACCGGAGTAGGACTGTGGGACAGAAGTATAGATAACGGAACAGGAACACTGGAGGCAGGACTGGAGTAGGATGGCAGGACTGGAGTAGGATGGAACAGGAACACTGGAGGCAGGACTGGAGTAGGACGGCAGGACTGGAGCAGGATGGAACAGGACCACTGGAGGACGGCAGGACTGGAGTAGGATGGAACAGGAACACTGGAGACAGGACTGGAGTAGGATGGCAGGAACACCGGAGACAGGACTGAGAGGCTGCTGCGGAGAGCAGGCAAGAACGGAACTGCAGGAGCTGAGAGCACACGATGCAGCGAGGCCAGTGTGCTTGGAAACACAACAATCAGGCACCTCCCACAGGGGGAAGCGGCCTGATATGCTCCTGTCTGGTCTGCCATTGGTCAGGGAGGTGCTTCCAGGTCAGGGCATAGCCAGAGCACAAAAAGCTGGAGGGAGGCGCGGCCGCGGCCTATGGCGCATGCGCATTGCATGCAGGGACGCCGCCGACCGCGCACCTGCCAGAGGCAACCTACGTGGATGTCGGGCAGCTGGGGGCTGCGGCGTGGGAGCGATGGCCGGGTGAGTAAGCAGGGACGGTGTAACAGTACCCCCTACCCTAAGCCGCCCTCCCCGGACATTAGCAAGAAATCTCTTGAGGATACGGGGAGCATTGATATTCTCCTGAGGCTCCCAGGATCTCTCCTCAGGACCAAAGCCCTTCCAGTCAACAAGGAAAAATGTCCTACCTCTAACCTTCTTCATGGCGATAATGTCCTCCACTTCAAAGACATCATCGGCACCCACCGGCTGAGGACCAGAAGCAGGCAAGGAATGGAAGCGATTCAGCACCACAGGTTTCAGGAGAGAGACATGGAAGGTGTTCGGGACCCGGAGCGAAGCAGGCAACCTCAATTTGTAGGCGACTTCATTGATACGTCCAAGAATTTCAAACGGACCAATGTAGCGTGGCCCCAACTTGTAAGTAGGCAGTTTCAACCGGATGAATTTGGATGAGAGCCAGACCTTGTCCCCAACACGATAGGGTGGAGGATCCAATCTCTTCTTGTCGGCAAAGTTCTTCATCCGATCAGCGGATTTCTTGAGTGACGTGTTGGTCTCGGCCCAGATCTTGGAAAACTCGGAGGACAAAGCGTTGGCCGCGGGTACCTCGGAGGCAGGAGTTATCAGAAGAGGAACACCAGGATGTCTGCCGAACACAATGAAAAACGGAGACTTGGCCGAGGACTCACCGGCATGGTTGTTGTAAGCGAACTCTGCCCAGGGAAGTAAGTCAACCCAATCGCTCTGGTGTGCGTTGGAGAAATGACGTAGGTACCCAGTCAACGTCTGGTTGGTGCGCTCCACCTGCCCATTGGACTGTGGATGGTAGGCTGAGGAGAAGTCAAGGGAAATGTTCATGAGCTTACAAAGCGATCGCCAGAACTTGGAGGTAAACTGAACCCCTCGGTCCGACACTATGCGTTGAGGTAGTCCATGGAGTCTGAAGATTTGGTGGACAAAGACTTTAGCCAGCTCCGGAGCCGAGGGAAGAGCGGGCAGAGGGACGAAGTGGGCCATCTTGGAAAAACGATCCACCACCACCAAGATGACTGTGCAGCCAGAAGAACAGGGGAGGTCTGTTCGAAGAGACATTTCTCAATCTTCGCATACAGGCGGTTCTCCCGAAGACGCTGTAACACCAAGCTGACACTCTTTCTGTGGGACAAGATATCCGGCGAGAAGACGAGGATGTCGTCCAAGTATACGACCACACAGGAGTACAAGAGGTCCCGGAAGATCTCATTGACAAACTCTTGAAACACCGCAGGAGCATTGCAGAGGCCAAAGGGCATGACCAGGTACTCGTAATGGCCGTCTCGAGTGTTGAAAGCCGTCTTCCACTCGTCTCCAGCCCGGATGCGGACCAGATTATAGGCTCCTCTGAGGTCCAGCTTGGAGAAGACCCGGGCTCCTCTAAGACGATCAAACAGCTCCGGAATGAGTGGAAGGGGTACCTGTTCTTAATGGTAATTTCATTCAGACCCCTATAGTCAATGCACGGCCGTAGAGCTCCGTCCTTCTTTTTGACGAAGAAAAACCCGGCTCCCGCGGGTGACGAGGATTTCCGTATAAAACCCTTGGCGAGGTTCTCTCGAACGTATTCGGACATAGCTGTGGTCTCAGCGGGAGACAGGGGGTAGATTCTGCCCCTTGGGGGAGTTGAACCAGGAACAAGTTCAATTGGGCAGTCAAAAGGCCGGTGTGGAGGAAGGACCTCCGCTTCCTTCTTATCAAAGACATCGGCGTAGGAACTGTAGGCTGGAGGAAGACCCAGAAGGTCTGGGAGCGGCCGAGGAGCGGCCACCAGGTGGACAGGAATCAGACAGCGAGCTTGGCACTGGTGCCCCCAGCGGAGTATCTCCCCAGAAGACCAATCGAGGACAGGCTGATGAGTCCTTAACCATGGGAGACCGAGTAGAATGGCATGGGAGAGCTTAGGCAAAACGTAAAAGGCTATCTTCTCTCGATGTAAGGCACCAACTTGCAACTCCACTTCCTCAGTGACCAAGGTGACGGTCACCTGTAGCGGTTTGCCATCCACCGCGGCAATCTGGAGAGGGTTAGATAGGGCAACCACGGGAATTTGGTATTTGTCCACCTCTTCTGGCCGAATGAAGTTACCTGCCGAACCCGAATCCACGTAGGCCACCTCGGACCCACGTCTCTCCCCTGAAACCAGAAGCACAGAAATAGTAAGAGGTTGAGAGGGACCATCGTCGCCTAGGGAGGCCTCTCTTACCAGACCTAGGCGGAGGAGTTTCCCTGTCTCTTAGGACAGGTGCGGATATAGTGCAATGAAGCTCCGCAATAGAGGCACAGACCTTGTGCCCGCCTCTCTTGCTGACGTAACTCGGTCAAGTTGAGACGGTCAATCTGCATGGGCTTGACTGACCGAGGACTGGCAGAACGGATGCAAAAGGGGACTGGCCTGGTGAATCTCCTCTCTCTCGCTGACTCCCGAGCGCGCTCCTGGAAGCGTAGGTCAATGCGGGTAGCCAGCGAAATAAGGTCCTCTTATGAGTTTGGGGTCTCTCGACCTGCGAGTTCATCTTTTATTCTGCCTGAAAGACCGCGCCAGAACGCCCCTACCAAAGCCGTGTTATTCCAGCCGAGCTCGGAGGAGATAGTGCGAAAGCGAATAGCGTACTGACCGACCGTGAGAGAACCCTGATGTAGATTAAAGAGTGATTCAGTGAGGACAGCTAACCGACCCGGCTCATTGAAGACCCTGCGAAAAGTATCCTAGAAAACCGGAAGACTTGAGACAACGGGATCGTCACGTTCCCAGAGGGGATTCAACCAGGACAGGGCCTCTCCCTCCAGATGGGACATAATGAAGGCTACTTTGGCCCGGTCAGAGGGATATTGATGCGGCAACAATTCAAAGTGGAGACTACACTGATTTAAGAACCCCCTGCAGCGCTTAGGATCCCCAGTGAAGCGAGGCGGGGTGTTGGGAGAGCTGTAGGAGCGGGGGGAGGAGTCAGAGCTGCGGCGGCAGAACATAGGGCCGACAGGCGGCTATCAAAGGAGGCCATGTGAGACAAAATATGGGCTTGGGTATCTTGTTGCTGGACCAGCTCCTGTTGAAGACTGGTCAGTAACGTGGCAGTTCCAGGATCGGTCACCTGCAGGGCCGACAAACGGGTGTCCATGGACTTCATGATGGACATAATGCGTCCCTGATTTTCCCGCAGGAAGAGTAACTCTTTCTGGGTGGCAGCTGTGGTACCGGCGGGATCCATGGCCTGATTGTACTGTTAGTGTGGGTAGTCTGGAGCCGGAAACTCCAGGAGTGGACCCTCTGGACCGTGGCACCGAGGGGCCCCGGGCGAGCTGCCAGGTGGAACCGACCCCTATACAGGGACCGTTAGGAGCAGGCCCAGGGGTTCGAGTACCACGGTAGCCGGTACCGAGAGGGGCGGCTCAGGATGGACCGGAGTAGGACTGTGGGACAGAAGTATAGATGACGGAACAGGAACACTGGAGGCAGGACTGGAGTAGGACGGCAGGACTGGAGTAGGATGGAACAGGAACACTGGAGGCAGGACTGGAGTAGGACGGCAGGACTGGAGCAGGATGGAACAGGACCACTGGAGGACGGCAGGACTGGAGTAGGATGGAACAGGAACACTGGAGACAGGACTGGAGTAGGATGGCAGGAACACCGGAGACAGGACTGAGAGGCTGCTGCGGAGAGCAGGCAAGAACGGAACTGCAGGAGCTGAGAGCACACGATGCAGCGAGGCCAGTGTGCTTGGAAACACAACAATCAGGCACCTCCCACAGGGGGAAGCGGCCTGATATGCTCCTGTCTGGTCTGCCATTGGTCAGGGAGGTGCTTCCAGGTCAGGGCATAGCCAGAGCACAAGAAGCTGGAGGGAGGCGCGGCCGCGGCCTATGGCGCATGCGCATTGCATGCAGGGACGCCGCCGACCGCGCACCTGTCAGAGGCGACCTACATGGATGTCGGGCGGCGGGGGGCTGCGGCGTGGGAGCGATGGCCGGGTGAGTACGCAGGGACGGTGTAACACACATCAGATGGCAGGCACAACACTTTATGAATGCTTCTTCTGCATTATGCAGTCAGGAACTTTCCGGTGACATGCGGCAGTACATAACCTTTGTTATAAGCCACAATAGTGCAGCAAACCTGAGCTACTGACCTCTTCCTGCTCTGTGTCTCCGCTATGCTCTCTGCCTGGAATCCGAATTCTTACTGCCATTATATCTTTGCTTTCCTTCAGAACGTACTATCTGATGTCTCTCTCCTGGCACACAACACCATATCAATTCAGGAGGACGGCAATCAGATAGACCAAAGGCCTGGATTTCTCACTTTCTATCTGACTCATCACAAGGAAATTGTTCTCCTGTGTGGCCATGTAGCTCAGTATGAGGTCTCCCACACAGTATGACAGCCCCACAGCACCTCACACAGTATTATGGCAAGAGATGAGCGAATATTTCAATGTTCGGTTCACGATCGCCGAATTTGCAATATTTGCCGATTTAATCGCAGAATATAGCGGAAAATGCACAGCACAAAAGCCGGTGTTTCCCAAGCTGTGTGGCAGTGTGGTAAACACCGATGTAGCGCTTCTGATTGGTGGTAAAATAATCCCTGCCGGTCACAGAGCCGCGGTTCACACACTGTCAGAACACAGCATGACCGCTCAGCTGTGATCGGAAGTAAAAAGTTTATCTCCGGTCACTGGTGTCACCTCTAATCCTGCCATCTCCACCGTTCTCATTACACAAGTATAAAACATATAATACTGGTGGATAAAACAAGACTGAGCACAAGACCTTCACAGCCGTCTACACATCATAGGGGAGATCTCCTGACACCTTCTCTCCATCTACCTGATGATCCTGAGGAGCACTGGGATCTTCTTGGTTACAGTCCTGTGGAAGAAGAGGACGGGGACATCTTTCTGGTGTTGTCCTCTTACTGGATAGATCTGGAGGAAACACATACAGGGACTGAATTCATTCTCTACATACAGATAATTATAGGCCGTGTGTATTTAGCCCTGTCTATTACCTGGAGATGTGAAGGGCTGGGGAACCTCCATTATGACGTTCTTGTGCAGATCGCTGTGTCCTTCTAAATACTCCCACTCCTCCATGGAGAAATAGACAGCGACATCCTGACACCTTATAGGAACCTGACAAATACAATGATACCGTCATCCCCCGATCCCTTCATAGTGTTACTGTATAATGTCAGTCTGTCATTCCAAGGATGTCGTTCTAAGGATAACATCTGAAATATGCCTGAAAATGACTCCCTGCTATAGATGCTTCATTATTATTATTACTATGCTTCACTATTACTATCACTCTGACAATCGATCTGCTTCATCCACAGGTATGTGTTCTGGCTGCAATACCATCATCACCCATCTTTCCGAAATCCCAATCACCCCAATATCTGTCTGCTATCTATGGTATGTGTTCTGGCTGCAATACCATCATCACCCATCTTTCCTGAACCCCAATCACCCCTGTATCTGTCTGCTATCAATGGTATGTGTCCCGGCTGCAATACCATCATCACCCATCTTTCCGGAACCCCAATCACCCCTGTATCTGTCTGCTATCAATGGTATGTGTCCCGGGTGCAATACCATCATCACCCATCTTTCCGGAACCCCAATCACCCCTATATCTGTCTGCTATCAATGGTATGTGTTATGGCTGCAATACCATCATCACCCATCTTTCCTGAACCCCAATCATCCCTGTATCTGTCTGCTATCAATGGTATGTGTCCCGGCTGCAATACCATCATCACCCATCTTTCCTGAACCCCAATCACCCCTGTATCTGTCTGCTATCACTGGTATGTGTTCTGGCTGCAATACCATCATCACCCATCTTTCCTGAACCCCAATCACCCCAGTATCTGTCTGCTATCTATGGTATGTGTTCAGGCTGCAATACCATCATCACCCAGCTTTCCTGAACCCCAATCACCCCTGTATCTGTCTGCCATCACTGGTATATGTTATGGCTGCAATACTATCTCCCTTTGCATTTCCTCTTGTGACTTTAATTAATCATCTCCTGTGTCTGCATCCAGTCTCCCTGCTGCTCCTCCCTTTCTGATCACACCTGGGCCCTTTCATGTGCTGTTAAGTTAGTATAAATTCAGACTTAGAGGTCTGTCTGACCTCGGTCTGTCATTGCAAGGATGTCTTCTAAGGATAACATCTGAAATGAGCCTGAAGTGACCAGAAGGTACGACTAACCGCTGCATTTACATGTTCTAAATTTCTTTTGCCTTCTAAATTACTCTCACCATGCTGACATACGCACTAACAGTTTTGGCTCCACTACTCACTCTCCATCGCTATCTGCAAACCCCAGCACCTGCTAACCAAATAATACTCTCTCCTTCCCTCTTGCCTCCCCACCTGACCTCCTCTGCTGACCTGCTCCTCGACCTCAGAGCTCTCCTAATAAAATACAAAACAAGCCACCAACCCTCCTTTTCCCATATGCTCTCCCTTTCTCTGCTTCTCCTCACTGCTGGTGACATATCTCCCAACCCTGGACCCCCACAGCCCATACCTCCCATCATTACCCCCTTCTATCGTTCCCAAACCAACACAAACACCAGAAATCTTTCCCACCTCAAATCCGTGCCCTTGACACCCACCACCCTGTTTCCACTCTTTGGATCACTTTGGAATGCCCGCTCCATCTGCAATAAACTCCATGTGATTCCCAACCTCTTTACCTCTCGCAATTTTTCCTTCCTTGGCCTCACCGAAACATGGCTGACACCCTCCAACACAGCCTCCCCTGCTGTGCTAGGTTACGGCGGCCTCCACTTCATCCATACTCCTAGCCCTGGCCACAGACATGGCGGAGGAGTGGGCCTTCTCCTTTCTTCCAACTGCACCTTCAACCCAATCCCACCTCTTCCCTGCCTTGTCCTCCCCTCTTTTGAAGTCCACTCTGTCCGCATCTACTCTCCCTCCAACCTCCAAGTGGCCGTCATATACCGACCTCCAGGCCCGACCACTGCCTTCATTGACCAATTCTCCACCTGGCTCCTTCACTTTCTCTCCGCTGACATTCCCACCATCATCATGGGTGACTTCAACATCCCCATTGACACCCAACATTCAGCAGCCTCCAAACTCCTGTCCCTTACTTCATCTTTTGGACTCACTCAGTGGTCCTCCTCAGCCACCCACACAGACGGACATGCATACATTAGACCTGGCCTTCACCCGCCTCTGCTCTCTTTCTAACTTCACCACCTCCCATCTCCTTCTATCTGACCACCATCTACTCACTTTCTCATCCCTATCCTCCTCACCTGTCACCGATGTCCAGAAGCATGCGCACCCCCGCAGAAACCTCACACATCTAGACACTCGCACACTCTCTGACTCTATTCTACCACTGTCCTCCATATCTTCACTCCACGACACTGACACTACCACTACTTTCTACAATGCCACTCTTGCATCAGCCATCAACTTGGTCGCCTGTTGTGATTTCGCTTTCTGGCCTGCTGTTGAGTACCCTAGGATCTGCGGTTTAGGCTGGTGAACTAAGACCTCAGGAGGCACCGCAGATCCTTGGGTACTCAAGAGCAGGCCAGAAAGCAAATTCACAACAGTTGTGGTCAGCCAGCCCCGGCGGGGGCTGTGCTGAATTTCCATCCTTATGCTACTGTTTGTGCCAGTTTGTATTTGTCCCTTATTAGATTGGCCTCTTTTTGCTCTGCTTTCAGAATATACCAGAGTGCTGATATAGTGGGCGAAGTTTAGTGACTTCAGTATTTTTCCATCAGACGTGTTGGGCATTTTTTGCAGGGTTTTTTGCGTGATTGCAGACAGTGTCTTTCCATTCCTGTCCTGTCTAGTTAGTGTGGGCCCCATCGTTTGCTCAGTCTATTTTCCTACCTGCATTTGTGTTTTCATCTTGTCTCACCGACAATATATGTTTGGGGGCTATCTATTCCTTTCGGGTCTGCTCTGGGGCAGTTTAGATTTCCCCTTTCTTGCTTTAGGCTTATTTAGTTCTCCGGCTGTGTCGAGGCGTCTAGGATCATCGTAGGTACGCTCCACGGCTACTGCTAGTTGTGTGGATAGCATCAGGGGTCTGCAATCCGCTTAGTTACCAACCTCTCTGGTTTTCTGTGGCTTAGCTTGGGCCTGCTCTCCGCCTCGGTGACCCAATCATAACAGTCGCCCCTGTCATGCATAACAGAGTGCGACGAATCAATAGACAACCCTGGCACAATAACACCACCAAAAAGCTTCGGCAAGCATCCAGAATTGCAGAACGGCGCAGGAAGAAAACACATTCCCAAGACGACTTCACTGCACTCAAACAAGCAACACTTGCATTCATATCGGCTCTCACCTCTGCTAAATAGGCCTACTTTACATCCCTTGTATCTTCCTTATCCCACAACCCCAAACAGTTGTTCAATACTTTTAACTCCCTCCTCCGCCCACCACTGCCCCCTCGACTTCCCTAATCTCTGCCGAGGAATTTGCCGCACCACAACCCCTTTGTATACCAGACCAATGCCCAAACCCCATAACCTCCCTATATAACATCACTGAAGGGGAGCTTGCTCATCTTCTCTCCAAATCACACCTCACCACTTGTGCACTTGACCCTATCCCATTCCACCTCCTCCCCAACATCACCACCACCCTTATCCCCTCCCTAACCCACCTCTTCAACCTATCACTAACTTTGGGTACCTTCCCTTCTGCTTTCAAGCATGCCACAATCACACCTATCATTAAAAAGCCAACCCTCGATCCAACAGCCACGTCCAGCTATTGCCCAATATCGTTGCTCCCATTCGCTTCTAAACTCCTGGAGCAGCATGTCCACACTGAATTTTCCACCCACCTCTCATCTAACTTGCTCTTTGACAATCTACAATCTGGCTTCTGCCCCCATCATTCTACTGAGACAGCCCTGACCAAAATTACCAATGACCTACTTACAGCCAAAGCTAACCCACAATACTCTATACTCCTCCTTCTAGACCTGTCCTCTGCTTTCGACACAGTTGACCACTGCCTCCTACTACAGATCCTCCTCTGCCCACCACTGCCCCCTCCAACCTCCCTCATCTCTTCGCGCACACTTCAAAACCAAGATAGACCAAACACGGCATGTCTTTATTGCTCAACCACCACAACCCCTTTGCACACAAGACCAATGCCCAAATCCCATAACCTCCCTATCTAACATCACTGAAGGGGAGCTTGCTCATCTTCTTTCCAAATCACACCTTACCACTTGTGCACTTGACCCTATGCCATCCCACCTCCTCCCCAACCTCACCACCACACTTATCCCATTCTTAACCCACCTCTTCAACCTATCACTAACTTCTGGTACCTTACCTTCTGCTTTCAAACATGCCACAATCACGCCTATCCTTAAAAAGCTAACCCTCGACCCAACAGCCATGTCCAGCTATCACCCAATATCGCGGCTCCCATTTGCTTCTAAACTCCTGGAGCAGCATATCCACGCTGAACTTTCCTCCAACCTCTCATCTAACTTGCTCTTTGACAACCTACAATCTGGTTTCCGCCCCCATCACTCCACTGAGACAGCCCTGACCAAAATTACTAACGACTTACTTACAGCCAAAGCTAACGGACAATACTCTATACTCCTCCTTCTAGACCTGTCCTCTGCTTTCAACACAGTTGACCACTGCCTCCTACTACAGATCCTCTCCTCCTTCGGCATCAAAGACCTCGCCCTATCCTGGATCTCCTCATACCTCTCCAACTGCACATTCAGCGTCTCCCACACTACCTCCTCATCCCACCCTCTCTCTGTTGGAGTCCCCTAAGGCTCTGTTCTAGGACCCCTACTCTTCTCAGTCTATACACTTGGCCTGGGGCAACTCAAAGTCCCACGGATTCCAGTACCACCTTTATGCCGATGATACTCAGATCTACCTCTCTGGCCAAGACGTCACCTCTCTGCTCTCCAGAATCCCAGAGTGTCTATCAGCCATATTCTCCGTCTTCTCCTCTCGCTTCCTCAAACTCAATGTGGACAAATCTGAACTAATCATCTTTCCCCCATCTCAAAGATCTTCCTTACCCGACCTTTCTATAACAATTGACATCACGCTTTCCCCCCTACCGGAGGTCCGCTGCCTCGGAGTAACCCTTGACTCTGCCCTGTTCTTCAAACCGCACATCCAAGCTCTCTCCACCTCCTGCCGCCTCTAGCTCAAAAATATTTCCAGAATCCATCCCTTCCTCAACCTGCTAAACTACTTGTGCATGCCCTCATCATCTCCCGCCTCGACTATTGCAGCATCCTTTTCTGTGGCTTCCCTGCTAACACCCTTGCACCTCTCCAGTCCATCCTTAACTCTGCCGCCTGACTAATTCATCTCTCTCCTCACTACTCCTCCGCTTCTCCCCTTTGCAAATGTCTTCACTGGCTCTCATTCACTCAGCGTATCAAATTCAAATTACTAATACTGACCTACAAGGCCATCTATAACCTGTCTCCTCCATATATCTCAGAACTAATCTCCCGATACCTTCACTCACGTAATCTCTGGTCCTCCCAAGACCTCCTTCTCTCCTCCACACTTATTCACTCCTCACCCAACCGCTTCCAAGACTTCTCCCGAATAGCCCCCATCCTCTGGAATTCCCTGCCCCAACACGTCCGGCTATCATTCACACTCGGATCCTTCAGACGGAACCTGAAAACCCACCTCTTCAAAAAAGCCTACAGCCTGCAATGATCCCGCTGCCTCCTCATCACTACTGGAGCTACCGCCTAACCATCACTGGAGCTACTGCAACCCCCTAACCTACTGTCTCCTTCCCCACCATCCTGTAGCATGTAAGCCCAAAAGGGAAGGGTCCTCTCTCCCCTCTGTATCAGTCTGTCATTGTTAGTTTGCTTACTGTAAGTGATATCTGTAATTTGTATATAACCCCCCTTCTCATGTACAGCACCATGGAATCAATGGTGCTCTATAAATAAATAATAATAATAATGTCCCAGCAATGTCACCTCTCCAATCAGCAGCTCAATCATCTTGTAGATGAGGTCTAGGTTCTTCTGGTGATTGATGTCCTCATGGATCAGTTGGTGAGGTGGAGGCCCCGTGATTGGGCTCAGGGGTCTTTCACATCCCTCAGACACAGGGTCCTGACAGCGATCACTAGAGGTCTTCTTCACCACTGTGTAATCCTGGTTATGGAGAGACACATTAATAAATCTAACTACAGACATTTCCAGAGTCCTCACCTCTCCAGTTCTGTCCATCTGTTATTCCCATAGATAAGAATGATGTAATGTGACGTCATCAGAATCTCTCACCTCTCCAGTGAGACGGAAGAGGATCTCTAGGGTGAGGTGTAACATCCTCTCCGCCATCTTGTCTCTGTCCATATCCATCCTTGATGGGTAAATCAGGAAAATTCTCTTCTGTAGAACATCTTCACTGAGAGGATCCGATATTGTAGAGACCTGAATGAGAAGAAGATCATCCGATGTAACATCATAAGAATCCTGTGTAATAATACAATTACTGGAGATAATAAGGGAAACATAGGAGGAGATTTATTATCTTACAGGGTTTAGTTTTCTCCCCTGACATCTACTAATAAAACCTATATATTTAGGCCACAGACAACAAGCAGTTTCCTCCTCGGAGTCGGCAGCTGAACACGATCCTCATAGACTCATCTTCCATTACGCTAATTCTCGTCTCATTACCGGCACTGGAATCGGCATTAGCAATACTGCAGGAGATATTCATTACACGCGACATGAGAAATAACTCCTTCATGATGAGGACGACATCTTCATCTTCTACTACGGCTCTAGAGACAGATTTGGCCAGAGTCGGTCACTGCCTCCATCCCCACCGGCCGTCTATATGAAGGTTTCCCGTCTTCCCCGCACTGGAATCTTCTATCCCGTTAGATCTCAGCTCTGAGTCACACACAGAAGTTTGAGGCTTTTAGAAAAGATTTTTAGTTTCCACAATCAACGCGGACAGAAATGATCTGATCCCAAAGTCTCCATGTACAGTGATTTATGGGGTTTATTTCTGGCCTTAGGCTTTCCTACATTACAAGAAAAACTCCAGAAAAAGCCGATATTAAAATGTTTCTCATGTGTATGGGGCCGTTAGTATTACACTGACAGGCAGTGATGATACACGGCACTACAGTAGTACAGGGCATCACCGGAGCCATCAGAGGCTTGTATGTTGTATGATCGCACTGATCAGAGGGGTTTAAAAAAGGCTTAAAGTGGAAAAAAAATCACAGTTTCAGCAACAAGAAATATCCGTCACTATATGGAAAGCAGAATCACTGCACAATGTTAGTTACGTCCCGTCCATAACTACTTTATTATACTCTATTATCCTGTACACAGTGGAGTAGATAGAAATCACAGATCCCACAGCAATAGCTGGAATTGGACCCTCCAACGTAAAGAAAAAAAATCTCTCTATCTATATACACTGTTCAAAAAAATAAAGGGAACACTTAAACAACAGAATATAACTCCAAGTAAATCAAACTTCAGTGAAATCAAACTGTCCACTTAGACCTGTTTCACACTTCAGTTTTTTGAAGTCAGTCAAAATCCGCCAGTTTTAGAAAAAACGGATCCGCCCATTTTTGGGGGATCCGTTTTCTTTCCCCCTTAGACTTGCATTAGCGGCGGATTTTGACTGACAGTCGCTCTCTCTCTCTCCTTTTTCAGACCGCGGTTCCTTTAATTTTCCTGCCCTTTGCAACCTCGGTGGATCCGTCCAAAAAACTGTCCGCTGACATCCGTTTGTTCCAAAACAGAAACGGATCCGTTTTTTTCATCTTTGGCGGATTTCAACTGATTACAAAAAACTGAAGTGTGAAAAAGGCCTTAGGAAGCAACACTGACTGACAATCAGTTTCACATGCTGTTGTGCAAATGGAATAGACAACAGATGGAAATTATTGGCAATTATCAAGACACCCTCAATAAAGGAGTGGTTCTGCAGGTGGGGACCACAGACCACATCTCAGTACCAATGCTTCTGGCTGATGTTTTCATCACTTTTGAATGTTGGTTGGGCTTTCATACTCGTGGTAGCATGACACGAACTCTACAACCCACACAAGTGGCTCAGGTAGTGCAGCTCATCCAGGATGGCACATCAATGTGAGCTGTGGCAAGAAGGTTTGCTGTGTCTGTCAGCGTAGTGTCCAGAGGCTGGAGGCGCTACCAGGAGACAGGCCAGTACACCGGGAGATGTGGAGGGGGCCGTATGAGGGCAACAACCCAGCAGCAGGACCGCTACCTCCAACTTTGTGCAAGGAGGAACAGGAGGAGCACTGCCAGAGACCTGCAAAATGATCTTCAGCAGGCCACAAATGTGCATGTGTCTGCACAAACCATTAGAAACTGACTCCATGAGGATGGTCTGAGTGCCCGATGTCCACAGATGGGGGTTGTACTCACAGCCCAACACCGTACAGGACGCTTGGCATTTGCCACAGAACACCAGGATTGGCAAATTCGCCACTGGCACCCTGTGCTCTTCACAGATGAAAGCAGGTTCACACTGAGCACATGTGACAGCCGTGACAGAGTCTGGAGACGCCATGGAGAGCGATCTGCTGCCTGTAACATCCTTCAGCATGACCGGTTTGGCAGTGGTCAGTAATGGTGCGGGGTGGCATTTCTTTGGAGGCCACACGATGTTGGGCTGTGAGCACAACCCCCATGGAGACACAATTGTGCCTTTACCTGGAGATAAATTCCCAGTGGGGACAATTTCCAAAATGCAATAACTTAAGTGGGGAATTCAGCTCTTTTCGCCCTTAAGGGATCTGTATATGGAGTCTACAAACTACAGTGGGGAAATAAGGATTTGTTACGCTGACAATTTTGGGGTAAAGTCACATTTTTGTGAGGAAAAAAGTAAAATTGTCATTTGTTCCTTCCACATTGCTTATATTCCTGTCACACTGTCCGAATTCAGATATTGTCCTGTCAGAAAGGAGAATACAGGGGGCGAAAGGGTTAATAGGACTCATAGGAGGAACCGGCCCAGAAAGCAGAAGATCCAGGAGTGTCCGCCACATATATGACTGCTCTGTGCACAGGACCTGTGATGAGGTCACAGGAGGGGAGGAGTCAGGGGTCACATGATCAGGGGCCTCAGTGTGTGCAGGACTCAGTGTGCTGGAGCGCTCCCGATAATCAGCTGCGTGTGTCGCGCTGTGTGATAGTCACAGCACCTGCATGGAGGGCGACACATGCAGCTGATTATCGGGAGCGCTCCAGGGATCCGGGGTCCCGATGCAGCTATTCGGTAAGTGATATTAGCCAATAACAACTTCTCCGACGATATTCGCTCATCTCTAGTAATAACAGCTCAAAGGAATTCACCAAACTTTTCATTAAGTTTAATAACAAGACCCTATTAAATATTGAGCACCAGCGGGATGAAGCATTGACAGCGGCATGTAAAAGTGTGGGCGCCCCGGGTCAAAATGACCGTTATTGTGAGCAGCAGTAAGATGAAGATGAAATGATCTCTAAAAGGCCGAACCTCTAAGATGACACATGGCCTTTGTATTTTAGACAAAAATAATAATAAAATATATATATAGACATTTATTACAATTTCATAATTGCAGAAAGGAAAAAGGGCGATGCAAAACTTTGGGCACCTTTAGAGATTTGTGTACTGAGATAATTTTGACCAAGATTTCACACCTTAATTAGCTTGTTAGGGTTCTGGTGAGATCACATGGTGACCAGGAGCTACAGTCTGAGGAAAGGGTTAAAAAACCTTCACTAGACCCCTGTACGGCTGTTTAATGAGGCCCAGACTTTATAGTGAAGGGACAGGAGTGAGGGCCTGTGCCCAGGAGCTAGTCTGAGGAAAGGGCTAAAAAGCCTTCACTAGACCCCTGTACGGCTGTATAATGAGGCCCAGGCTTTATAGTGAAGGGACAGGAGTGAGGGCCTGTGCTCAGGAGCTACAGTCTGAGGAATGGGCTAAAAAGCCTTCACTAGACCCCTGTACAGCTGTATAATGAGGCCCAGGCTTTATAGTGAGGGGACAGGAGTGAGGGCCTGTGCCCAGGAGCTACAGTCTGAGGAAAGGGCTAAAAAGCCTTCACTAGACCCCTGTACAGCTGTATAATGAGGCCCAGGCTTTATAGTGAGGGGACAGGAGTGAGGGCCTGTGCCCAGGAGCTACAGTCTGAGGAAAGGGCTAAAAAGCCTTCACTAGAACCCTGTACAGATGTATAATGAGGCCCAGGCTTTATAGTGAGGGGACAGGAGTGAGGGCCTGTGCCCAGGAGCTACAGTCTGAGGAAAGGGCTAAAAAGCCTTCACTAGACCCCTGTACAGCTGTATAATGAGGCCCAGGCTTTATAGTGAGGGGACAGGAGTGAGGGCCTGTGCCCAGGAGCTACAGTCTGAGGAAAGGGCTAAAAAGCCTTCACTAGACCGCTGTACAGCTGTATAATGAGGCACAGGCTTTATAATGAAGGGACAGGAGTGAGGGCCTGTTCCCAGGAGCTACAGTCTGAGGAAAAGGCTAAAAAGCCTTCACTAGACCCCTGTACAGCTGTATAATGAGGCCCAGGCTTTATAGTGAAGGGACAGGAGTGAGGGCCTGTTCCCAGGAGCTACAGTCTGAGGAAAGGGCTAAAAAGCCTTCACTAGACCCCTGTGCAGCTGTATAATGAGGCCCAGGCTTTATAGTGAAGGGACAGGAGTGAGGGCCTGTTCCCAGGAGCTACAGTCTGAGGAAAGGGCTAAAAAGCCTTCACTAGACCCCTGTACAGCTGTATAATGAGGCCCAGGCTTTATAGTGAAGGGACAGGAGTGAGGGCCTGTGCCCAGGAGCTACAGTCTGAAGAAAGGGGTAAAAAGCCTTCACTAGACCCCTGTACAGCTGTATAATGAGGCCCAGGCTTTATAGTGAAGGGACAGGAGTGAGGGCCTGTTCCCAGGAGCTACAGTCTGAGGAAAGGGCTAAAAAGCCTTCACTAGACCCCTGTACAGCTGTATAATGAGGCCCAGGCTTTATAGTGAAGGGACAGGAGTGAGGGCCTGTTCCCAGAAGCTACAGTCTGAGGAAAGGGCTAAAAAGCCTTCACTAGACCCCTGTATAGCTGTATAATGAGGCCCAGGCTTTATAGTGAAGGGACTGGAGTGAGGGCCTGTGCCCAGGAGCTACAGTCTGAGGAAAGGGCTAAAAAGCCTTCACTAGACCCCTGTACAGCTGTATAATGAGGCCCAGGCTTTATAGTGAAGGGACAGGAGTGAGGGCCTGTTCCCAGGAGCTACAGTCTGAGTGTTAAGGGTTAATACTAAAATCAGAGTTGAAGTTTCATTTTATCCATTCAATGTAAGGTTTCGTTTCTCCGTTTTTGTTGTTGTAAGATAAATTTTTATAATTGGCATGGCCTGTCATGAAACCAGACTGTTTCCATCAGGTGCAAGATAAGGGGCTCGGGGGGGGGGGAGTGTAAAACTCTGAAGAATATGCCATTATACTACTTTCTATTTGGATACGGACTTATATGTAGTTTCCGGTTTTCTTGCAATATTATTGGCTTATAAAGTGAATTGATGCTATTGGTACTTCAGAACCTTGCATAATTAAGCAAAAGATTATAAAAGATGTGACTAAAATAAAGGGGCTTAGTGATCTGCCTCGATCCTCCCGTACAGAGACCCCGTCTCCGTGTGGTCATTTGAGTTGCTAGCAACACTGGAATAATTTGGAAATCACTGGCTCAACCGTGAAGGGTTAATTTAACTCTCTCCTTATCAGCTTGGCGCGCAACGTGGGGCCCCTGAATAGGGACGCCTCTGCCCCCCCCCGGAGGACAACAAGACAAAGGACCCTCAGAGCGGACACAGGTGCTGGAAAACTGGGACTGATCACCCCCCCCACGACCACGGTAAGTTGGCAGTTATACTGTTCAGACTGACCGTTGGTGTGGTTTTCCTGTGCTTGCTGCTGCAAAGAGGATCTGAGGTTTGTCCCCTGGTGGGGTGATTCATGGGTGGAATCATATAGAGGTGTAGTCCCGTTGGGGGCCCAGTGCTCGAACCGTACCTCATAATGGACGGACACCCCGGATTGACCAGTGATTGTGGCTCTCTTTATAGTCAAAATATCCTGAATTCCTGAATTCACTGTTAGTAATCAGGGTGGTCATGTGATCGAAGATGGGTAGGATACGTAACTCAGGTATATATAGTTATATATATATATATATAACCAGAGGTGTCCGGAGGGAGAGTCTGAGACGCCCTCCTCCTTTCACTGAGTACCACGAATTTTGGGTAATCCCAGAGGGGGATTATTGACCCGGTGGAACAAACTGAGATGGCCGCTCCAGTATTGTGCACAATTGAAGTAAGGGTATTTAGCTGTAAATGAGAGAATCTGTGGAAGGAAAAGAAGAATTTTGTGGCTTGGCACATGTATAATACAAAATAAAATTGTGGTACCGTGTTAGCCAGAAAAATAGATGTAATTATTCAAGGTGTGATACCTTTATTGGCTAACCAGAGAAATTATATTTGCAAGCAAGCTTTCAGGGCTCAGGCGGCCCCTTCATCAGGCTAGATTACAAGTGAATCACTGAGAAAAGATGGCAACATTTAAATAGGAATTACAACAGGACATGAGATGATGCTAGCTATAGACATGCCAAGGAAATCAAATTAAGGTTTTTGTTACACATGCAGATGAGGACCAAGTGTTCTATTAGAGATCTGAAGACCTTCTTGTGGAGGTGTGAACTGTGTCCATGTAATGAGTCATGAACCCAGGTGTCAAATTCAGTCCTATTGTTAGCGATTGGAACATATTTAAAAATTTAAACTCACAAATCTTCCTTTCTCTGTCACTATTAAAAAAAAAAAAAATGAAAAATGACCTTTCAATATTAGGACTTTTAGATCTGCCAAGCTGTGTCCAGGCCTAGAGAAGTGTATCCCTACAGGTGTGTCCAGCTCAGTCTTTATCGTATGTCTGTGCAGATTCATCCTTGTTTGTAGCTTTTGCTTAGTTTCCCCGATGTATGTCCCTGCATTGCACCTTGTACACTGTGTCATGTACACGACATTGAAGGATGGACATGAGAAAGAGTCCATGATCTTATAGTCCTGATTTGTGTTGGGTATGGGGACTTTATCTGTTGGTGATATGTGGGGGCAGGTCTTGCATTTCTTACTGTTACAGGGACTGTGCCTGTCTCTGAAGGTGATGTGAGGGTACTTCTGACAAGGATATTCCTTAGGTTGGGAAGATGTTTGTAGGAGAGAAGTGGCAGTTCCGGGAATATTGCTTTCAGTCTGTGGTCTCTGTGGAATATGGGTTGGAGGTCTGCGATGTTTTTTTGAGTGATTATTATTATTATTATTTATTGTTATAGCGCCATTTATTCCATGGCGCTTTACATGTGAGGAGGGGTGTACATAATAAAAACAAGTACAATAATGTTAACAATACAAGTCATAACTGGTACAGGAGGAGAGAGGACCCTGCCCGCGAAGGCTCACAATCTACAAGGGATGGGTGAGAATACAGTAGGCGAGGGTAGAGCTGGTCGTGCAGCGGTTTGGTCGGTCGGTGGTTACTGCAGGTTGTAGGCTTGTCGGAAGAGGTGGGTCTTCAGGCTCTTTTTGAAGGTTTCGATGGTAGGTGAAAGTCTGATTTGTTGTGGTAGAGAGTTCCAGAGTAGGGGTGATGCGCGAGAGAAATCTTGTATGCGATTGTGGGAAGAGGAGATAAGAGGGGAGTAGAGAAGGAGATCTTGTGAGGATCGGAGGTTGCGTGCAGGAAAGTACCGGGAGACGAGGTCACAGACGTATGGAGGACTCAGGTTGTGGATGGCTTTGTATGTCATGGTTAGGGTTTTGAACTGGAGTCTTTGGGTAATGGGGAGCCAGTGAAGGGATTGACAGAGGGGAGAAGCTGGGGAATAGCAGGGGGACAGGTGGATTAGTCAGGCAGCAGAGTTTAGAATAGATTGGAGGGGTGCGAGAGTGTTTGAGGGGAGGCCACAGAGCAGGAGTTTGCAGTAGTCAAGGCGAGAGATGATGAAGGCATGGACTAGGGTTTTTGCAGATTCTTGGTTGAGGAATGAACGGATTCGTGAAATATTTTTGAGTTGAAGTCGGCAGGAAGTGGAAAGGGCTTGGATATGTGGTTTGAAGGAGAGATCAGCGTCAAGGATTACTCCGAGGCAGCGAGCTTGTGGGACTGGGGAGAGTGGGCAGCCATTTACTGTAATGGATAGGTTCGTTGGGGGGGGTCACGTGAGATGGGGGAAAGATGATGAATTCTGTTTTGTCCATGTTAAGTTTCAGAAATCTAGCGGAGAAGAAGGATGTAATAGCAGTCAGACATTGAGGGATTCTGGTTAGTAGGGAGGTGATATCTGGTCCAGAGATGTAGATCTGTGTGTCATCAGCATAGAGGTGATACTGAAAGCCATGAGATTCTATGAGCTGTCCCAAGCCGAAGGTATAGATGGAGAAGAGCAGGGGTCCAAGGACTGAACCTTGTGGGACTCCGACGGATAGGGGGCGAGGTGAGGAGAGAGAGCAGAGGTCTCTGAGGTGAGGAGGTGGTGTGTGAGTGGGAGACGCTGAATGTCCGGTCTGTTAGGTATGATGAGATCCAGGATAGGGCCAAGTCTGTGATGCCAAGAGATGAGAGGGTCTGTAGTAATAGGGAATGGTCCACTGTGTCAAAGGCAGCCGACAGGTCCAGGAGGAGGAGGACAGAGTAGTGTCGCTTGCTCTTGGCGGTTAAGAGGTCATTGGTGACCTTAGTAATGGCAGTTTCAGTGGAGTGGTGTGACCGGAAGCCAGATTGTAAGCGGTCGAAGGAGCAAGAAGAGAGATGGGAGGACAGTTCAAGGTAGACGTGTTGTTCCAGTAGCTTGGAGGCATAGGGGAGAAGTGATATAGGGCGATAGCTGGATACAGAGGATGGGTCAAGAGAGGGCTTTTTGAGGATAGGCGTGATAGTAGTTGTAGTTTTCTATCCTCATTGTCTGAACAGATCTGAATGTACCTTAGAGCTTGACTGTAGGTTCTAGAAAATGGATTTGGGATTTTGAAGAGTTGAGGGTGAGTTTGATGTTTGGGTGGAACTTGTTGCACATGAATTGTGTGACGAAGGTGTTAGGAAGAACAGAGGAAGTGAATTCTGATTGTTTTTATTACTATGTGGAAAAAGGAAAATTGTCTAACACTGTGAAAAAGACAGAAAGTGTTGTGGTACAGGAGAGAATTGAGAATGTGATTAACGGAGACGACACTGAGATCGAGGTTAATGTGTCAGGGAAATAGTTAAAAGTGATGATTTGAAAAAAAAAAAAGAAAAAAAAAGCAAGCTAACAGCTGCAGCTGCTTCAGTACCCCCTCCCATCTTAGCCCACACCATATCCCCCTTCGCCCCCACCGCAGCTGCGAGTGCACAGCCAATCTCTTATCACTGGAGCACACAGCAAACTCTGGCCCCCCCCCCTCAGACTTCAGCTACTGGGAATCCTGCTCCTCAGCCCCTCCCTGCTAATTCTGGCGATGCGTCAGACTCGAGCACTATCAGAGATTGTCATTCCCCTGCTGTTTTGATCGGAGTAGATGGTAGACCCAATTAATATACTTTTATAAACCCTATTTCTGTGGGACCCTTCCCCGAAGTTACTGCCCAGTTTGTAATCTCTCCCACATGCCCTGTAAATTTACTAGGGAGAGATTTATTATTGCAGTTCCGCTCCTGAATACAATTCCAAGATGATGGTCAGATGGTTTTTTTTTTGTTATATAATCCCTATGTAGATGAAGACAGTGAGAAAATCTGTATTTTGCATGCCCTTCCTACAGTTATGATGGCCCTGATAGGCCCAGATCCACCCCCAATATTGCCTGAGGATCAATGACTCACCCCATACCTCTCAGAGATACTATCTAAACTCCTGTCAAAAGGGCCAAATGATATAGGGAAAATGCCTGTAGAACCAGTAAAAGTGTTTCTCAAACCTGGTGCCTAATCCTCATACTTTTTTGTCCCAAATACCCCAGGATGCTGCTTGGTTTACAGTTATTGATCTTACCAATGCCTTCTTTAGCATTCCGTTATACCCAGACTGCCAGTTTCTATTTGTATTCACTTAACTGTCCATATTAACTGTCGTCCCTGCTATGTCACAAGGGGCCCAAAACAGTCCCAACCAGTTTGCAAAAAAAATATGAGCAGGTGTCTTTTGCCATTTCTGCCACTGTTAGCCTCCTTAAGTATCTGGCAGCACTGAACTGTCGGGTTTCGGCCTCGAGACTTCAGTTCTGCCTTGGTCAAGTGATATTCTTGGGTCACTGTCTCCTTCAGGGTGTCAGACACCTCGCAGAAGAAAGAATAATAGCTGTCAGCTCCCTTCCTTTCCCAAAAGATGAAACTGAACTCCAGCGTTTTCTTGGACTATGCACTTATTGTTGTCAGTGGATACCGGATGCATCCCGCATAATGCAACCCCTTTACAACGCCTTGAAAGACGGTATAATGAACTATAAGGAAAGATGGCAGTGATGAGGATTACCTCCAATATGATTGTTCCCAACTTTTGACTGAAGAAACAGCTACTCCACCAAATGTCAGTGAGAACCCACTCCCAAATCCTGATCTGGTGTTATACACGGACGGTTCAAGATATGCTGACGAGTTTGGTAGATTCCACACGGGATATGCTGTTACCACAGAGGACACTGTAGTGCACGCAGCTGCGCTCCCGCCTCACAGTCAGCACAAGAAGCAGAACTCCCGGCTCTGTCTACTGCATGTACTTTGGCCAAGAACAAACGGGCTAATATATACACGGACTCACGGTATGCATTTGGTATTGCTCACGATTTTGGGGCTCTATGGGCCAATCGAGGGTTTATTACTACTGCCGGAACCCCAGTGAAAAATGCTGAAGCTGTTAAAACCCTCATGGACTCGATCAAATTACCTACTCAGGTGGCTATTAT
This sequence comes from Dendrobates tinctorius, assembly GCF_039654945.1. Classification (NCBI taxonomy): domain Eukaryota; kingdom Metazoa; phylum Chordata; class Amphibia; order Anura; family Dendrobatidae; genus Dendrobates; species Dendrobates tinctorius. The sequence goes on along the minus strand of NW_027362038.1, from coordinate 735,569 downwards.
CAAAGTTAAGGCGCACGGTCCTAGGAACAGTCCACAGACTGTTGGCAACACATTTACGGATATGCAAGCAAAAGCCGCCGCTCTCTTATCCGTTGAACCAACCATACCAGCTATGGTGACCACACGCTCTCAGCGTAAACAGTTACAAGAAGCATTGACCCTACAAGAACCTGATGATCTACAACAGACTGAAGTTTTCTGTCGGACCCTGCAAGACCGCTTAATGACGATGCAGAGAATGTCTCCAAAGGAAGAGGTGAAGCAATGGAAGACTGATGGGGCACGAATGGATAATGGTCTCTGGAAAAAGGACAGACTTGTGTGTCTCCCTAAGCGGATGTACCCTGCTATTGCCATATGGGCACATGGACCTACACATCGAGGAAAGAATCAGGCCCTCGCACTGGTGCAAAAATTCTACTGGGCCCCGGTTCTCCAGTTGGCCGGAAGCATTCCTTGTTACCAACATGACTGTAAAGACCACATCAAAGAAACTGGTGATGGAAGTTATATGCAGATATGGGGTTCCAGAAGTTGTTGAAAGTGATCAAGGCCCGGCCTTTTCTTCTCATATGTACCAAGAAGTTCTGACAATGCTTGGATCCACTGTAGCCCTCCATACTCCGTACCACCCACAATCCAGTGGGAAAGTTGAGAGGTTGAATGGCACACTGAAGGGACAATTGACCAAAATGATGCAGGAGACTACGGCTCCATGGCCAGAGCGCCTACCCATTGTTCTATACCACATCCGTACTACCCCTATTACAAAATATGGCCTGTCCCCATATGAGATATTGTTTGGTACTAGGCCCCCAGTTGCAAATTTCCAGCCTCAGCAGTTATCAGAAGAGACTGACCGTGTTGTTCAATATGTTATTCTGCTTAGTAAAAATCTTGCTAACACCTATGTTCTAGTTTTTCTTTTCCTTTCCAGATTCAGCAGAAACCGATACCTGTTATAACCTGAAGCCTGGTGACTTGGTAGTCGTGAAAAGGCATGTCAGGAAGCACGGACTAGAACCCTTGTATGACGGTCTCTATCAAGTTCTCCTCATCACTAGTGTTGAGCATTCCGATACCGCAAGTATCGGGTATCGGCCGATACTTGCTGTATCGGAATTCCGATACAGACTTCCGATATTTTTTCAATATCGAAAGTCGGCATCGGAATCGGAAGTTCAAAGTTGATTGACAGCCTGACGTCATCATGATGCGCGGTGTGTGCGCATCATGATGCGCCGTCATTTCGGGCCTTCCGGGGGTCTCTGCCGGCCTGCCGGGGGGCTGTGTGGACTGCCCGGGGTCTGTACCGGCCTGCCGGGGGGGCTGTGCCGGCCTGCCGGGGGGCTGTGTGGACTGCCCGGGGTCTGTACCGGCCTGCCGGGGGGCTGTGCCGGCCTGCCGGTGGTCTGTGCACCCTGTGGGGGTCTGTACCGGCCTGCCAGGGGGCTGTGCTGATGTCCGGGGGTCTGTGCAAGCATCGTCCGATGGGACTACAAGTCCCATCTGGCGATGCCTGCTACCATGACAGTGATTGACACATTAGCCAATGATGGGACAGTAGTAGTCCCATCATCCGGCTAATGTGTTAAATGTTAAAAAAAAAAAAAAAATACTACATACATACTACATACATACTACATGCATGCTACATACATACTACATGCTACATACATACTGCATACATACCACATATATACTACATACATACTACATGCATGCTACATACATACTACATACATACTACATGCTACATACATACTACATATATACTACATGCATGCTACATACATACTACATGCTACATACATACTACATACATACTACATACATACTACATGCATGCTACATGCATACTACATGCATGCTACATACATACTACATACATACTACATATATACTACATGCATGCTACATACATACTGCATGCTACATACATACTACATACATACCACATATATACTACATACATACTACATGCATGCTACATACATACTACATACATACTACATGCATGCTACATACATAACACATATATACTACATGCATGCTACATACATACTACATGCTACATACATACCACATACATACTACATACATACTACATGCATGCTACATACATACTACATGCTACATACATACTACATATATACTACATGCATGCTACATACATACTACATGCTACATACATACTACATACATACTACATACATACTACATGCATGCTACATGCATACTACATGCATGCTACATACATACTACATACATACTACATATATACTACATGCATGCTACATACATACTGCATGCTACATACATACTACATACATACCACATATATACTACATACATACTACATGCATGCTACATACATACTACATACATACTACATGCATGCTACATACATAACACATATATACTACATGCATGCTACATACATACTACATGCTACATACATACCACATACATACTACATACATACTACATGCATGCTACATACATACTACATGCTACATACATACTACATATATACTACATGCATGCTACATACATACTACATGCTACATACATACATACTACATGCATGCTACATACATACTACATACATACTACATACATACTACATGCATGCTACATACATAACACATATATACTACATGCATGCTACATACATACTACATGCTACATACATACTACATATATACTACATGCTACATATATACTACATGCTACATACATACTACATGCATGCTACATACATACTACATACATACTACATGCATGCTACATACATACTACATGCTACATACATACCACATACATACTACATATATACTACATGCATGCTACATACATACTGCATGCTACATGCATGCTACATACATACTACATACATACTACATGCTACATACATACCACATATATACTACATACATACTACATACAATACATTCATACAATACATACATAGACATACAGTACATATAACATAGAGTAACATACTTACCAATACTTGTCACATTGTTCCCCGAAGCCATTGTCTTTTAAAGGAATAAATATTAACATAACAAACCACAAAAATACTCACCCACGATCCGAAGCAGTCCACGAGTGTGTCCCACGACGATCTTGGGTAGAGAACTGCAGCATCAGCTGATGCCGCCGTTCTCTACGGGCTGCAGGAATCCAATGACGGAAGGTAGGTATCCTTCCGCACTGTATTCCTCCGCCACTTAAAAAAAAAAAAGTCCCTAGTCTCACTTTATGCCATTGCTGCGTGGGAAATTCCCACACAGCAATGGCATAAAGTGAGACTAGGGACTTTTTTTTTTTTAAGTGGCGGAGGAATACAGTGCGGAAGGATACCTACCTTCCGTCATTGGATTCCTGCAGCCCGTAGAGAACGGCGGCATCAGCTGATGCTGCAGTTCTCTACCCAAGATCGTCGTGGGACACACTCGTGGACTGCTTCGGATCGTGGGTGAGTATTTTTGTGGTTTGTTATGTTAATATTTATTCCTTTAAAAGACAATGGCTTCGGGGAACAATGTGACAAGTATTGGTAAGTATGTTACTCTATGTTATATGTACTGTATGTCTATGTATGTATTGTATGAATGTATTGTATGTAGTATGTATGTAGTATATATGTGGTATGTATGTAGCATGTAGTATGTATGTAGTATGTATGTAGCATGCATGTAGTATATATGTAGTATGTATGTGGTATGTATGTAGCATGTAGTATGTATGTAGCATGCATGTAGTATGTATATAGTATGTATGTAGCATGCATGTAGTATGTATGTAGCATGTAGTATATATGTAGCATGTAGTATGTATGTAGCATGCATGTAGTATATATGTAGTATGTATGTAGCATGTAGTATGTATGTAGCATGCATGTAGTATGTATGTAGTATGTATGTAGCATGCATGTAGTATGTATGTAGCATGTAGTATATATGTAGCATGTAGTATGTATGTAGCATGCATGTAGTATGTATGTAGTATGTATGTAGCATGCATGTAGTATGTATGTAGCATGTAGTATATATGTAGCATGTAGTATGTATGTAGCATGCATGTAGTATATATGTAGTATGTATGTAGCATGTAGTATGTATGTAGTATGTATGTGGTATGTATGTAGCATGTAGCATGCATGTAGTATGTATGTAGTATATCTGTAGTATGTATGTAGCATGCATGTAGTATATATGTAGTATGTATGTAGCATGCAGTATGTATGTAGCATGCAGTATGTATGTAGCATGCATGTAGTATATATGTAGCATATATGTAGTATGTATGTAGCATGTAGTATATATGTAGTATGCATGTTGCATGCATGTAGTATATATGTAGTATGTATGTTGCATGTAGTATATATGTAGTATGAATGTAGCATGTATGTAGTATGAATGTAGCATGTATGTAGCATGTAATTTTTTTTTTTTTTTTTTTACATTCAACACATTAGCCGGATGATGGGACTACTACTGTCCCATCATTGGCTAATGTGTCAATCACTGTCATGGTAGCAGGCATCGCCCGATGGGACTTGTAGTCCCATCGGACGATGCCTGCACAGACCCCCGAACCCTGCACAGCCCCCCGGCAGGCCGGCACAGCCCCCCGGCAGGCCGGCACAGCCCACCGGAGCCGGCACAGCCCCCCGGCAGGCCGGCACGGCCCACCGAAGCCTGCACAGCCCCCCCCGGCAGGCCAGCACAGCCCCCCCGGCAGGCCGGCAGAGCCCCCCGGCAGGCCGGCACAGACCACCGGAGCCTGCACAGACCCCCTGGCAGGCCGGCACAGCCCCCCGAAAGGCCCGTACAGACCCCAGAGAGGCTGTACAAGGCAAAAACAGGGTTTTTCTTATTCCGATACCGGAAGTCCCATAGACTTGAATGGGACTTCCGGTATCGGAATCGGCGATACCGATACTTTTTTTTAAGATCGGCCGATCCATTCCGATCCGATACTTTGAAGTATCGGACGGTATCGCTCAACTCTACTCATCACCCAACAAGCCAATAGCAAATGAAGGGACATAATGTTTTGGTTTTCCGTATTTTTCATATTATTATTATTGGTAGAAGTTAAAAGTTAAAGTTAGAAGATATTCAATGACTCAGAGATTAATACGTTAAAGATAATGATCGTAATAAGGACAGTTGGTTGTTCAGACACCTTCTCCTTTTTCAATCCAGCCAATTGGCTTAAGGGAATTGGGGGCTGGATAACTGGGATCTTACAGAGCTTGTTGCACATTGCTGCCTGTATCCTTGTTGTATATGTGATACTAAAACTTGTTCTTTGGTGTATTTCTGTATGTATTAGGAAATTCTGCACTAAGACAGCTAATGATGATACCAAAGGTGTCGTTGCCTCTGCTTTTCTCTACACCGATCTCAAAAGGCTACTTGATGAAGATGTTGAAGCCAAGCGCATGGCTACCTACAAAAGATCCCCACCACCGTCATCAAAAATTGTTATTCGTGAACTGCAGTATACAGGGGGGACGGGTGCGCCGCGACAGCCATGACTGGTAACATGGCATCAGTCATGTGAAGACCAGTACCCCTCAAGCTGTTAGCTTGGGATAGCACCTCTGATGCTGCATACGTGTTAAACATTTTTTTATCTAGGGGGGAATGTTAAGGGTTAATACTAAAATCAGAGTTGAAGTTTCGTTTTATCCATTCAATGTAAGGTTTCGTTTCTCCGTTTTTGTTGTTGTAAGATAAATTTTTATAATTGGCATGGCCTGTCATGAAACCAGACTGTTTCCATCAGGTGCAAGATAAGGGGCTCGGGGGGGGAGTGTATTGCTCTGAATATTCCATTATACTACTTTCTATTTGGATACGGACTTATATGTAGTTTCCGGTTTTCTTGCAATATTATTGGCTTATAAAGTGAAATGATGCTATTGGTACTTGAGAACCTTGCATAATTAAGCAAAAGATTATAAAAGATGTGACTAAAATAAAGGGGCTTAGTGATCTGCCTCGATCCTCCCGTACAGAGACCCCGTCTCCGTGTGGTCATTTGAGTTGCTAGCAACACTGGAATAATTTGGAAATCGCTGGCTCAACCGTGAAGGGTTAATTTAACTCTCTCCTTATCATGAGGAAAGGGCTAAAAAGCCTTCACTAGACCCCTGTACAGCTGTATAATGAGGCCCAGGCTTTATAGTGAAGGGACTGGAGTGAGGGCCTGTGCCCAGGAGCTACAGACTGAGGAAAGGGCTAAAAAGCCTTCACTAGACCCCTGTACAGCTGTATAATGAGGCCCAGGCTTTATAGTGAAGGGACTGGAGTGAGGGCCTGTTCCCAGGAGCTACAGTCTGAGGAAAAGGGCTAAAAAGCCTTCACTAGACCCCTGTACAGCTGTATAATGAGGCCCAGGCTTTATAGTGAAGGGACAGGAGTGAGGGCCTGTGCCCAGGAGCTACAGACTGAGGAAAGGGCTACAAAGCCTTCACTAGACCCCTGTACAGCTGTATAATGAGGCCCAGGCTTTATAGTGAAGGGACAGGAGTGAGGGCCTGTTCCCTGGAGCTACAGACTGAGGAAAGGGCTAAAAAGCCTTCACTTGACCCCTGTACAGCTGTATAATGAGGCCCAGGCTTTATAGTGAAGGGACAGGAGTGAGGGCCTGATCCCAGGAGCTACAGACTGAGGAAAGGGCTAAAAAGCCTTCACTAGACCCCTGTACAGCTGTATAATGAGGTCTAGGCTTTATAGTGAAGGGACTGGAGTGAGGGCCTGTGCCCAGGATCTACAGTCTGAGGAAAGGGCTAAAAAGCCTTCACTAGACCCCTGTACAGCTGTATAATGAGGCCCAGGCTTTATAGTGAAGGGACAGGAGTGAGGGCCTGTTCCCAGGAGCTACAGTCTGAGGAAAGAGCTAAAAAGCCTTCACTAGACCCCTGTACAGCTGTATAATGAGGCCCAGGCTTTATAGTGAAGGGACAGGAGTGAGGGCCTGTTCCCAGGAGCTACAGTCTGAGGAAAGGGCTAAAAAGCCTTCACTAGACCCCTGTACAGCTGTATAATGAGGCCCAGGCTTTATAGTGAAGGGACAGGAGTGAGGGCCTGTTCCCAGGAGCTACAGTCTGAGGAAAGGGCTAAAAAGCCTTCACTAGACCCCTGTACAGCTGTATAATGAGGCCCAGGCTTTATAGTGAAGGGACTGGAGTGAGGGCCTGTGCCCAGGATCTACAGTCTGAGGAAAGGGCTAAAAAGCCTTCACTAGACCCCTGTACAGCTGTATAATGAGGCCCAGGCTTTATAGTGAAGGGACAGGAGTGAGGGCCTGTTCCCAGGAGCTACAGTCTGAGGAAAGAGCTAAAAAGCCTTCACTAGACCCCTGTACAGCTGTATAATGAGGCCCAGGCTTTATAGTGAAGGGACAGGAGTGAGGGCCTGTTCCCAGGAGCTACAGTCTGAGGAAAGGGCTAAAAAGCCTTCACTAGACCCCTGTACAGCTGTATAATGAGGCCCAGGCTTTATAGTGAAGGGACAGGAGTGAGGGCCTGTGCCCAGGAGCTACAGTCTGAGGAAAGGGCTAAAAAGCCTTCACTAGACCCCTGTACAGCTGTATAATGAGGCCCAGGCTTTATAGTGAAGGGAGAGGAGTGAGGGCCTGATCCCAGGAGCTACAGTCTGAGGAAAGGGCTAAAAAGCCTTCACTAGACCCCTGTACAGCCGTATAATGAGGCCCAGGCTTTATAGTGAAGGGACAGGAGTGAGGGCCTGTGCCCAGGATCTACAGTCTGAGGAAAGGGCTAAAAAGCCTTCACTAGACCCCTGTACAGCTGTATAATGAGGCCCAGGCTTTATAGTGAAGGGACAGGAGGGAGAAAAGTGGGGAAAGGAGCCAGAAGAGCCGGACTGCCCATCACTAACCTGCAGAGCCGCACTCCACATATATGGCTGCTCTGTGCACAGGACCTGTGATGAGGTCACAGGAGGGGAGGAGTCAGGGTCACATGATCTCCGGAGTGAAGAGGCTCCATGGAGGCTTCTCCTCAGTCAGTGACATTCCCGCCATTATTCTCCCCTCACTACTGGCACAATTACCCCGCGCCGCCTTCTCTACACAGTGTTATGTGTGGAATGTGATGTGTGATTTCTCTGGAGGGAAATAGACCCCACACATGAGGGAATTCTCACCAGTTACCGGCCGTCTACTATATGGCGGCATATGATTGTGCTATCGACTCCACACCAGGAGCTAAAATGCCCAAATCTCGGTTATTTCCCCCCTTCCAGAGTCCGGCTGAGGCCGGGGTCACACTTGTGAGAAACTCGCCCGAGTCTCGCTCCTCAGGGCCCTTGTGGATTAGCCTCTGTAGGGGAAACGACACCGGCTGTCAGGGACAGGGGGCCCCAACATAAATCCAATATTCGTTGTAAGAAAACCCAACCTGAGGCCGCCATTCGGGGTCACCAATGCTCCGGCAGTCTGTGACAATGTCAGTAATTATATTTTTCTCACTGATTGGTAGATTTGTGGTAATTTTCCTGGATGATATAGTGAGTTACTCCCGTCCTCTGGAGGAGCATGCTGAGCACGTCAGACAGGGTCTCCAGGTTCTACGTGACAACTATGTATTTGGTAACCTAGAGAAATGACAATTTGTGGTCCAGCAGGTCCAGTTCTCAGGACATTTGGCTTCTGCATTGGGGTCTCAGATGGACCCCGTTACGGTCCCAGCAGTCCCTTCATTAGTTTTATCCAAGTAACCTGAAAGTGTTACAGAGATTTCTTGTAGTCGAGATACTGAGGAACAAACAAGCGAAAAATAGGGTCTTACCTGATAACCAGATGTAATGAGAGTAGGGGAGTGTTACACTCACCTGATGGAGCGGCTCCTTTACACCATGCTCAATGCATAAATCAGCTGCTGCCGGACCCGGGGCCAAAGACCGAGCAGAAGAGCTGATCCGGGTATAATGTGTCTGTACCTGCGCTGCTGATGGAGACGATCGGAGATGGAGATTTTCACTAAGAACGTTTATTCAAATTAGTTTTCAAAGTCAACGCGTTTCACAGTCACACAGGACGTCTTCCTCAGGACGAAGCCTGATAGCGGATAAACATGTCAAGCCTGGAACGTTTTATATGCAGTCTTTATAATAATAATAATAATCTTTTTATTTATATAGCGCCAACATATTCCGCAGCGCTTTACAGTTTGCACACATTATCATCGCTGTCCCCGATGGGGCTCACAATCTAAATTCCCTATCAGTATGTCTTTGGAATGAAAAAAAAAACACCAACAAAGCACAAAATGTCAAAGTTCATGAGAAAGTCCGTCACACAAAGATAAATTATAGTTCATGAGAAAACAGAACACACTTACATACAATAATTACATTGTAAAGCGCCTATGGATGAAGTGAGGTCACCTAAAAGAATGAATAAATATATACTGTATCCTTCGGACTATAAGCCGCAACGGACCATAAGACGCACCCCAAATATTCAGAAGGAAAATAGGGAAAAAGTTAATGTGTCAAATGGGGGTCTGTCCCACAGTCTGAATTCAGTAAACCCGGGGGGGGGGTCGGCAGCGCTGGTGGAGCCGGGTCACAGGAGGTGTTCGGGGATCCGGCGATGATCTGACTTATCCCAGGCTGGTGCAGCAGGAGCCTCTGTAACATCTGTATTCTCACTGAGGCCATTTGGAGTAAGGGGGTTTAGTTTATAAATCCAGAAGATTTCTTCCCGATGTAGTTGTCCAATGCGATTCTTTTCCTGTGGGGGAATCTCCTCTGTGGGGAATATTCTCAGTTGTGTGGAATCTTTCTTGTGTTTGATGGTGCAGTGAAATGAAAGCCCATGTTGGAGAAAACCCTATGGAGTATTGGAACGGTGTGAGTTCAGCCTTTTGTGGAGGGGTTGGGTCGTCCTTCCCACATATAATTTCTGGTATGAGCATATAATCACGTGTGTAACATAACTGGTGGAACATGACATGGGGCTTTGATCGGGAAAATTTCACCAGTAGAAATAAGGGTGAATTCAGAGAGACCATGGCAGATCGAGTCACAACAGAGGCAAGTTTTCAGATTGCATGTAATGAGTTTATTCGGGAGACAGGCGATTTTTAGCAAATCTTCCTCCTTTTTTATGTTTCTTGGTGCTAGGACATTTTTCAATGATGGAGGTCTTCAAAATGTCAAAAAGGGATTGCTGGGTAATGATTTTCCCACTCCAGCTGTCTGACATGCTCATGATGCTCCTGCAGAGGACGTGAGTAACTCAATATATCATCCAGGTAAACTTCCGCAAATCTACCCATCGGTGAGAAAAAAAATGACATTTTCAAAGACTGCCGGAGCATTGTTTAATCTGAATGGCATCACCAAATTTTCAATATGACCCTCCGGTCCGAATGCGGCCTTCCATTCATCACCATTGTGTATACGTATAAGAGTAATCATAAGGAATTGAAAGAATTGTCACCCAGATCCTTCTTGCAATTTTATTCCATGGTGAAACGAGACATCAAACCATATTAGAGTGTGGCGTGCAGGTAGCAGGGAGCTATACAGATGAGAGAGCCTGACGGACTACGGCCGTTTCGCACTTGCTTAGCACTTCTACCGGTCCATGCTTGTCAGGGGGTTACACCACTTCCTTTTAACAAGGGTTAGGAAATGGTTAACTGAGAAGGGCAAAACATTTACAGTGAGTACAGTGAGATGATTAATACAAAAAATTAAAAGAAATATAACATAGATCACAGCCACACAGACATATTCAATGTATCACTGAGGCCAAGGGGAACTTGTGCATCACAATCCACAATCCATGCTGCTTCTCTTGTTAGTAGTAATCTATTCTGGTCACCGCCTTGTACAGGATAATCAGCGGGCTCAATTCCTGCAGATCTCAGCACATCGGGGTCCGCATTATGGACCTCTCTTATATCATTAATGTCACAGATCCTTTCCCTGTGTAACTGAATGGAAATGTTCTCTGAGCCTGATGTGCCGCGGTCTAATAGTCTGGGCAGTATAATAATTGTCCTGGGCAGTATATGACATAAAGCGCTTGCTCTGTGCGGCCCGTGATTAGTTTATCTACCGTCATCGCCCCGATCCTCAGATTTCTCCTGTAAGATGGAGATGACAGAAGGAGCAATCCCCACAATGGAAATGGCCTCTTGGACGTCTTCCATGTAACCAGGTGACTTTATTGTTCTTCTCCTGGAATCTTTCCTGTAGCGATAAGTCATCTAAGTCACCGCTTCTTCTAGAAACAATCGAGGGTTGTTCTTTGCTGCTACGGCTAAATCTTTATCTCCTCACAAATGCCAATTCCTGTTTATCGCTGATTTTATTACATTCATATTGGGATTAGGTGTAAAAGTAACAATAAACCTTTTATTATCTCGTCCTTTTTTCTGCTCTTCCTCCTGGGTCTTGTAAGTAGACCCACATGGGTTCCTCCATCGCTCTAGCACAGTGTAATAATGTTGGCGGATAACCTCTGTGTAATAAGTCGTCTGTCAGGTCATTCGCTTGTTGTAGGAAACCTTCTTCTCTACTATTCATTGTTCTCAGCCTCAGATACCGGCTGTATGGTCGGCCTCTGTTAGTATGTTCCAGGTGCGCATTATTAGAATGGAGGGACATATTGGTGGCTGCAGGTTTTTATAGGTGCTGGTTATTATTCTACCATCCACTATTTTATTATTCACATCTGAGAAATCTAAGTTATTCTGTCCAAATTGTGAATAAATCTCATATTAACCTTATTCTCCTCGATCATATATGTAATAAAATCATGAACCCCTTTCTGTCCCAGCCCACACCAGAAACACATCATCCACGTACCGGTGGTCCGCACGGAGGTGTCAGGTGGGGGTTTTACACTATAAATATATTTATTTTCAAAGTCTGGCAAGAACAAATTAGTGAAACTGCAGCATCTGGCGCCCCCATCGCTGTCCCCGTCATCTGGGTGGACCAGCTGCTCCCAAAAGAGAAGGCCTTATGGGACAATATAACATTCAGGCTTTCCAGGATGAATCCAATATACAGTCATATGTTAAAGTTTGGGCACCCCTATTAATGTTAACCTTTTTTCTTTATAACAATTTTGTTTTTTGCATCAGCTATTTCAGTTTCATATATCTAATAACTGATGGACTCAGTTATATTTCTGGATTCAAATGAGGTTTATTGTACTAACAGAAAATGTGCAATCTGCATTTAAACAAAATTTGACCAGTGCAAAAGTATGGGCACCCTTATCATTTTCTTGAGTTGAACACTCCTAACTACTTTTTACTGACTTCCTGAAGCACTAAATTGGTTTTGTAACCTCATTGAGCTTTGAACTTCATAGCCAGGTGTATCAAATCATGAGAAAAGGTATTTAAGGTGGCCACTTGCAAGTAGTTCCCCTATTTGATTCTCCTATGAAGAGTGGCATCATGGGCTCCTCAAAACAACTCTCAAATGATCTGAAAACAAAGATTATTCAACATAGCTTTTCAGGGGAAAGATACAAAAAGTTGTCTCAGAGATTTAACCTGTCAGTTTCCACTGTGAGGAACATAGTAAGGAAATGGAAGAACACAGGTACAGTTCTTGTTAAGCCCAGAAGTGGCAGGCCAAGAACAATATCAGAAAGGCAGAGAAGAAGAATGGTGAGAACAGTCAAGGACAATCCACAGACCACCTCCAAAGACCTGCAGCATCATCTTGCTGCAGATGGTGTCACTGTGCATCGGTCAACAATACAGCGCACTTTGCACAAGGAGAAGCTGCATGGGAGTGATGCGAAAGAAGCCGTTTCTGCAAGCACGCCACAAGCAGAGTCGCCTGAGGTATGCAAATGCACATTTGGACAAGCCAGTTACATTTTGGAAGAAGGTCCTGTGGACTGATGAAACAAAGATTGAGTTGTTTGGTCATACAAAAAGGCGTTATGCATGGAGGCTAAAAAACACAGCATTCCAAGAAAAACACTTGCTGCCCACAGTAAAATTTGGTGGAGGTTCCATCATGCTTTGGGGCTGTGTGGCCAATGCAGGCACCGGGAATCTTGTTAAAGTTGAGGGTCGCATGGATTCAACTCAGTATCAGCAGATTCTTGACAATAATGTGCAAGAATCAGTGACGAAGTTGAAGTTACGCAGGGGATGGATATTTCAGCAAGACAATGATCCAAAACACCGCTCCAAATCTACTCAGGCATTCATGCAGAGGAACAATTACAATGTTCTCGAATGGCCATCCCAGTCCCCAGACCTGAATATCATTGAACATCTGTGGGATGATTTGAAGCGGGCTGTCCATGCTCGGTGACCATCAAACTTAACTGAACTGGAATTGTTTTGTAAACAGGAATGGTCACAAATACCTTCATCCAGGATCCAGGAACTCATTAATAGCTACAGGAAGGGACTAGAGGCTGTTATTTTTGCAAAAGGAGGATCTACGAAATATTAATGTCACTTTTATGTTGAGGTGCCCATACTTTTGCACCGGTCAAATTTTGTTAAAATGCAGATTGCACATTTTCTGTTGGTACAATAAACCTCATTTGAATCCAGAAATATAACTGAGGCCATCAGTTATTAGATATATGAAACTGAAATAGCTGTTGCAAAAAACAAAATTGTTATAAAGAAAAAAGGTTAACATTAATAGGGGTGCCCAAACTTTAACATATGACTGTAGTAATCTGTTTCAGCAGTTTTTTCCATAGATTTTTTATTGCTTCCAGTCCTGTGATTTGTGGAATTCGTGCGTACAAGCTCCCGACGTCGATCAAAGCCAATTTATAACCCTCCTGCCAATCTATACCGGACACAATTCTCTATAAATCTCCGGTGTCCTTGATGTGAGCAGGTGCTATTCTCAGTAATGGTCTCAGACACCGGTCTATAAATGTAGAGAAAGATTCTGTTACTGATCCGACCCCGCACACTATCGGGCGGCCTGGTGGGGGCGCTGCGTCTTTGTGGACTTTAGGAATATAACACCAATGCGGCTTGTGTGGAAATTCAGGGAAGAGTTTCTCTGATATTTCTTAGACAATCGTCCCTTCTCTATGTGAAATCTCAGAGAAGATCTTAGTTGTTCCTTCTCGTTATTTGTGGGATCAGCGCTTGTTTTTCTCTGTGCTGCTATCTGATCGCTGTCTTTCTGCTCCTTAGGCTATGTGCACACGTACCGGAATTCTCACGGAAATTTCCGCGAGAATTCCGGAATTCCAGTCCGCGGGAAAATCGCATTTTAAATTCCCACGATTTTCCCGCGGAAAAACTAGCACTTTGCAAGCGTAATTAGCTTGCAGAATGCTAGCGTTTTCCAAGCCATCTGTAGCATCGCTTGGAGAACTGATTGACAGGTTGGTCACACTCATCAAACACAGTGTTTGACAAGTGTGACCAACTTTTTACTACTGAGGCCGCCTATGCAGCATCAGTAGTAAAAGATAGTATGTAAAAAAAAATAAAAAACGGTGTTATTCTTACCTTCCGACATCCCGCGCAGCCGTTCCCAGTAATCCTTTGCGAAAATGCCCGCGATGACGTCCGTTCTCGCGGGATCGCGACGTCTCGCGGTAATTCGCGATGACGTCGCGTGAATGACCGCGAGACTTCGCGATCCCGTGAGAACGGACGCCATCGCGGGCATTTTCGCAAAGGATTACTGGGAACGAAAGCGTGAAGAGAAGCGGGAAGGCTGCGCGGGACGTCGAAGGGTGAGAATAACAATATTTTTTATTTTTAAATTCTATTTTTTACAGGGATAAGGTACCCAAAGCCCGGAGGACAGTCTCCTCTCCTCCGGACCGTGGGTACCATCCGCAATTGTTCTGCTTACTTTCCGCATGTTGTGCACAGCCACATGCGGGAAATAAGCGGAACAATGCATTCCTATGGGTGCGGGATCGCCGCGATTCCGCAAATTAATGAGCATGCTGCGGTTTTTACCGCGAAGCGATTCCGCCGCGGTAAAAACCGCAGCATTAGCACAGCATTGCGGAATCCCATAGGAATGCATGGGATGCTTATTTTTCGCGTTTTCGCGGCAAAATCGCGCGGTTAAAACCGCCGCGGAAACGCGAAAAAAACGCCACGTGTGAACTCAGCCTAACTATATTGTCCATTGCTACTAACACTACATTATTGCCTTTATCGGCTTCTCTAATAACAGGATCTTGGCAGTTTTTATCTCCTTCAGTGCTCGCTGTCCTTTTTTGTTACATTATCTGTTGTTTTTGTACAGCACTGTCTGTGTGTCTTTTACCCCTCTGTAAAAAACATAAAAACAATTAACCCGATCAGTAAACACCAGAAATAGGAAAAATGTGAGAATTGCCAAAATTACGTATTTATGGATGGCACAATTCCACAAAAAATGCTGTAACGAGCGATCACAATTGTACTAATAAAAACGTTATCTCGTCCTGCAGAAAATAATCCATCATACAGCTCCACCGGAGGAAAATAACAATGTTACGGGTCTCGGGAAATGGAGAAACTGCTCCAAAAATGTTACAGAGAAAGTGATGATATAGGTCAAATTCCATGATATATCCCCTATATCATCACTTTCCCTGTAAGCAATCTGTTCATGGTTGCTATCTCACTGCCGGATGTTCTTAGTGCGTCCTTTCCATCTCCTGCATGACTGCGTCGCCTGGTGACGGCTAGGCGCCGGCCGTCCCACGTGACGCAGCAGCAGAGTGGTAGTGACGTGCGGGTTCACCAGCGGCACGGGGTTAATACCCGCCCCCCATACTGCCACTCACCGCTCCGTACTGAGGGCGGAAGTGACGTGTGTGTACTTAACTGGCAGGAGTGAGGGTCACCGCCCTCACTTCCTGCTTGTCAGCGTTGATGTCTGAGCATATCATTGGTGGAGGTGCCCTTTCCGCCTCTGGGGACTGGCTGGAACAATTGAACTGTGATTAAGTGTGACGTTCATGGGCGGATACATTGACACCCATTCGCTTCATTACATTCCTATTGGTAACTTCGCAAACAAGTAGGGTATTTAAATGGGAACCTAGGCATATTAAAGCCACGCCCCCTGAGGAAGATTTACACATCGAAACGTGCGTCGGGGTTTGTCGTCCTGCCTTCACGCTTGGAAGCATGACGGGTAATTACATATTAGCAATGTATTTTGGTTGATTCATTTATCTCAATTGTTCTGCCTAATACACCTTTCACTAACTATGGATCTTTAGTCTCTTCACATGCCGCAGTGTCCGGTGCCCCTCCATATTATTTAGTGCTATTGGATTTGTCTATTTACGACATTGATTATAATTGGGGGAACCTCGGTACCTGGGGTTTAGCATTATGCTTGTTATACTTGGGACTATTTTGTCCACTAAGACTGCTGTGACTAGTGGCAGCACATATATATCTGCTTTATCCCGTATGTACTAAGCGTGATCGTAGGAAATTCATGCCACGTTCTAGGGTTTTGAGGTCACTTTTAATTATATAAGTACCCCTTTTCATACTGTCTGCTCACTCGTGTATTGTGTTCAGTGTCTTTTTGCATATACTGACATTTTATGTCACTTTTTATGATTAATAAAAATTTGATAATTTTTTGTTAACTAGCCTAGACTCTAGTCTCTCCGGTTTATCATGATGTCATCATAGGTTGCAAGCCCTTCCGCCGCTCATTATGATGTCATAATGGTTGACTATGAGATGGAGGATGTGTGATGGGTATATGGGCACTGGACTATGGGATGGCAGATATGTATGATGGGTATATGGGCACGGGACTATGAGATGGCGGATATGTATGATGGGTATATGGGCATGGGACTATGAGATGAAGGATCTGTGATGGGTATATGGGCACTCGACTATGGGATGGCGAATATGTATGATGGGTATATGGGCATGGGACTATGGGATGGAGGATATGTTTGACGGGTATATGGGCACGGGACTATGGGATGGCGGATATGTATATGGGCACGGGACTATGGGATGGAGGATGTGTGATGGGTATATGGGCACTGGACTATGGGATGGAGGATATGTATGATAGGTATATGGGCACAGGACTATGGGATGGAGGATGTGTGATGGGTATATGGGCACTGGACTATGGGATGGAGGATATGTTTGATGGGTATATGGGCACGGGACTATGGGATGGAGGATGTGTGATGGATATATGGGCACTGGACTATGGGATGGAGGATATGTATGATGGGTATATGGGCACGGGACTATGAGATGGCGGATATGTATGATGGGTATATGGGCATGGGACTATGAGATGAAGGATCTGTGATGGGTATATGGGCACTCGACTATGGGATGGCGAATATGTATGATGGGTATATGGGCATGGGACTATGGGATGGAGGATATGTTTGACGGGTATATGGGCACGGGACTATGGGATGGCGGATATGTATATGGGCACGGGACTATGGGATGGAGGATATGTATTATGGGTATATGGGCACTGGACTATGGGATGGAGGATATGTATGATGGGTGTAGTGCTGACGAAAACTATGTCAGAGAGTGGACCCTCTGGATCGCGGATCCGGAGCCCCCGGGTCGAGCACGCCAGGTGAAGACCGCCCCTATACAGGGACCGTTTGGGGCAGGACCTCAGAGGACGGAGGCGCGACAGCCGGAACCAAGAGGGACGGCTCCACGAACAAAAGGCCTGGGGAAGCAGCGGACAGAAATACTAGCAGGGACAGGTGGCTCAGGGAAGGACTCAATACGGAAAGGCAAGAGGAGGAATCAAGGCGAACTGGAGACAGGGAACGGCACATGGAATGGAAGAAAGGAGAGCGTGGACAGACTGGGGAGAGCGGGGAGGACGACACAGAGGAAGGCAGGAAGGATAGGCAGAGATAGGACTAACTACAGACGCACTGTAGGGGCCAGATTGCTACACAATCATCAGGCGTCCTCCTAACAGCGAGGACGCCTGAAATATACCAGCCCCCGGAAGTGCGTGCGCCAGGCCAGCCCCTCAGCGCCGCCCACAGCTGGAGAGAGAGGACGAGAGGGGGCGAGCGCGTGACAGAGAGCGGAAGCCAGGAGCCGCCGTGAGGGAGCGTGGACGACGGGCACGAGGCCGGAAGGGAGCGCGCAGGTAGGGAAACGCTGCGGTGCGCGCTGCTCTAGAAGGGGCATCGGCGGGCATAGCCGCCGATGTCACAATGGGTATATGGGCACTGGACTATGGGATGGAGGATATGTATGACGGGTATATGGGCACGGGGCTATGAGATGGTGGATATGTATGATGGGTATATGGGGTATATGGGCACGGGACTATGGGATGGAGTATGTGTATGATGGGTATGTGGGCATGGGGCTATGAGATGAAGGATGTGTGATGGGTATATGGGCACTGGACTATGGGATGGAGGATATGTATTATGGGTATATAGGCATGGGACTATGGGATGGAGGATATGTATGATGGGTATATGGGCATGGGACTATGGGATGGAGGATATGTATGATGGGTATATGGGCATGGGACTATGGGATGGAGGATGTGTGATGGGTATATGAGCACTCGACTATGTGATGGAGGATATGTATGATGGGTATATGGGCACGGGCCTATGGGATGGAGGATAATTATAATTTGCTATAACTAACCACAGTTAGTTACTATGCCCGGGCAGCGCCGGGCTCTTCAGCTAGTATATATATATATATATATACAGTGGGGCAAAAAAGTATTTAGTCAGTCAGCAATAGTGCAAGTTCCACCACTTAAAAAGATGAGAGGCGTCTGTAATTTACATCATAGGTAGACCTCAACTATGGGAGACAAACTGAGAAAAAAAAATCCAGAAAATCACATTGTCTGTTTTTTTTCATTTTATTTGCATATTATGGTGTAAAATAAGTATTTGGTCAGAAGCAAGCAATCAAGATTTCTGGCTCTCACAGACCTGTAACTTCTTCTTTAAGAGTCTCCTCTTTCCTCCACTCATTACCTGTAGTAATGGCACCTGTTTAAACTTGTTATCAGTATAAAAAGACACCTGTGCACACCCTCAAACAGTCTGATTCCAAACTCCACTATGGTGAAGACCAAAGAGCTGTCAAAGGACACCAGAAACAAAATTGTAGCCCTGCACCAGGCTGGGAAGACTGAATCTGCAATAGCCAACCAGCTTGGAGTGAAGAAATCAACTGTGGGAGCAATAATTAGAAAATGGAAGACATACAAGACCACTGATAATCTCCCTCGATCTGGTGCTCCACGCAAAATCCCACCCCGTGGGGTCAGAATGATCACAAGAACGGTGAGCAAAAATCCCAGAACCACACGGGGGGACCTAGTGAATGAACTGCAGAGAGCTGGGACCAATGTAACAAGGCCTACCATAAGTAACACACTACGCCACCATGGACTCAGATCCTGCAGTGCCAGACGTGTCCCACTGCTTAAGCCTGTACATGTCCGGGCCCATCTGAAGTTTGCTAGAGAGCATTTGGATGATCCAGAGGAGTTTTGGGAGAATGTCCTATGGTCTGATGAAACTAAACTGGAACTGTTTGGTAGAAACACAACTTGTCGTGTTTGGAGGAAAAAGAATACTGAGTTGCATCCATCAAACACCATACCTACTGTAAAGCATGGTAGTGGAAACATCATGCTTTGGGGCTGTTTCTCTGCAAAGGGGCCAGGACGACTGATCCGGGTACATGAAAGAATGAATGGGGCCATGTATCGTGAGATTTTGAGTGCAAACCTCCTTCCATCAGCAAGGGCATTGATGATGAAACGTGGCTGGGTCTTTCAACATGACAATGATCCAAATCACACCGCCAGGGCAACGAAGGAGTGGCTTCGTAAGAAGCATTTCAAGGTCCTGGAGTGGCCTAGCCAGTCTCCAGATCTCAACCCTATAGAAAACCTTTGGAGGGAGTTGAAAGTCCGTGTTGCCAAGCGAAAAGCCAAAAACATCACTGCTCTAGAGGAGATCTGCATGGAGGAATGGGCCAACATACCAACAACAGTGTGTGGCAACCTTGTGAAGACTTACAGAAAACGTTTGACCTCTGTCATTGCCAACAAAGGATATATCACAAAGTATTGAGATAAAATTTTGTTTCTGACCAAATACTTATTTTCCACCATAATATGCAAATAAAATGAAAAAAAAACAGACAATGTGATTTTCTGGATTTTTTTTTCTCAGTTTGTCTCCCATAGTTGAGGTCTACCTATTATGTAAATTACAGATGCCTCTCATCTTTTTAAGTGGTGGAACTTGCACTATTGCTGACTGACTAAATACTTTTTTGCCCCACTGTATATATACATATACATGTACATACAGTATATGGTATGTGTATGTATATTATACTTGTATACTGCATGTGTGCACTATATTGTGTAAATATATAAGCTGTATATGTATGTGAGCATACTGTATATACTGTATATAAACTGAATGTTTCTGTGTGTATATACTTTATATACACAGTATGTGTGTACTGTATATACAGCATATAGTGTATGTTTCTATATTTATAAAGTATATATAATATGTGTCCATGTATAGTGTGTATCTGTGTATATATGCTGCATATATAGTCCTGTAATTGTAGTGTCGCCATAATAGGAATCAGTAGTTTACCGTATTTTACAGGTTATAAAATGCTCCGGATTATAAGACGCACCCCAAATTTTGAGAAGAAGAAAAGGAAAATAACTTTTTTTAATAAATTACTTACCGGGGTTGGTGGCTGCGGTGAAGCGGGGTCCCAGGGTCGCTGCTGGAGGAGGCAGGAGTGGAGCGTTGCTGCAGGCTGGGATGAGGGGTCGTTCAGATGTGTGGAGCGCCGCTGCGGGTGTACGGTGCTGCAGGGGCTCTGCTGACATTTTGTGAAAGGCCAGAACCCCCGCAGTTTATATATTTATAGTTACTCATTTATATAGCGCTATTAATTCCACAGCACTTTACAGACATTAGTGGCGTTGTCCCCAATGAGGCTCACAATCTACATTCCCTATCCTTAGAGACGGACATGCGGTTCGTCTTTCCAGATCACATGTCTATTTATCTTGTGGAGATGCGATAAATCTCACCCGTACAATGTATTGTACGCAGTGAATCCGCACGGTTCAGTGATCACATGTGGAGTCACCTGTGTTCAGTAGCTGGCAGCGGACATGTGCTGCGTCCAAAGCGCTGCCAATTCCTGATCGTGTGCACCGGCCTAAGGACATAAATCAGTCAATTTCAGAAAAAAAACAAATTCCTTTGTCCTCTGCTGGTGTCAGTGCCGTCTGTGGCCCCAACGGGGATTTATGTGATTCCTATTTTAGAGGGATTCAGGCAGAGCCCCCGGACGCACTGCAGAAGCACAGTGTGAACAGGGCTTAATATCCTATTGTGTGGAATAGTGACGTCTACTATACTATTCCAGCCTGTCCCAGTGCAGCGGCCAGACACGGACACCGGCCAGACACGGACAGCATCCAGACATGGACAACATCCAGACACGGACACCAACCAGACACAGACCGGGCAGACATGGACACTGGGCAGACATGGACGCTGGCCACACACGGACACCGGGCAAACATGAATGCCGGCCAGACACGAACACCGGGCAGACATGAACACCGGGCAGACACGGACAACGGCCAGACACGGACAGCGGCCAGACACGGACACCAGGCAGACACGGACACCAGGTAGACACGGACAGCGGCCAGACACGGACAGCGGACAGACACTGACACCGGGCAGACACGGACATTGGCCAGACACGGACAGCAGCCAGACACGGACAGCGGCCAGACACAGACAGCAGTCAAACACGGACACCGGCCAGACACGGACACCGGGCAGACACGGACACTGGGCAGACACGGGCACTGGGCAGGCATGGACACTGGGCAGACACGGACACCGGGTAGACACGGACAGTGGCCAGACACGGACACTGGGTAGACACGGACAGTGGCCAGACACGGACAGCAGCCAGACACGGACAGCAGCCAAACACGGACACCGGCCAGACATGGACACTGACCAGACACGGACACCGGCCAGACACGGACACCGGCCTGAAGACACTTTTTTTTTATAAATCTGTTGCTGTCATCTTTCAGAGATTCTGCAGTGTTTTTTTCCCTGTTCAAATGAATGGGACAAAAAAATGTGAGTGAAAAGGCTGCAAAAAAGTAGAATATTTCCTGCCAACACTGTAGATCAATCCACAGCAAAAATGGTGAATGTGAACAGACACTACAGGGGATTTCTGAGAATGTAAAAATAATTAGCATGAAATGATAAATCCCCCGTGGCTCAAACACCAATGCTCCGGGGGTCTCTGCCAGTCTTATCATTGAGCTGCAGTGTTCTTGTGGTTCTGGGGGTGTCTGCCAGTCTTAGCACTGGGCTGCAGTGTTCTTGTGGCTCCGGGGGTCTCCACCAGTCTTAGCACTGGGCTGCAGTAGTCTTGTGGCTCTGGGGGGTTTCTGCCAGTCTCAGCAGTGTACTGAAGTGGTCTTGTGGCTTCGGGGGTCTCCGTCAGTCTCAGCACTGGGCTGCAGTGGTCTTGTGGCTCCGGGGGTCTCCACCAGTCTTAGCACTGGGCTGCAGTGGTCTTGTGGCTCTGGGGGGTTTCTGCCAGTCTCAGCAGTGTACTGAAGTGGTCTTGTGGCTTCGGGGGTCTCCGTCAGTCTCAGCACTGGGCTGCAGTGGTCTTGTGGCTCCGGGGGTCTCCACCAGTCTTAGCACTGGGCTGCAGTGGTCTTGTGGCTCTGGGGGGTTTCTGCCAGTCTCAGCAGTGTACTGAAGTGGTCTTGTGGCTTCGGGGGTCTCCGTCAGTCTCAGCACTGGGCTGCAGTGGTCTTGTGGCTCCGGGGGTCTCCACCAGTCTTAGCACTGGGCTGCAGTGGTCTTGTGGCTCTGGGGGGTTTCTGCCAGTCTCAGCAGTGTACTGAAGTGGTCTTGTGGCTCTGGGGTTCTCCGTCAGCCTCAGCGCTGGGCTGCAGTGGTCTTGTAGGTCTGGGGGTCTCCGTCAGTCTCAGCACTGGTCTGCAGTGGTCTTGTAGGTCTGGGGGTCTCCGTCAGTCTCAGCACTGGGCTGCAGTGGTCTTGTGGCTCCGGGGGTCTCCGTCAGCCTCAGCACTGGTCTGCAGGGGTCTTGTGGCTTCACCTTATATTATAGCTGCAAAGTGAATAATAACCATCAGGGCCCCCGAACCATCGGCCACGGAGCCAGAGGGGATTTAGCAGAGTAGTTGGGGGACATGTAGGACTTGTTAATAATCACTTTTTATTCTGCTGTTTGTGAGGTAGGATGTAGAAAAAGACGGCAATTCTGCTAATGTTTTCTATTATGTGACTGTACGGCCCCTTCACACGACCTGTCATGTTTTTCACAGATGCCACGTGTCCCCTATTTGACCTACGGTGCTGCTCTCATGTCCATGTTTTCCCAGCAGCACAGATGACAAAGGGCCAATACAAGTCTATGGGTCCATGTAAACGTGCCGTCCGTGTGCTGTACATGTGCCGTCCGTGTGCTGTACGTGTGCCGTCCGTGTGCTGTACATGTGCCATCCGTGTGCCGTCCGTGTGCTGTCTGTGTGCTGCACGTGTGCAGTCCGTGTGCTGTCCATGTGCAGTAGATGTGCAGTCCGTGTGCTGTACATGTGCCATCCGTGTGCTGTCTGTGTGCTGTACGTGTGCAGTCCGTGTGCTGTCCGTGTGCTGTACATGTGCCATCCGTGTGCTGTCTGTGTGCTGTACGTGTGCAGTCCGTGTGCTGTCCGTGTGCTGTAGATGTGCAGTCCGTGTGCTGTCCGTGTGCTGTAGATGTGCAGTCCGTGTGCTGTCCGTGTGCTGTACATGTGCCATCCGTGTGCTGTACATGTGCCGCCTGTGTGCTGTACATGAGCCGTCCGTGTGCTGTACATGTGCCGTCCGTGTGCTGTACATGTGCCGTCCGTGTGCTGTACATGTGCCGTCCGTGTGCTGTACATGTGCCGTCCGTGTGCTGTACATGTGTCGTCCGTGTGCTGTACATGAGCCGTCCGTGTGCTGTACATGTGCCGTCCGTGTGCTGTACATGTGCCGTCCGTGTGCTGTACATGTGCCGTCCGTGTGCTGTACATGAGCCGTCCGTGTGCTGTACATGTGCCGTCCGTGTGCTGTACATGTGCCGTCCGTGTGCTGTACATGTGCTGTCCGTGTGCTGTACATGAGCCGTCCGTGTGCTGTACATGTGCCGTCCGTGCTTAACATGGAAAGTCTATGACAAGCTTTGTAATTCCATTATCCACACGGATGACCAAGATCAGAGTCTCATTATCCCGAGTAGAGAAGCTCCAGGGACAAAGACCCCGCCTGGTCCTAACACGCAGGGGACCCGGAGTATCCAGCCACGGGGCCCGGATTCCCTCATTTGTGGCCCCAGCGTTTCTTGTAGAATAAATCCCTTTCTCACACAGTCCTGTAGTAATGACTTTGTTCTCACGTTTTGTAGGAGGGTTCGTCTGACTCCATCTTATGTTATCAGTATAAGTGCGAGAGATGAGAGACCGACGACTGCAGTTTTACCGTGTGTGTCCGGCGTCAGTTCTACAGTGTGAGAGATGTGGGGTCTGTGACCGAAGCTGGGGGTATACGGGTGTATACAGCGTACACAGGGGTGTGTGACTGAAGATGGTGGTATACAGAGTACACACACAGCTCCGCTCCTTACACCTCGTACACACACGGCTCCACTCCATACACCTTGTACACACACGGCTCTGCTACGTACACCTCGTACACACAGCTCCGCTCCGTACACCTCGTACACAAACGGCTCCTCTCCGTAAACCTCGCACACACACATCTCCGCTCCGTACACCTCGCACACACGCGGTTCCGCTCCGAACACCTCATACACACATGGCTCCGCTCCGTACACCTCGTACACACACGGCTTCACTCCATACACCTCGCACACACACATCTCCGCTCCGTACACCTCGCATACACGCGGTTCCGCTCCGTACACCTCGTACACACATGGCTCCGCTCCGTACACCTCGTACACACACGGCTCCCCTCCATACACCTTGTACACACACGGCTCCGCTCCGTACACCTCGTACACACACGGCTCCGCTCCGTACACCTCTTACACACACGGCTCCGCTCCGTACACCTCATACACACACGGCTCCACTCCGTACACCTCGTACACACACGGCTCCGCTCCGTACACCTCATACACACACGGCTCCGCTCCGTACACCTCATACACACACGGCTCCACTCCGTACACATCGTACAGACGCGGCTCCGCTCCGTACACATCGTACACACACGGCTCCGCTCCTTACACCTCGTACACACGCGGCTCCGCTCCGTACACCTCGTACACACACGGCTCCGCTCCGTACACCTCGTACACACGCGGCTCCGCTCCGTACACCTCGTACACACACGGCTCCGCTCCGAACACCTCGTACACACACGGCTCCGCTCCGTACACTTCGTACACATGCGGCTCCGCTCCGTACACCTCGTACACACACGGCTCCGCTCCGTACACCTCGTACACACATGGCTCCGCTCCGAACACCACGTACACACACGGCTCCGCTCCGTACACCTCGTACACACGCGGCTCCGCTCCATACACCTCGTACACACATGGCTCCGCTCCGAACACCACGTACACACACGGCTCCGCTCCGTACACCTCGTACACACAGGGCTCCACTCCGTACACCTCGTACACACGCGGCTCCGCTCCGTACACCTCATACACACACGGCTCCGCTCCGTACACCTCGTACACACATGGCTCCGCTCCATACACCTCGTACACACAGGGCTCCGCTCCGTACACCTCGTACACACAGGGCTCCACTCCGTACACCTCGTACACACACGGCTCCGCTCCGTACACCTCGTACACACAGGGCTCCACTCCGTACACCTCGTACACACGCGGCTCCGCTCCGTACACCTTGTACACACACGGCTCTGCTCCATACACCTCGTACACACACGGCTCTGCTACATCCACCCTGTAAACCCCTCCTGACCCCACACAGAAACTTCCCCTCATCCAGCACCATGGCAACCAGCACAGCAGAGTCCTGCACACACTGAGGCCCTGATCATGTGACCCCTGACTCCTCCCCTCCTGTGACCTCATCACAGGTCCTGTGCGCACAGAGCAACTGTAGAAATCTCCGGCCTCGGGGGTCTCACCAGACTTCGCTCTTTTCTTGCAGGGGCCGCAGTGGATTTCATCCTGGATCCATAGAGCTGAATAGAGGAGCGATGTTCCTTCACTCTGATGGGAATTGATGGTGACGTTTGTCCAACGTCCACGTTACCGAGTAAATCCCCCCAGGACTGCAGCCGGTAAAGACCCCGATATCCACAGGTGTCCCCTCTAATTGGGGGAAAGGGATAGAAAAGCCTCTTATCCCGAGGGGAAACCCTGTACATGGAGACATCGGCCTCAGATCTCTCCTGTCCTGTTCTTCCAGAAAAGCCTCAAACTTCTGTGTGTGACTCAGAGCTGAGATCTAACGTGAGAGAAGATTCCAGTGCGGGGAAGACGGGAAACCTTCATATAGACGGCCGGTGGGGATGGAGGCAGTGACCGACTCTGGCCACATCTGTCTCTAGAGCCGCAGTAGGAGATGAAGATGTCGTCCTCATCATGAAGGAGTTATTTCTCATGTCGCGTGTAATGAATATCTCCTGCAGTATTGCTAATGCCGATTCCAGTGTCGGTAATGAGACGAGAATTAGCGTTATGGAAGATGAGTCTATGAGGAACGTGTTCAGCTGCCGACTCCGAGGAGGAAACTGCTTGTTGTCTGTGGCCTAAATATATAGGTTTTATTAGTAGATGTCAGGGGAGAAAACTAAACCCTGTAAGATAATAAATCTCCTCATATGTTTCCCTTATTATCTCCAGTAATTGTATTATTACACAGGATTCTTATGATGTTACATCGGATCATCTTCTTCTCATTCAGGTCTCTACAATATCGGATCCTCTCAGTGAAGATCTTCTACAGAAGAGAATTTTCCTGATTTACCCATCAAGGATGGATATGGACAGAGACAAGATGGCGGAGAGGATATTACACCTCACCCTAGAGATCCTCTTCCGTCTCACTGGAGAGGTGAGAGATTCTGATGACGTCACATTACATCATTCTTATCTACGGGAATAACAGATGGACAGAACTGGAGAGGTGAGGACTCTGGAAATGTCTGTAGTGAGATTTATTAATGTGTCTCTCCATAACCAGGATTACACAGTGGTGAAGAAGACCTCTAGTGATCGCTGTCAGGACCCTGTGTCTGAGGGATGGGGAAGACCCCTGAGCCCAATCACGGGGCCTCCACCTCACCCCCTGATCCATGAGGACATCAATGACCAGAAGATCCTAGAACTCATCTACAAGATGATTGAGCTGCTGACTGGAGAGGTGACACTGCTGGGAATGCTGGGACATTATACAGTAACACTATGAAGGGATCGGGGATGACGGTATCATTGTATGTGTCAGGTTCCTATAAGGTGTCAGGATGTCGCTGTCTATTTCTCCATGGAGGAGTGGGAGTATTTAGAAGGACACAGAGATCTGTACAAGGATGTCATGGAGGTTCCCCAGCCCCTCACATCTCCAGGTAATAGACAGGACTAAATACACACGGCCTATAATTATCTGTATGTAGAGAATGAATTCAGTCCCTGTATGTGTTTCCTCCAGATCTATCCAGTAAGAGGACAACACCAGAGAGATGTCCCCGTCCTCTTCTTCCACAGGACTGTAAACAAGAAGATCCCAGTGCTCCTCAGGATCATCAGGTAGATGGAGAGAAGGTGTCAGGAGATCTCCCCTGTGATGTGTAGACGGCTGTGAAGGTCTTGTGCTCAGTCTTGTTTTATCCACCAGTATTATATGTTTTATACTTGTGTAATGAGAACGGTGGAGATGGCAGGATTAGAGCTGATCATAGATGGGACTTCTCCATCTGTCGGTGACTTTTACAATATTTGTTTCAGGGTGAAGATCTGACCCATATTAATACTACAGAGACATATGTGAGGGGTGATGAGTGGTGTAAAGAGGAGATTCCCACATATGACTACCCAGGTGAGTAGTAACCACTGAATGCAGAGAAGTCACAGATTCCTTTCAGTCACCGGCTGTGGCTGCTTTATCGGTGGTGTAGTCCGGCCGTATTACCATGATCACCATTTTGCCTCTAGACCACAACATTCTCCTCCACCCAAAACTGTTCAAATGACTTTGATACAGGAAAGATATATATCTTTGTACCGTGTTAGCCAGTAGATAGAAGAATATTCAGAATTGAGAGTCCTCAGTGGTTGATACCTTTTAATGGCTAACTGAAAAGATGGAAACACATTGCAAGCTTTTGAGACTCCTCAGGTCTCCTCATCAGGATATACTAATACAACATCTGAAAAATCACATATTTATACACAAAACAAAACAGAAATAATGCAATAGATAAGACAAGTGACATTTAGCAGAATTGTCATTATGGGAGAGGTATAAACATAAATATTGGAAGAGTTCATAGATAAGGAGTGTGAAAGTTTTATTGCCCTCTGATTGGGGTCTAGTTCTGTGTTGTGTGATGACCCCAGAAGGTCTGAAGAGCAAATTCCTTAATTGATGTAAAAAGACATAAATCCATGTGACACATTCATTCCTGCACTGAGTGTGTCAAAAGATGTCACAAATTTATACTCCCAGACCCTCCTGTCTCTCTGAGAGTTGAAGTTACCATTTAATACAAGTAATTTAATGTCCATCATGCTATGACCGGGGATACAAAAATGTTTGCCACAGGTAGATCCCTTCTTTTTTCTCTTATTGTGTGGCGATGAGAATTCATCCTTATTCTCAGTTTTTGCCCGCTCTCCCCCACATACAGACCCCCAGTTGGACATTTAGTACAAATAATTAAGTACACCCCATTAGATGTGATGCAGGTGAAAGTACCTGGGATCTTGTAGTCCTGATGTGAGGTGGGGATCTTTATCTTGCCCGTGGTTATTATAAATGGACAGGCTTTACATTTTTTCTGGTTGCAAGGAAAGGTTCCTGCAGCTGTTGAGGACAGGGAGCTTCTGACAATGACGCTTCTTAGATTTGGGGGCTGCCTAAAACACAGTAGTGGGGGGTCTGGAAACATGGATTGTAATCAGGCATCTTTTTGTAGTAAAGGTTGTAATTTCCGTGCCGCTCCCCTTAGCTCCTCCAGATTTGGGTTGTAGGTGACCACTAGAGGCTCCCGGTTATTCTCTTCTTTAGCTTTGTAATGTGGCAGGTGATTCCTTGATATTCTGGTGGCTCTTGTAATTTGGTTTTCAATTGTTCTTGGATGGTAGCCCTGACTCAAAAAGGTCTTTCTGAGGCGACCAAGGTGTTTGTCTCTATCCATGGGGTTGGAACATACGTTATATGTTATATATTGTTAACATATGATATTCCGATCACGCTCAGTAATGCAATACAATGAGTGCGTGGAAAACACCGGACTGCACTCCGATGACATAATGGAGAAGCGTTTGTTCTCCATCTTTTCCTCAGTGTTCTCTGATTTTCTCATCCTAGACAATCGGACCACACTGTGCTGACACTCGGGTCAGATCCTGATCCAAGTGTCAGCTGTACAGTAGAATTGGCCGATTCTCTCAGATCAGGGAATATATATGGCCGTCTGCATTGGCCCTTAGAAGTCCATACAATCACAAAATTGGCGCAAAAAGCATGAATCCATGCATAAATAATACACCACAGAATCATATTATTACTTTTGTGGTAACAACAAATGTTGACCCCACACAATAGTGTATACTTGTTAAAAATTTATATTTTATTGCACAAAAAGACACAAAAATATATACACAGGAAAAGTGATGGAACATAACACCAAACACCAAAATTCACCAAAGAAAAAGTAAGGGGGTAAAAGAACAATGCACCTGATATCCTACAGATCATCACCTTGCAATGGTAAAACATTTGCTGGCCACATCATTTGTATTATGACATTTCATTGCTGCATAAAAGCAGCTATATCCAATTATCCCAAAAATGAACCTCAATTGAGGTAAAATTAATGCCGGTGAATATAATAAAGGCTAGACAATTCTATACCTGTAAATGCGGGTGGAGATGCCTGGACGTCCCTCGACCCCAACGCGCGTTTCGCACTGCTTCTTCGGGAGGCGTGTCAGGGCAGGGGGAGATCCGATTTATATACCAGTACCACGTGTGCATAATCATTAAAAGTTGCGCAAACCTGCGTTCACTATGTCCACCATAATAGATCTCTACTGGCGCCTGCGCAGAAAACAATTGTACCGTTGTGGGGGATCAGTGGTGGCGCCTGCGCAGCATAGGTCTATAGTCACTATACCAAATGATCAGCTGCACCTGCGTGCGATGAACACCAAAGGTCCTGCTCAAATCCCAATACTGAGGTGTTTATGACGCATGCGCTGCATCACGTGGGACATAGAGTCCAATGGGAATAATACTTTGCGGTCACATGATAAGGCATCGCCAGGTCCTATGTGGAGATGTGCGCACCTAATTCATGAACAGACCGCTTTGCATTTTCCACCGTCCCCGTATACCACGCACGCGTGCTACCACAAATGGGTGGGCATGAAATAACACGACCACAATTCCATCATATCATATTAGTGAATACATAGCTATAATTAAGTGACGGTGCAATTAAAGTATCAATCAGTAAATCGATAAAAGAGCTATGTCTAAATATTCATATCTAGTGCAAACATGAACTTGATTATGATATTCCAATGCCCTGTCAATATCAAAAAAGTATATATAACGTTTATACGCTGTACTAGGATTAACCAATACATTTGTTATTAATATCACATGATAATATTCCTCAGCAATATCAGACTTTTGATTATAGTATTTAACTGACAAGACAATATCAAAAACTATACATAATATTTGAATGCCGTACTAGAATGGTATTATTAATATCGCATAGCGGTATCACTCAGCAACATCACCACTCAAGTGCAAAGCACAAGAGATGATAATGTCACACAAGGCGTCACTGCTGCGGTGTCAACCAAAAACAGCATAACACAAGATCTCATGGTCATTTCATATCCATAATGGCATCCATCCATCTATTAGTGCAGGACAACGAAACCCCATCGTAAAAAATCCTCTTCATGATCCCATCTGAGGAAAGATGTACATCATTCTGCGATATGAACAGGAGTGGAGGCAGGAGTACTAAACATAAAAATAAATAAAATTAAAGAGAGACACACAAACTAATTGACACATTAAAACCCCCTACCCTCAAAGTAACCACCCCTAAAGTTATCAGAGATAAGCGCTAAAGCCAAAGCTTTCATCTAGACCCTGGGGTGTGAGGGTCCCCAGCCTATAAATCCATTGACATTCTTTTTTGGCCAGTATTTTAGACACATCCCCCCCTCTAGGGCCAAGGCTGAGAAGGCTGAACTTTTAAATTCCTATTTTGCATCTGTTTTCTCTCAGAAAGGAAATGCAACATCAACTGTTATTCACTGTCCTATTAAGGGAATAGAAGAATCCAGGATATCTATAAACAGAAAGATAGTGAGGAAACACTTAGCTAACCTAAATGAATTCAAGTCTCCAGGTCCAGATGAATTACACCCCAGAGTACTGAAGGAGATAGCAGAAGAAATTTTTGAACCCCTCTCCATAATCTTTGAAAATTCTTGGAGAACAGGAGAAGTGCCAGAAGACTGGAGAAGAGCAAATGTTGTTCCTATCTTCAAAAAGGGGAAGAAGGTGGACCCAGGCAACTATAGGCCGGTGAGTCTGACTTCTATACCAGGAAAGATCTTTGAACAAATTATTAAACAACATGTATGTCAATACCTGGATAAGAATGAAGTGATTAAACAGAGTCAGCATGGGTTTCTAACTAATAAGTCATGTCAGACTAACTTAATTTCCTTCTATGACGGTATCACTGATTGGGTGGATCAAGGAAATGCTGTAGATATAGTATATCTTGACTTCAGCAAAGCATTTGACAAAGTCTCTCATACAATCCTTATTGAAAAAATGACTAAGTATGGAATGGACAAGGCAACTGTTAGGTGGATTCATAACTGGCTTAGTGATCGGACCCAAAGAGTGGTCGTAAATGGCTGTACATCCAGTTGGAAGAATGTCTCAAGTGGGGTACCACAGGGCTCTGTCCTGGGCCCTGTATTGTTCAACATCTTTATCAACGATTTAGATGAAGGAATTGAGGGTAAACTGATTAAATTTGCTGATGACACAAAGCTAGGAGGGATAGCTAATACTAGAGAAGAGAGAGAGAGGATTCAAAAAGATTTAAATAAACTGGAGAAGTGGGCAGCAACTAACAGAATGGTTTTTAACAGGGAGAAATGCAAAGTACTACATCTGGGCAATAAAAATGAAAAAAGCATATATAGAATGGGAGGAATAGGGCTAAGTGACAGCACATGTGAAAAAGACTTGGGTATACTAATAGATCACAGACTGAATATGAGTCAACAGTGTGATGCAGCAGCAAAAAAGGCAAATGCAATTCTAGGATGTATTAACAGAAGCATACAGTCTAGATCACGTGAAGTCATTATTTCCCTCTACTCCTCTTTGGTCAGACCTCATCTGGAATATTGTGTCCAGTTTTGGGCACCACATTTTAAAAAAGACATCAACAAACTGGAGCAAGTTCAGAAAAGAGCGACCAGAATGGTGACCGGTCTGCAAACCCTGTCTTATGAGGAAAGGTTGCAGGATTTGGGAATGTTTAGTTTGCAAAAGAGAAGACTGAGAGGAGACTTAATAGCTGTCTACAAATATCTAAAGGGCTGTCACATTGTAGAAGGATCAACTTTATTCTCATTTGCACAAGGAAAGACTAGAAGCAATGGGATGAAACTGAATGGGAAGAGACACAGATTAGATATTAGAAAAAACTTTTTGACAGTTAGAGTGATCAATGAGTGGAACAGGCTGCCACGAGAAGTGGTGAGTTCTCCTTCAATGGAAGTCTTCAAACAGAGGCTGGACAGACATCTGACTGGGATGATTTAGCGAATCCTGCTTTGAGCAGGGGGTTGGACCAGATGGCCCAGGAGGTCCCTTCCAACTCTACGATTCTATGATTCTATGTTTCTATGTTGTGAGTTCATTTTTCCCTTCACTGGTGAGGTCTGATGAACTCCCTCCTCTGGTGAAGGAAGGTAGTGAGACTGATTACCAAACACCTGGGCAGCTAGATGATGACTGGATGGCTGGAATTGACAACTGGATATAAGGCAGCCGACGCCCTTCTGCCTTGCTGGTGATCCTGCTGGATTCTTGGAGACCAGTCTGATTCCTGCGTCTCAAAGCTAAGTTTTTCTGCTCTGCTTTGTACACTTCAGTTTTGTTTTTGTTTTGCCTTGTTTTTTGGGAGTTCTGCCATCCCCGGCCGGGGGTGAGCTGAATTCCATTTTTGTCTCTGATCTGTTGATCTTTTGCTCTGTCTTCAGAATATACCTGAGTGCTGATATAGTCTTTTGAAGCCTAGCGACTTCAGGGCCTGTTTTCCTATCAGTCGGTTGGCACATTTTGGATAGGGTTTTTGCGGATGGCAGACAGCGGCTTTCCTATCCTGTCCTATTTAGTTAGCTTGGGCCCCATCATTTGCTCAACCTATCTTTCTATCTGTGTTAGTGTTTTCATCTTGCTTCACCGTCATTATATGTTGGGGGCTGCCTATTGCTTTGGGGTCTGCTCTGGGGCAGTTTAGATTTCCCTTTCTGTCTTTAGGCTATGTAGTTCTCCGGCTGTGATCGAGGGGTCTAGGGCACCGTAGGAACCCCCCACGGCTACTGCTAGTTGTTGTGGATAGGTTCAGGGGTCTGCAATCCGATAGCTGCCAACCTCTCTGGTTTTTCTGGACTTAGCTAGTATTTTGTTTTTTCCTCCTTTGGTGACTCATCATAACACATAAAACCATATCAATCCCCTTCACCTTAAACAGTCTAGAATTACATTGATGGTACTTCCTGAAATGCCTAGGAAGGGTCTTTAGAGAGCTGATAACAGTGGCTGTTTTAGCTTTCTGAATGTCTAAACAGTGCTCACGGTCACGAACTTTGAGCTCATGACTGCATACCTATGCAAATTTTTCCACAGGGACACTCTGCATAATACACAACCCCCTTATATGAACAGGTGATATTGACCATAATGTCAAATTTTCTAGACTGGTCAAAGTTAGAGAAACTAAAGCCCTTTTTCATATTAGCACAACCCTTGCAAAACCCGCAAGGGAAAAACACCTTACGTTCTGAGTTTTTCTTATTTTTTTCTTTTCTTTTGGGGTCATATGCACTGTGGACCAATATATCCCGCAGGTTGGGGGCCCTTCTTGCCACAAAAGATGGTGCATCTGGCAAGCATTGTTTAAGAATGGGATCAGTGAGAAGGATTTTCCAGTGTTTGTCAATAATCCCTCTCAATTCCGGCCACCTTATAATTGGTTATAATTGTTATAATTGGTAATAAACCTTACCTGCTTGCCCCCCTCATCACACGACACCAGGGGCTGATTTTTGTGAAGAAGTGATTCTCTTGGCGTATTTTTGGCTCTATTATATCCCCTTTGAATGGCCCGGTGGCCGTATCTTCGATCTTGGAACCGTTTTTTAAGAATACTGGATTGTTCCTCAAACTGAGGATCTTCCGAACAAATCCTCCTGATACACAGAAACTAGCCAATTGGTATGCCTTGAATTGTTGATTTAGGATGAGCGGAGGACGCATGCAGTAAGGAATTAGTTGATGTTGGTTTACGAAAAACCGTGGTAGACAAACTTCCATCAGGGAGCACTGAAATGGATAAATCCAAGAAATCGATCTTTCGTCCAAATTTATAAGAGAGTCTGATATTTTGATCGTTATCATTAAGTGCATTCATAAATGTCTCAAGGTCCACAACTGGACCCTCCCAGATGAACAAAATATCATTGATATAACGAATCCAGTTGTGGACCCGATCAACATTAGGGATCTCCTCACCTTTGAAGATGGACCATTCCCAGGCCCCCATAAACAAATTTGCATAAGAGGGGGCGCACGAGGCCCCCATTGCTGTTCCTCTTTGCTGCAAAAATATCTTCCCATCGAAAGTGAAGGCATTATGAGTAAGGATAAACCTCAACAGTTTCAAGATAAAGGAGGACATATCTCCATTCAAGTTACTATGACTCAAATATTTCTCTACTGCCTTCAATCCGTCTGAATGACCGATAGAAGAATATAATGCCTCCATATCTGCGGTGACAAGTACCGTTTCCTCAGTAAGTTGAATGCTCTCCAAATGACCCTAAGCTGCGTTAGTGTCTTTAATAAAAGAGGGCAGTTGTGTCACAAGAGGTTTCAAAAAGTGATCCACAATATCACACGCTATTTCACAAAGGCCATCATTAGCTGCAATAATCGGCCTCCCAGGTGGATTAAGGGGGTCCTTATGCACCTTTGGAATTAAATAAAAGGTCGCAAGCTTGGGACAACATTTTTCATAAATCCTTAGAAATCCATGTAGCCGCACACTCCGGTCCAAGTGCCGGTTGCAGTGCCGGGTGTTGTTTCTCGCATCACACACCCTAGTGTGACCCCGGCCTTAGAATGATTCTTGTACTCAGCGTTTGCAGGGTGCTGTAGCCTAGTGTTTGTATCTAGGGTATGTGCACACAGTTTTATTTCAGGGGGCAGAGCTGCTTCAGGAAAGTGTCTCCAGTCTTTTACCTGAAGGCGCCATGTCTTTTGTGCCACCGGCGTCTTTTCTCGATAGTTTCTATTATAGTTGCAGGTGACAGAATGTGCTACTTCTATTAATGGCCTCAGTTTCCAAGCACTGAAGCAGATAAAAGACGTAAGAGACGGAGCGGGTACAGCAATGTGGTTTTCCATTGCCGTGCACTAAGTTCATGTTTAGCGGCAGGTTTGTGGCGCTTCTTCAATCCGCCTGACAAAGATGTGTGCACATCCCCTTACCTTGGTTCTGCAGCCACAAAATACAGGCATCCCAGCATGAAAGCCATCTGTCCAATCTCTGCTGCTTCTATAAGGAAGGCAAGGCAGCGATAACCTGGTTAATGAGTCACTACACATGGGCCGGTGATGGGTGCGGCCCCCAGACGGGAACTTTAGTGATTTTCACGTTTGAAAAAACTAAATGAATGAAAATCTTCTCCTGTACATCACAGTGTTAATCCGCGCAGAGTGTGCACTGGGGCGATCTATGTGGGGCCTGTGATCGGCGCAGGTTCAGAGACTTGTGGAGGGGAATGTGTCTGTGACAACGATAAAAAATGAAAATGTCTCTGATTTTTATTTGGGGAGACACAGTCTGCAAGAACATGAGCCTGTGAGCAGCACCATAGACTATAATGGAAGAGAACTAATGAAAACCACAGAGAGAACATGGACGTGAGAAACGGCCGTCTGACTGAGACTTTCCTGTCATTACTGTGCTCCAGCATGTCCACGACCACCGACCAGCCATATACACGTCAGTCAGTGTCCTCTACGGCCTGTTCACACAGGAGGACGCACTTCTCTGTGCACACAGCGACTGGTAATATGTTCTGTGCACGTAGCATGTCCTGTTCTCAGGAGCGCATGTCCTGTTTACCCCGAGCAATGTGCCACCAAGAACCTGGATTTTTAAGCCGTGACTAATAATCATTTTTCCTTCCATCAGGTGATTACTGACCTATTGAAATGAGCCGATAATCAGGAAGCCGGGCTCTTACAATCCCACATTTCATGATTATTGGCTCATCTAAAGTGGCCATAATTCAGTGGCTGTCAGCTCTGCAGATCACAACACTAAACGTTGTGATTGTAGGCCGCGGACCTGTATTAGACTATCTAGAGAGCAAGATTACAGAGGGTACAAGACGTGGGCCTGTGGTCTTACAAATGCCAGGGCTGAATTTCACTCCCAGTCCGGCCCTGGTTACATGGAAAATAAAGACACAGCCAGAATAAAGTCTTTTATTAGCAATAAAACAAAACACAGTTTTCCTTTTTTATTTAAAAATATCAAACACAGTTATACTCACCTAACGCCTATTTCCACCGGAGACCTCGTTCTGCAATAAAAATAAAATACAACACTATACCATATCTGTCTGTCGCTCTGTCCCACGCCATAATCCATGTCTGGAGGATAATTAGTTTTCAACCTGGACGGTGCCAAGATGCGACCGTGCAGGCAGAGAACCACTGGTGAATGAGCTGCTGCAAGCACAGCATCATTGACCAGCAGTGACATCATCGAGGTTTCCAGCCAGGCTGAACTGCAGTGACCTCAGGACGGTGGGAAAAAGTCAGTGATGAGGTCACCACAGTTCAAGCTAAGTGATGTCACAGCAGATCACCGTGAGAATTCTGTTTGTTATTTTTTAGTAAAAAACAAAAACTGCGTTTTGTTTTATTTCTAATAAAAGACTTTATTCTGTGTCTTTATTTACCATATAACTATAGGATTAGTAATGGAGAGGTGTCTTCTAGACACCTCTTCATTACTAAGCTGTGGGCTTGATGTCACCTGTCAATACAAGGGTGATATCAACCCCACAAATATGAACCCCACTTGCCATCACTATAAGGCAAGTGGGAAGACCCGGGCAAAGCACCAGAATTGGCGCATCTAATAGATGCGTCTTTTCTGGGCAGCTGCAGGCTGCTATTTTTAGCCTGGGAATACCAGCCCCCAGTTTTCAGCTTTAGCGAGGCTGGTAGCCAAATAGGAAAAAAATGGATCTTAAAAATTATTTTCCAGCTTCGCACTATACCCTACATACGTTTGTACACTACTGTCTGGGCACATGGCAGTGTTCAGAAGGGAAGGAGCGCCATTTAGCTATTTGAATGCAGATCGAGCTGGAATAGTTTGCAGACACAATGTATTCGGAGCACTGTTCGTGGTCACCTGGCAGCTCAAAAGATGTCCACCATGAACATTCTTGGCTCTAATAGCTGTCTACAAATATCTAAAGGGCTGTCACATTGTAGAAGGATCAACTTTATTCTCATTTGCACAAGGAAAGACTAGAAGCAATGGGATGAAACTGAATGGGAGGAGACACAGATTAGATATTAGAAAAAACTTTTTGATAGTTAGAGTGATCAATGAGTGGAACAGGCTGCCACGAGAAGTGGTGAGTTCTCCTTCAATGGAAGTCTTCAAACAGAGGCTGGACAGACATCTGACTGGGATGATTTAGCGAATCCTGCTTTGAGCAGGGGGTTGGACCAGATGGCCCAGGAGGTCCCTTCCAACTCTATGATTCTATGATTCTATCTTCTCTGCTTTCCATATCCCAAGGATTGCCTTGCTTAACGCCCTTTAACATCCTCACATGGAATCTAGACTTACACAGGGACCCCTTGACTTGGACCATGGTGTTACCTGCTATTCTGTGGTGTTAGATGGCAAGAAGAATAGTCAGGTAGCTGGGTCAGAACCAGAAGGACAGAATACAGAATCAGAAGACACAAGAGTAGTCAGTAAACGGGCCACGGTCACAGCAGGAAACAAATGCACAAGCCGCAAGCTGAGCACAGAGGACTG
Organism: Dendrobates tinctorius; assembly: GCF_039654945.1. Lineage (NCBI taxonomy): Eukaryota > Metazoa > Chordata > Amphibia > Anura > Dendrobatidae > Dendrobates > Dendrobates tinctorius. The sequence continues at coordinate 696,857 of NW_027362038.1, read as the reverse complement.
AACCAGAGGAGAACAGCGCTGTATCTGGCAGATTCCGGCCATGTGCTTTGCGCTTTAGTAGGGTGTGGTACTTTCCAATTGGCTGAAGTAGGGAGCAGATTACTCCAGCTGGACAGCAGGAACAGATCCCAGATGAGATTGGACACACCATATGCAGAAGCCCTAATATAACTAAATGCCAGAAAACCAGAATAGTAGAAATCCCCATAAAGTGATTCCATTTTATAAATTAATTCACTGAGGGTTATAATCCTTAGGAGGAGTGAATATTTTGACGCCACAGCCACTTTCTGGAAATTAACACGCAGTGGATGTTGGAGAGTGAAAATTACACATTTGCCATTTTATTACCCAGCACATAGTGCCCAGATTGTGCTCCAGGAGACACACACCAAAAATTAAGTGGGTTCTTCTCACTATAATATTGCTAAATACAGGGATCCTAAATGTTGTTTGCGCACACTGCAAGACTCCGAAGTGAGAGCGGATTTTGCTGGATTGGTTTATAGAAACCTTGTTGCTTTTCAACAGCCTTTGAGCCACTAATAGTGTGGGAACCTCTTTTTCCATTGACAGATGATGGACCTGAGTGGGGACTTGTTTTTTGTGAGATGAGAATTGGTATTATTTTCGTCTACATAACATTGATTGGTTTCTTTATATTTGATATTTGGGAGGCAGAATGAACAAACAGTTGAACACCACACACTACTGGTTCATCCAACAAGGTTTTCTATTAGACTGTGAACTGTCATTGTCTTGGTAAATAATTAAAGTTTTTTTACATAAACTGTCCACAAAAATGGCAAGCTAAGCAGAAATGTTCAAAAATATAAAACTCAAGGATATTTTATTAAAAAGTAATATTTTTTTTATCTTAGCAGATGAGTGTACCAGGAGATCAGAGGGACAGCTGACATCTTCAACTTTTAAATCAGATGATCTTGAGATCCTACAAGATACAACTGAAGTAATTGCTATTACTCCAGATATACCATCATCTATTCACAGCAAAGATCTGTCATTTGATTCTATGAAACAGGTGCCATCTTCTGACTCATTACCGATTATAAAGGAAAATCAAAGTCACAAAAGAGGCATTAAAAAACAAACTGCTTCTAAAGTAAAGAAGTCATTTTCATGTTCAGAATGTGGGAAATATTTTACACGGAAATCATGTTTTGTTACTCACCATAGAACTCACACAGGGGAGAAGCCCTTTTCCTGTTCAGAATGTGGAAAATGTTTTAACCAGAAATGGAATCTTGTTAGACACCAAATAACTCACACAGGGGAGAAGCCTTTTTCATGTTCAGAATGTGGGAAGTGTTTTAATCTTAACTCAAAATTGGTTAGGCACCAGAGAGCTCACACAGGGTAGAAGCCTTTTTCTTGTTCAGAATGTGAGAAATGTTTTAATCAGAAATCAGACTTTGTTGTTCACCAGAGAATTCACACAGGAGAGAAGCCTTTTTCATGTTCAGAATGTAGGAAATGTTTTAAACAGAAATCAGAACTTGTTACTCACCAGAGAATTCACACAGGGGAGAAGCCTTTTTTCTGTTCAGAATGTGAGAAATGTTTTAATCAGAAATCAGACCTTGTTGTTCACCAGAGAACTCACACAGGAGAGAAGCCTTTTTCATGTTCAGAATGTGGGAAATGTTTTAATCTTAACTCAAAATTGGTTAGGCACCAGAGGACTCACACAGGGGAGAAGCCTTTTTCCTGTTCAGAATGTGAGAAATATTTTATTCAGAAATCAGACCTTGATGCTCACCAGAGAATTCACACAGGGGAGAAGCCTTTTTCATGTTCAGAATGTGAGAAATGTTTTAATCATAACTCAAAATTGGTTAGGCACCAGAGGACTCACACAGGGGAGAAGCCTTTTTCCTGTTCAGAATGTTTGAAATGTTTTATAACAGAAATCAGATTTAGTTAAGCACCAGAGAACCCACACAGGGGAGAAGCCTTTTTCCTGTTCAGAATGTTTGAAATGTTTTATCCAGAAATCAGATTTAGTTAAGCACCAGAGAACCCACACAGGGGAGAAGCCTTTTTCATGTTTAGAATGTGGGAAATGTTTTATCTGGAAAACGCATATTGATGGTCACCAGAGAGCAAACACAGGGGAGAAGCCTTTTTCCTGTTCAGAATGTGGGAAATATTTTAACTGGAAAGAGCATTTTGTAAGACATCAGAGCAGTCACACAGAGGAGAAACCTTTTACATTTTCTTAATGTGGGAAATATTTTACTCGCAAATCAACTGTTAATAAACATCAGAGACGTCACATAGGGGAGAAGCCTTTTTTTGTTCAGAATGTTGGAATCATTTTAACCAAAATTACATCATCTTAAAGGGGTTTTCTCTTGTCATTCCTCTTGTTTGCTGACAAAAAGATAAAATTAAACTTTATTACTTCCAAATGTAAAACTATACCAATAATTCACCCCCTGAAGGTTAGTCAATAGGTGACTAATAGAAAAAACATATATCCCACATCTCAGTATATAGGGTGAGGTGACGTATACACACTCACTCTCCAAGCCTCTCATTTCTATGCGTTTCATCGTCCTCTCCAAAGACGACTCATAAGGAGACTTTATTTAATATTGACCTATATTCAAGTGAGACTAGACAAAAAAACTAAAATCCTGTATCATGTTATCCGAAACAGTCAGAAAACTAGCCACATACTGGCAGATCCCAGACCTCAGACTATATACTGTGTAAGTTTCTAAGCCACTCCAGTGTCAGGAATTGATAGTATGTGACAATACAGCATAATTCTTGTGTTTTCCTCCTATAGGGACTGCCCTAGTTTGGTAATGTAACTGCTGATAATTAGTAGTGCAGACAAATTGTCCTAGACTAAACTCAGTCTTCAGACGGCCCAATATGTACCACTCAGGGAAAACTCACCTGCTCCAAAGATCATTAGCAGCTTCTAACTAATGGCCATGCTGCTGTCTGTCAGGGAATGAGTGCAATATCGTTGTAAAGACTAGGGATATGTGCAATCATAATGTCTGGGAGATCTGTGCCATTATTTAGTATGAATATGGAAATTATCTCTGAAAGGTAAGTGTTCCCTGAGTGGTATATACAGTATTGTCACATACTATCTATTCCTGACACTGGAGGGGCTTATAAACTTACACAGTATATAGTCTGAGGTCTGGGGTCTGCCAATATGGGGCTAGTTTTCTGACTGTTTCGGATAACATGATACATGATTTTAGGGTTTTCTTTGTCTAGTCTCGCTTGAATAAACAGTTAAGCTCAAAAGTTTACATACCCTGGCAGAATTTTTGCTTTCTTATTTTTTTTCAGAGAATATGAATGATAACACCAAAACTTTTTCTCCACTCATGTTTAGTGGTTGGATGACACCATTTATTGTCAAACTACTGTGTTTTCTCTTTTTAAATCATAAAGACAACCAAAAACTTTCAAATGACCCTGAGCAAAAGTTTACATACCCTAGTGATTTTGGCCTGATAACATGCACAGAAGTTGACACAATTGGGTTTGAATGGCTACTAAAGGTAGGATCCTCACCTGTGATTTTTAACAAATGCCAGGAAAATTGGGATGCCAAGAAAAATCCACAAATAACATCAGCTGAAATACTGCCTCTATAATGAGACTGAGGGAGAAACAGCCAGAGAGATTCATCCATACGTCCCAAAAGGACCAGAGACAGGACAGCAGACATTTTACATCATGGCTCCATCACGAGGGACACGGATCTATCATTCTACAGCAAACAACCTTGAGGTTTTCAGCCTCAGTTGGAAAAATACAGATCTGTTCCATTGACTATTGCTGAACCATGGATACATTTGGAGATGCCAGGTTGTAATCCTCAGATCAACTGGCCTTGTACCTTATATGGGCTCAATGAACAGTAGTCTTCCTACATTTGCTATCACCTCCTCTCTGTGTGCGTGTCACAGGTGATGTAGTCAACCCTGGAAGATGAAGCCAGGTTGTGATCCTTGGATCAACTGGCCTTGTACCATGTATGGACTCAATGGATTGTCATCTTCCTATGCTTGTCGTTACCTCCTCTCTGTCTGTGTGCCACAGGTGGGGTAGTGACCCTGGAAGATCTGAAGTCACAGCTGCTATTAGCCCGGCGAGCCAGCGGAAGGGTGAGACTGTAATGTGCACCATCTTGGGTATTTTGCTGGGACTGTTTTATGTGCTACCAGCCTGTTTTGTGTTTCAATAAAGCATTTCCCCACTGTTTTACCCTCACCCTGTGTTGTCCGAGTAGTGTTTTGCCCATGTTAAAAGGCGAGTGGGAGTTCGGCAGGATGATCCTTGGGTCACAAGGTTTCAGTTAGCGCGCAGCGCTGATAGCAAGCTGGCAATGACATCCATAGAGGTCTGCTAGAGACCTTTAGTTGTCATACCTACCCATCGATGACCCGCGATCATGTGACAGGGTCACTGATGGGTGGGATTTCTGGTGCTGTCCAGAAGTGTGAGATAAATGCCGCTGTCAGAGGCTGTTAGGGGCACATGTCAGCTGTTCAAAACAGCTGACGTGCCTGAAAAGATGTCTCAGCACCGGAGCCCAAATCAAAGGGGAGAGAGTCCGACATCAGCATACATTTACACCTGATGTCGGAAAGGGGTTAAAGGGGATTGTTTTTACAGAGACAGAAGTGAACGCAGAAAGAAGACGATCGAGGGAGAAGCAGGGGCTGCAGAGAAGACCGTGCGCCAGGAGGGGGTGAGTATGACAGGGGGCAGAGCAATATTCACCTGTCTCCGGGTCCTCTGGCTGTGACGTCATTGCACACCCTCTGCTGAACGTCACTGCAGAGACCCGGGAGACAGCCAAGCTCAGCGACGGAACGGGGACTGGTAAGTATCGCCAGTGCTGGGGGCCTAAGCCAGCGGCGACACTGGCACCTGGCCCCCAGCAACGAGAGGTGAGTATGTCATTATCATTTTTTTTAATTGCAACAGCGGCAGCAGCATATGGGGGGGTATTTATGGAGCATCTTCTTGGTCCAGCATTAACCCTTGTACAGCAGCATATGGGGGTATTTATGGAGCATCTTCTTGGGCCAGCATTAACCCTTGTACAGCAGCATATGGGGGTATTTATGGAGCATCTTCTTGGGCCAGCATTAACCCTTGTGCAGCAGCATATGGGGGTATTTAAAGAGCATCTTCTTGGGCCAGCATCAACCCTTGTGCAGCAGCATATGGGGAGTATTTATGGAGCATCTTCTTGAGCCAACATTAATCCTTGTGCAGCAGCATATGGGGGGTATTTATGGAGCATCTTCTTGGGCCAGCATTAACCCTTGTGTAGTAGCATGTTTTTTTTTTATCTATGGAGCATCTTGTTGGGCCACTTGTGCACCAATATATGTTTTTTTTTTATTCTATGGAGCATCTTCTTGGGCCACCATTAACCCTTGTGCAGCAATATATGTTTTTTTTTTATCTATGGAGCATCTTCTTGGACCACCATTAACCCTTGTGCAGCATTTTATGGGGGGTATTTATCTATGGAGCATCTTTTTGGACCACCATTAACCCTTGTGCAGCATCACCCTCGGCTTATACATGAGTCAATAAGTTTTCCCAGTTTTTTGTGGCAAAATTAGGGGGGGTCGGCTTATACACGAGTATATTCGGTATTTGGAAATACAACGAGCAGTCTGTCTCTCTGATTATGCTTGATTGCATGGGTACCCATAATATAGAAAATACCTGAGGAGACATAGAAATCCCTTCTCTGACAACTTGGAGGCCTTCAGCGGGTTATAATATACCACTTAGACTTCCATCTCAGGCTGAACAATTGACCGCCTCTACCCTGAACAGAAAACCAGATCCTGGGTGAGTAGATTTGTTACTCACACAGTTTTCTGTTGTGAGTTCATTTTCCCCTTCACCTTTGATGTCTGATGAACTCCCTCTGCTGGTGAAGAGAGGTAGTGAAATTGATTGGGATTGGAAGAACCTGTCATCTGAACAGGCGAGTGTGATTGGACATCTGGAATTTCTGAGTGGATATAAGGCAGCCGACGCCCTGCAGGGCTGCTGGTGATCCTTTCTGCTCTGAGCTCTTGCATCCAGTTTAGTTCCTGTCTACTAAAAGCTAAGTTTTTGCCCTGCTATTATTCCATGAGATTTTGTCTGGTTCCCTTAGTGTTTGTATTCAGCCAATCCTGGTTGGGACTGGCTGAATTCCATTTTTGTCTCTGATCAGTTGATCTCTTTGTTCTGTTTCCAGATTATACCTGAGTGCTGATATAGTGATTTTGAAGTCTAGCGACTTCAGGGCCTTTTTCCCTATCAGACGGATAGGCCTTTTTTGGTAGGGTTTTTTGCGGATTGCAGCCAGCATCTTTTCTGTCCTGTCCTATCTAGTTAGTTGGGCCCCATCGTTTGCTCAGCCTGTCTTTCTGTCTGTGTTTGTGTTTTCATCTGTTTTTCACAGACAATACATGTTGGGGGCTGTCTATTGCATTGGGGTCTGCTCTGGGGCAGTTTAGATTTCCCCTTTCCTTCTTTAGGCTTATGTAGTTCTCTGGCTGTGACGAGGGGTCTAGGGCACCGTAGGAACCCCCCACGGCTACTGTTAGTTGTGGTGTATAGGATCAGGGGTCTGCAATCCGATAGCTACCAACCTCTCTGGTTTTCTGGACTTAGCTTGTATTTTTGTTTTCTCCTCCTCCGGTGACTCATTGATAACAGAATCACCAGCCATACCGCTGGTTCTAGGGTACTCAATGGCAGGATAAAATTGTAAAAAAAAAACAAAGAAAATAAGTGTCAGAATTTTTTTTTGTGTATATTTTTCCTCTTTCTCTGAGGTCGTAGGGGGATTTTTTTCTCAATGGAGATTAAGCAATTGTCTGATCGTGTGGAGCAGCTTACTGCTGAAGTGCAGGGAATTTCCGCCTATCTTGCTCATTCACATGCTGCTGAACCAAAGATCCCTACTCCTGATGTGTTTTTTGGGGATCGGTCTAAATTTCTGAATTTTAAGAATAATTGTAAATTATTTTTTGCCTTGAAGCCTAACTCATCGGGGAGCTCCGCGCAGCAGGTTAAAATTGTCATCTCTTTGCTGCGCGGCGATCCCCAGGATTGGGCGTTTTCTTTGAAACCTGATGATCCTACTCTGACTGATGTGAACGCATTTTTTCAGGCCTTGGGGTTGTTGTATGATGAACCTAATGCTATTGATCAGGCTAAAAAGGCCCTGTTGGCATTGAGCCAGAGTCAGGATTCTGCAGAGTTGTACTGTCAAAAATTCCGAAAGTGGGCGGTCCTTAATACCTGGAATGATGGTGCCTTGGCAGCTCTCTTTCGGAAGGGTTTGTCAGAAACCGTAAAAGATACTATGGTGGGATTTCCTGTTCCCTCTGGTCTTGACGATTCTATGTCATTAGCCATTCAGATTGATCGGCGTTTGCGTGAACGCAAAACTGCATGAGAGGTGATGCCACCTGTTGAACAAATGTCTGAACCTATGCAATGTGATAGAGTTTCGTCTAGGGCGCAACGTCAGGAGTTCAGAAGTCGTAATAAGCTGTGTTTTTTCTGTGGAGATGCCTCTCATATTATTTCTGTCTGCCCTAAATGAGAGAAACGTTTTGCACACACATTTGCTGTGGGTGGTGTTCAACCTAAGTTTCTTCTGGCAATTACTCTGATCTGCTCCCTGTCCACATTTTCCGCTAAGGCTTTTGTGGATTCGGGAGCAGCTCTGAACCTGATGGACTTGGATTTTGCTAAACGTTGTGGGTTTCCTATGACACCTCTGCGGACGCCTATCCCTTTGAGGGGTATTGATGCTACTCCTTTGGCGAAGAATAAACCTCAGTTTTGGACCCAGGTGGTAATGCGGGTCGCCCCCAGACCATCAAGAAAATTGCAGATTTTTGGTGTTGCATAATTTGCATGATACCATCGTTCTGGAGTTTCCCTGGTTGCAAATCCATAATCCAGTTTTGGATTGGAAATCTGTGTCTGTGGTGAGTTGGGGTTGTCAGTGTGCCCTTAGTGACGCTCCTATTTTCTCCACCTCTCCCCAGTCGCATGATGTTCCTGACTATTTGGATGATTTTTATGATGTATTTAGTGAGAATGAGTCTGCGTCTTTGCCTCCTCATAGGAGTTATGACTGTTTAATTGAGCTGAGCCCTGGGTGTAAATTTCCCAAGGGTCGACTTTTCAATTTATCTGTACCTGACCACGAGGCTATGCGATCCTATATTAATGAGTCGTTGGAGAAGGGTCGTATTAGACCATCCTCTTCACCCTTAGGTGCTGGGTTTTTTTTGTGGCCAAGAAAGATGGTTCATTAAGGCCTTGTATTGACTATCGTTCCCTCAACAAAATTACTGTTAAATATCAGTATCCGTTACCCCTGATTTCTGATCTATTCTCCAGAGTTAAAGGTGCTTGCTGGTTTACCAAGCTTGACCTCAGGGGGGCGTATAATCTTATTCGCATTAAGCAGGGGGATGAATGGAAGATGGCATTTAATACTCCGGAGGGACATTTTGAGTACCTGGTGATGCCTTTTGGGCTCACTAATGCCCCTTCTGTCTTCCAGTGCTTCATGAATGATATTTTCCGAGACTTTGTGGATACATTTTTGATCATCTATCTGGATGATATTTTGATCTTTTCCAAGGATTGGGACTCTCATGTGGAACATGTTCGGACTGTGTTCCGGATTTTGAGTGAAAATTCCCTGTATGTCAAGGGATCGAAATGCCCTTTTGGTGTACAGAGGATTTCATTTTTGGGATTTATTTTGTCTCCGTCAACTATTGAAATGGACCCGGCCAAGGTTCAGGCCATTTATGATTGGGTTCAGCCCACTTCTTTGAAGACCCTCCAGAAGTTTTTGGGTTTTGCTAATTTTTATCGTAGATTTATAGCTAACTTTCCTGGTATTGCCAAGCCATTGACTAATTTGACTAAGAAGGGGGCTGATGTGCTGAATTGGTCTCCGGAGGCTGTTTCTTCCATTCAGGAGCTGAAGCGAAGGTTCACTTCTGCTCCGGTTTTGCGGCAACCTGATGTCTCACTCCCGTTTCAGGTAGAGGTGGACGCTTCTGAGATTGGTGCAGGAGCTGTTTTGTCCCAAAAAGATCCTGTAACACCTAAACTGAATCCGTGCTTTCTTTTCCCGAAAGTTCTCCACATCCGAACGTAACTATGATGTGAGGAATCGGGAACTGTTAGCCATGAAATGGGCATTTGAGGAGTGGAGACATTGGTTGGAGGGAGCTAAACATCAAGACGTGGTCCTTACTGACCACAAGAATTTGATTTACCTGGAGTCGGCCAAACGCTTGAATCCTAGACAGGCTAGGTGGGCCTTGTTTTTCACACGTTTTGATTTTGTGGTCTCTTTTCTTCTGGGCACTAAGAATGTCAAGGCAGACGCCCGCTCTAGGATTTTCTTTGCTGATTCTCCTATTGTGACCAAGCCTGCTACCATCTTAGGTGAGGGGGTAGTTCTTTCTGCCATCTCGCCCGATTTGAGACGTATTCTGGAAGAGTTTCAGGAGGACAAACCTGAGCGTTGTCCCATTGGAAAATTGTATGTTCCTGACCAGTGGAGGAAGAGAGTGATGTCTGAGGTTCATTGCTCCGCATTGGCTGGTCATCCAGGTATTTTTGGTACTAGAGATTTGGTGAGTCGGTCTTTTTGGTGGCCCGCCTTGTCTCGTGATGTCAGGAATTTTGTGCAGTCCTGTGGGTCTTGCTCCCGCTCTAAACCTTGTTCTCGCTCTAGTGGGTTGTTGATGCCTTTGCCGGTGCCCAGGAGGCCATGGACCCATATTTCAATGGATTTTATCTCTGATATGCCTGTCTCTCAGAGAATGACTGTTATTTGGGTGATTTGTGATAGATTCTCTAAGATGGTCCATCTTGTACCACTCCCTAAGTTGCCATCTTCCTCAGAGTTGGTGCCCTTGTTTTTGCAACAGGTGGTTCGCTTGCACGGGATTCCTGAGAATATTGTATCTGACAGAGGAGTTCAGTTTGTTTCTAGATTTTGGAGGACTTTCTGTTCCAAGCTGGGAATTCAGTTGTCCTTCTCCTCTGCGTTTCACCCTCAGACCAATGGGCAGACGGAGAGAACAAACCAGACTTTGGAGTCGTATTTGAGATGTTTTATTTCTGCTGATCAGGATGATTGGGTTTCATTTTTGCCCTTGGCCGAATTTGCTTTAAATAATAGAGCTAGTTCTGCCACTTTGATGTCACCTTTTTTTTGTAACTTTGGGTTTCATCCTCGATTCTCTTCAGGGCAGGTGGAGTCTTCTGCCTGCCCAGGTGTTGACACTGTGATGGAGAGAATGCACCAGATCTGGGACCAAGTGGTGGATAAGTTGTCTCTCTCCCAGGAAAAGGCCCAGCGGTTTTCCAACCGGCATAGGACAATTGGTCCCCGGTTTAAGGTGGGTGATATGGTTTGGTTATCATCAAAGAATATCTCTATGAAGGTGGCTTCTCCAAAGTTTAAACCTAGATTTATTGGACCTTACAAGATTTTGGAGATTCTTAATCCGGTCGCTTTTCGATTGGCTCTTCCTGTTACATTCAAGATCCATAACGTGTTTCATAAGTCTCTGTTAAAGAGGTTTGTTGAGCCAGTAGTTCCTGTGGTGGCACCTCCTGACCCTGTATTGGTTGAAGGTAATGTGGAATATGAGCTTGAGAAGACACTGGATTCTCGTCTGGCTAGACAGAGACTCCAGTATTTGGTTAAATGGAAGGGTTATGGCCAGGAGGATAATTCTTGGGTCCCTGCTTCCGATATTCATGCCGAAAGATTGGTGCGTGCTTTTCATCGGGCCCATCCTGATCGCCCTGGTGGCGTGGATGAGGGTTCGGTGACCCCTCCTCAAGGGGGAGGTACTGTTGTGAGTTCATTCTCCCCTTCACCTTTGATGTCTGATGAACTCCCTCTGCTGGTGAAGAGAGGTAGTGAAATTGATTGGGATTGGAAGAACCTGTCATCTGAACAGGCGAGTGTGATTGGACATCTGGAATTTCTGAGTGGATATAAGGCAGCCGACGCCCTGCAGGGCTGCTGGTGATCCTTTCTGCTCTGAGCTCTTGCATCCAGTTTAGTTCCTGACTACTAAAAGCTAAGTTTTTGCCCTGCTATTATTCCATGAGATTTTGTCTGGTTTCCTTAGTGTTTGTATTCAGCCAGTCCTGGTAGCTGCAGCTACATTTCTATTATGTTTCTTTTCTAATATATTAGTCTTCCAAACTATTTTGACAAGTTATTTTTTCAGAAGAATGTTCTTTGCAGACATTTTCCTTACAAATTGAACAAAATCTCTCAGTTTTCCTTTCTAAGTTTCTTGGACACATGAAACAGCGCTTTCTTTTTCTTTCTCCTGACCCTGGAATCATCTGAAACTGTACGCCGCACTGTTTCATTGCTTCTTTAGTTTGCTTTAGCAAGCCTTTCACGTCGCTTCGCTGTATCATGTGAGGCATTACAAGTTCATGACAAAGGTCCTTCAAAAATAGGCGTCTCCTGTCCTTCCTCCCTGCATGGAATTCTGGATGAGTTTCTGTATAGATGAATGAATTTAGGGATGCTACATCAAGCATATTTGAAAAAAGTACTACAGGCCATCGTTTTGTTTGCCTCTTGCATGAATATTCTCCCACCATCTCATCCTTTTTGTCTACACCTCCTTTTGTTTTATTGTAATGCAGGATGATTTCTGGTTTTAATTTTCTGTCATTGTTGTCAATACTGCAATTGTGATGCATGGTACTGAGTAAAATCACTGATTTCTCCTTCGCTTTGTAAGATACCAAAGTCGCTTTGTTATTGAATCCAAAGACACTCTCATAAAGTGCTCGCTGACGATTGGGTTTCAGTGCTTCTGGAATTTCTCGTCGGTTTGGCTTGATAGTACCAACAAGTGTAATTGCTTTTTGAAGCAGAAAATTGCCTACTTCAACATTGTTGAAATAATTGTCCATGGTAATGTTTCTACCTGAATTGAATATTGGAACAGCAAGAGTTTTGACAATTTCAGACACCAGATCCTTCTGTACTGGTGCACCAACCTCTTTGCCACAGTAGATTACGCCATCTATGCCATAATAATTTGCAGAATCACACATCCAGAAGATTTTGATTCCATATTTGGCTGGCTTGCTGGGCATGAATTGTATGAACTTGCAGCGTCCTCTGAACGGTATAAGTTGCTCCTCTACTGTAACATTAGCACTAGGATTGTAAAGTTTGGTGCAATTTTTGATAAATGTGTTCCAGATATAACTAATAGGGGCTAATTTGTCTGTTTCAAACCTCAATGCATGTGTTCGCTTATCATCAAATCGAATGTGTCTTCTAATTTCCTCATATCTGTCCACTGACATTGACGCCTTATAGTGTGGATCTGAAAGTGGGTCCAGAAATAATTCTTGTATTGGAACATACGATTTTTGACTCCCTGACAGTAGTAAAAGTCCAATGTATGCATAAAGTTCCTCATTTGAGATATTTTTCCAGGACTTATTTTTTGCAGAAGCGATATGTCTTCCTTCTAGGTTTGAACATAGAAGGACCTCTTCTGCAATACTGTCAGAAAAAAAGTACAGAATACGTCTTTAGGGGAAAAGTAACTGGGACTTCCCACAGCTCCTTGAACCTGTCTCACAATATTATGGATTGCAGTACGTCCGACTAATGTAGGATTACTGTCCCAAAAAACATTCGTTTTGGATGTTCTATTCATCACTTCTTGAGGATCCACTGTATTCACTTCATCATCAGAAGAAGAATCACTTGAGGATGTTTGATTCTCTGGTGGCAGGTACTCGTCATCAGACAAAGATAGTTCACTTTCATCTTCACTTTGAAACACAATTGCTTCAATCTCTTTGTCACTCAGATGCTTGGAGGAAGACTGTGCCATTGCTGACTAGATGTTAGCAAACTAAAAGAAAAAACAATGAACACAATCAGGGTTGTCCACTCTTTGCTTGTATGTGACACACTGTAAGTGTTAAGTGCCCCCTCCCTCCTCTCACCCTCTCTTACCTTTTATACTTTCTTATAGGTGTTGTACAATTCTCTGGATGTCTGTAGCTCAATAGCGTTACCCTTTGCAGGCTTCTTAGAATCAGAGAAACTGAAACTGAATCAGACTTCCTCTCAACATCTTATCTTAAGTCCTTCACAATTAGCTCACAGTGTATACTGTCCTCATTACTCTCTACACAGCTCATTACTGTGTTCAGAAGGACCTGAGATGATGTCATGGCCTTATCTCTCCCTCCAAAAATCACATGACATCCTCATATGGCATTATCCACACCCTGGCCCCTCCACCAGCATTACTGAGTACAAATAAAGTAACTTGAGACACAAACACTACTGAGAACATGATAACAAAATACATGGGGGCCTAAAAGGCCCCCAATCCGTACAGATGTGGTTTTCATCAAAAAAGCATTGTTACACCAAAATGCCTATGAATTAAATTATATGAACAACTGGATATTACCAACAATGACATACTTGAGGATAACCTGGAGTTTCAAAATTCTAACTTAAGTAATTTTGCAGATAATAGCAAAAAAGTAAGCATGGGGACCTAAAAGGCCCCTGTGAGAATCATGGGGGAATCATGGATGAGGGCAGGTATATCTCGCCCAGATACCTTTCCTATGTGGCCTAGTGTGGTCAGTATCTCACCCGATGACTAATGAGTAATGGGAGGCGGATATAAAAGGACGCCAGGTGGTGTGTTAGTCGCTCAGCTTGGGGAACACAGAGAGCATGTCTGTGTGAGAGACACTTGTGAGTGAAAGCAGTGCTCACGGTAACTGTGGTTGGGCTGGACGGGAGAAGCCCTCCAGTTGGTAGTTATTTCGGACCCTGTATAGTTAGTGCCGGACATGCAAGGATTTGTTTTATGTTTTATTCCCTGTATGTTTTGGCTTTCACCTTAAATAAACCTGACCCAGTGTCAGTTATGTCTGGATCCCGGCTGTGCACCTGAGTTTCATGCTAAACCCACGTGGCCTTTGACCCCAGCAAAGGCGATCCCGGAGTGTTTTATCACACCCCCAATACGCATGCTAGGGTGAAATATGCTTTAAGAAGTAATTACCTTAATCTTGTTATCCTCTGTACTCTAGCAATTCTTCTGAGATGAGTGCAGGCCTTCCTTCTTTCTGAGTGTTTACTTTGCACCCTTGTCTGTAGAGGAGGAGCTTCACTGGTGCTGGAGTGCAGCACTGACGTATCTCAGCTAAGACAAAGCTAGATCCTCAGGCTACATTCACACCATGGGCGTAGCCAGGATCAAACCTAGGGGGGGCAGAACCTCATACTGTTCCGCAGAACCTCATACTGCACACCTCAGCTGCTGCAGAACCTCATAGTGCACACCCCTACACTTGAAAATAAAGCTTGCAGATGTGGTGAATGCTGTCTATTTATTCCAACTATCAATTGATGTTGATGTGTTACTGAAGATGAGCGAGCAATGCCTGTCCTGGGCATCCTTTTGGGCAGCTATGAGGTGTACCTGACTAGTGCTAAAAAAAGGAGTGTTAGTCTGTGTGCTACCCAGCCTTCATTCATTTTGGTACAGATGAGATATGGATAGACAGATATGGATAAATGGATGGATAGATAGCAAAAGCAGATTAGAAATCTGCTCTATTGAAAACATTATCTATGAGCTCAAAAACCTTTCAGGTGATGCGGTTTTTTAAAAAGCTGATCTGCTTTTGCAGCTGACAAACGAATCCTCAAAAAACGCAGCCAAAACGCTGTGTGTGAATGTAGCCTTAGATCAGGAATAGAACAGCCATTTATAGGACATTTCATAACTTTTCCAAATTCCTATGAAAAAATATTCAGCACATTCTGCATTGAACTACTGTACCCAATTTATTATATATTTTAGGAGTCGGAGTCGGTCCATTCTATACCTACTCCGACTCCACCAAAATGAGCACCGACTCAGACTCTACAGCCCTGGTTCTTGGTAGTCAACCATATTAAACAGACTGTTTATTTTGTGAAGATCCAGTGATTGTTTATGAGCATTTTGATGGCTCAAAACTTGTATGACATCATCCTGTAATCTCTGTATCTTGTCAGTAAGCTGTGACTATTCTAGAAGTGAGGAAACGTATTTTCATTTTGTATGTGGTCTCCAGCCTCTGTATATATTGTTCAATGTCTTGAGTAGTAGGGAAATACACAATATGATGTTGCAAGTCAATTATGGCCTTCTCAATATCAGAATCTACTGTGGCTAGGGCGGGGGGCGGTACATTTCACTGTGAAGCAAGCACTGCTCAGTGTCTGGTTTTCGGTGAGAGTACAGGGAGATTAGTTGAGCTTTTTTCTTTTAAGGCCGACAGTAAGAGAGGAGAAGATGGTGCAGGACTTACAGGCTTGAGCTGTCAGGTGTCATGAGGGATAAGACTGCTTCTTTTTCTATGTTGAGGTGAGGCAGTAATGGCTCTGGGGCGGGAAGATGAGCCATTCAATAAAAAAAGGCTGCTACCCTGTGTGACTGCTCTGGTGACTAAGAAGAAAGGATTTCTTCAAAAAGCATTTTCCACATTCTGAAGAGGAAAAAGGCTTCTCCCCGTGTGGATTCTTTGGTGCCTAACAAGTTCTGCTTTCTGGTTAAAACATTTCCCACATTCTGAACATGGAAATGGCTTCTCCCCCCGTGTGAATTTTCTGGTGGTTATCAAGATGCGCTTTCTGATAAAAACATTTCCCACATTCTGAACATGAATAAAGCTTCTCCCCTGTATGAGTACTCTGGTGGTTATCAAGATGCGCTTTCTGATAAAAACATTTCCCACATTCTTAATATGAAAAAGGCTTCTCCCCTGTGTGGGTTCTCTGGTGGCTAACAAGTTGCATTTTCCGGTTAAAACATTTCCCACATTCTGAACACGAAAAAGACTTCTCCGGTGTGTGAGTTCTCTGGTGTCTACCAAGAAGCTCTTTCTGATTAAAACATTTTCCACATTCTGAACATGAAAAAGGCTTCTCCCCTGTGTGGGTTCTCTGGTGCCTATCAAGATGCGCTTTCTGATTAAAACATTTTCCACATTCTGAACATGAAAAAGGCTTCTCCCCTGTGTGGATTCTCTGGTGCCTATCAAGATGCGTTTTCAGGTTAAAACATTTCCCACATTCTGAACATGAAAAAGGCTTCTCCCCTGTGTGAGTTCCCCAGTGCCTGACCAAATCTGATTTCCGGTAAAAACATTTCCCACATTCTAAACATGAAAAAGGCTTCTCCCCTGTATGAGTTCTCTGGTGGCTATCAAGATGCGCTTTCTGATTAAAACATTTCCCACACTTGGAACAAGAAAATCTATTCTCCTTTGTGTGAGTTTTTTGATGTTTAAGAGAAGACTTTTTGAGGGGAAAACTATTTCCATATTCTGAACGTGAAAATGGCTTCTTTGCTTTTGGAGCAATTAGTTTTTTAATGCTAAGCTTGTGACATTGATGTTCCTTAGTAGTCAGTAATGAAGCAGAAGACAGGACCTGTTTCAAAGGATCAGATGACAGATCGTTGCTGCGAAGAGATGATGATATATCTGGAGTAATGGCATTAATTTCAATTGTATCCTGTGGGATCTCAAGATAGTCTGATTTTAAAATTGAAGATATCAGCTGTCCCTCTGATCTCCTGTTACAGTCATCTGCCAAGAATAAAACCAATTATTTAGGAATAAAAAATTCTTCAATTTCACATTTTACCAACATTTCTACTTAAACTGTCAGTAAAAATGGCAAGTTATGTAAAACGATTCAATTATTCACCAGGACAATGACAGTTCACAGTCTAATAGAAAACCTCATAGGATGAACCAGTGGAGCCTGGTGTTCAAATGTTTGCTCATTCTGCCTCCCAAATATTGGAATAAACAGCCACTAAACAATCTTATGTAGGTGAAAATAACACCAATAAAATCTGGTACTCATCTCGCAAAAAAGAGTGCCTAGCCATTAAGTGGCCTATAGAGTCCCTCAAATATTATCTGGTGGGCAGAAAGCTCAGGCTGATCACTGACCATGCCCCTCTCAAGTGGATGCACTTGCACAAGAAATGGAATAGCCGAGTGACCCGGTGGTTCCTTGCCCTGCAGGCCTACAATTTTACGGTGGAGCACCGCCCAGGGGTACAGATGGGGAATGCAGATGCCCTTTCCTGAGTGCACTGTGTGGCAGGTGTCATTGCTCGACCGGAGTGGTCTGAGCAGAGGGGGGATATGTGAGAATCATGGGGGAATCATGGATGAGGGCAGGTATATCTCGCCCAGATACCTTTCCTATGTGGCCTAGTGTGGTCAGTATCTCACCCAATGACTAATGAGTAATGGGAGGCGGATATAAAAGGACGCCAGGTGGTGTGTTAGTCGCTCAGCTTGGGGAACACAGAGAGCATGTCTGTGTGAGAGACACTTGTGAGTGAAAGCAGTGCTCACGGTAACTGTGGTTGGGCTGGACGGGAGAAGCCCTCCAGTTGGTAGTTATTTCGGACCCTGTATAGTTAGTGCCGGACATGCAAGGATTTGTTTTATGTTTTATTCCCTGTATGTTTTGGCTTTCACCTTAAATAAACCTGACCCGGTGTCAGTTATGAAAACAAAAACCCTTTAGTCATTATATGGCGTATGGAGGGAAGAAAGAACTATCCTCCAAGGCCAAAATGATGCATAAACTCAAACAATGGAATGAATATCAGGAGAAAACATAGAGCAAGCAATATAAAAAATTATATTCAATTTTATTCAAGTAAAGTACTACAAAAGACATATATCTATAGAATTGTGCAATTGTGGACAAAAACAGATAGTATCCGCATACAGTATCCCAGACCTCCAAATAGGTGGAAAAATTCCCGGACCATGTCCCAAGGAAGTACAAAAAATTCCCACAATAAGAAATTGTGGCCCCCAAGCACAGTGGCCTAAGCTAGACATTAGTAAGGGGCATCATTATAATAGAACAGGCCGCAATGAGTAAGCGGCAAAAAACAATGGGGAAGAAAAAGACCCCCAAGGGGCACTTACCAGGAATGGAGGAGAGGGAAAGGGCTGTACCACCCCCGACGCGCGTTTCGCGGCGTCTCAGGCCGCTTTCTCAAGAGGGATATGGTAAAAGGTCCATTTAGGACCTTAATATAGCCCCTGACCTCAGTCATGTGACCAAAACTGGCAAATAGAGCGCAACCAGCGCATGCGCCTGCAGTGATGCAAAGTCCAGAATAGGACCTTAGAATAGCCCCTGACCTCAGTCATGTGATCCTCAACAGGCCAATAGTAAGGGCACAATCGGCGCATGCGCCCCAGTCACCGCAAGTCCCGCAGAGCGCCACAAGCATCATGCACCGGCGCACACAGACCCAGAGAAAATCCCCGGGGATGTGTGCACCGCACATAGAGATGCCGAGCGCAGAGCGGGACCACAGAGAACTGGAGGCGATGCGCACGGCCAGATACCATAAGGCCAAAGCACAAAATGAGAAGTTCAATGGGGCAAAACAATAATATAAGAGCTTGCATGGAAAAATGTATATATATATATATGTCTACACGGATCCTATTATTCCAGCCACCAATTATAGATAGCCCATTATGAGATCCATCTCTAACTATACATATATTGCAATATAAAACGCCACATAAATATGTATATCAAAATACAACCAGATAACATGTACACGATATAAGTATAATATACATGCAATAAATTACATAGTATAGTGTATTGAAATACAGAAACATATCGCAAATAAAGGTAAATATACATTAAACATTATCAAAAAAAAAAAAAAAAGGGGCATCCAATATTGCAATGTCAGCACTGCAGGCTCTTGAAGGTGAAAGTCCAGTATATAAACGGTCACATCACAGATCCACGGACAAGGGAGATAATATGTGCAGAAAAGTAAGTCTATATGAAAAAAAGAAGAAATTATGTTAAAAACAAAAAATTAAAAACAAAATTAAAACAAAAAGACAGCCACAAAAAACCATAAGAAGATATGGAATGTGTAGACAAACAAAAAAGGAGGAAAAAGGAATAAAACTACCGCAATAATGGGACAAGACAATTGCCAATACTATATGGACAAATAGTGTAGGGAGGCAGCAAGAGAAATATAATATATTGCCAATATTATAAAAAAGAGGCAAAACTAAGATGTTCATTAAGTCCCTTTGGGGTCATGGTATCCAGTTCCACAATCCACCTTGCTTCCATTTGTGCAAGTATTCTCTTGTTGTCACCACCCCTAATGCCCATGTGCAATACATCAATCCCCCTCACCTTCAACATACCAGCATCGCTGTTATGATATAATCGAAAGTGTCGGGGGATAGTTTTTAAGTCAGCCGGATCAGACGCCGAGTTAGCCGCGCCAATGTCCCGCACATGCTCCCGAACTCGTATCCTCAATTCCCTAGTCGTCAAACCAACATAAATTTTCGGACACGGACATGTGGCATAATATATCACGTTAGATGTGCCACATGAAATCCGATTTTTGATTTTAAACTGTCTGATACCACTAGAGGAGGAAAAGGTAGAGCAGCGCAGGACATTGGCGCAGGAAATACAATGTCCACAAGAGAAAGATCCAGTGGTCGGACCACTAGAGCCGAAAAAATTCTTTAGGGTGGGAACATAATGACTCCGCACCAGAATGTCATTGAGATTTTTAGATCGGCGAGGTGTCATAGAAGGAAAATTCCCCAGAGCAGCCCCCAGGGAAGGATCCGTCTCTAAGATGGACCAATGTTTGCGCAAAATATTGCGCATGTTTTGCCACTCATGGTTATATGTTGAGATAAATCTAACGGGCCCATCACCAACACTGCCTCCACCCTTCTGAGCTGAATGTAAAAGACTACTGCGTGTGGTATATCTAGCCCTATTATAGCCGGCTTTAATACATCTCCGGCTATATCCTCTATTGAGAAAACGATTCGTCAGATCACTGGCTTGTTTCTCAAATCGGTCATCGGTGGAACAGATGCGTCGCATACGGAGAAACTGTCCGACCGGGATGGCTCTCACCGTGGCATAATCATGGGCTGACGTGGCGTGTAACAGAGAATTCACAGAAGTGGGCTTCCTGAATACGTCCGTCTGGATGCGCCGGCCAGCATCGACCTCCAGACGGACGTCCAGGAAGTCCAAACACGCCTCATCACATGAATATGTAAGATGAATATTTTTGGTGTTATCATTTAATGTCCTCATGAAATCCCCGAGCTGGTCGACCTTCTCACCCACCAACTCGTTTGATTATTTTACAGCCTTGAAAGACCTCCAACTCTTTTCAAGAAAACTTATTTTGAAAAAACTCCATGCCCGAAGTCATACTCTTGAGGCTCTGAGTGATGTGGAAAGGGCGGCGCTTTCCGATTTGGAGGATTTGCTCTCGGAACAGGGCGGCCCTTGTACAAGTAAGTTTCCCCCTCTGGTTCGGCCCAAGTCCACTAAGTTCCCCCCCTTGTCTATTTGTCCTTCTGTTGAGATTTTTACGAAGCTGGTTAGTGATGATTTTAAGAAGTTATCATCGAGACGGAGATTTGATAATCTCACTTATAAGCAACGTGAGGCAATTTCCCAATTACAGTCTTTGGGTGATGTAGTATTCAAACCGGCTGACAAGGGGGGGAATATAGTGGTCTGGCCGAACCAGAAATACGAGCGGGAGGCTTTCCGTCAACTGAGAGATGCGGATACTTATTTGAAACTTTCATTCGACCCTAGGGCCACCTTCTCACATGAACTTCAGGTTATTCTTGATCGGGCATTTAGGAGTGGTATCATAACCAAGCGGGTTTTTGATGGTTTGACTGTCAGGTCTCCCAGGAACCCCACATTTTATCTTTTGCCCAAAGTCCACAAGGACGCCCTCAACCCCCCAGGGCGCCCTATCGTGTCGGGTATTGGTGGCATGTGTGAACCTATATGTCAATTTATTGACTTTTATTTGAAATCACTTGTTGAATCACTGCCATCCTATATCAGAGATACGACGGACGTCCTGGCACGGGTTGACGGCGTCCTTTTGGAACCATCCACTCTTCTAGTGACTGCTGACGTGGAAAGCCTCTATACTTGCATCGACCATGCGGTGGGATTAGATGCGGTTCGCTGGTTTTTGGGGACCTCCGACCTGGATGGCCCTCTGTGTGGGCTAATCCTCGAGCTGGTCGACTTCATCCTTACCCACAATTTCTTTGTTTTCAAGGATCAGTTTTATTTGCAGAAGCGGGGCACGGCCATGGGCGCGGCTTGTGCGCCTTCGTACGCCAATCTCTTCCTTGGCGCCTGGGAGAGGGAGGTGTTTGGCGACGGGGGCCCACGGGGCGCGTCCCGTGTGCTGTGCTGGTACCGCTATATAGATGATGTACTGTTTTTGTGGGACGGAACAGTCGACCAGCTCGGGGATTTCATGAGGACATTAAATGATAACACCAAAAATATTCATCTTACATATTCATGTGATGAGGCGTGTTTGGACTTCCTGGACGTCCGTCTGGAGGTCGATGCTGGCCGGCGCATCCAGACGGACGTATTCAGGAAGCCCACTTCTGTGAATTCTCTGTTACACGCCACGTCAGCCCATGATTATGCCACGGTGAGAGCCATCCCGGTCGGACAGTTTCTCCGTATGCGACGCATCTGTTCCACCGATGACCGATTTGAGAAACAAGCCAGTGATCTGACGAATCGTTTTCTCAATAGAGGATATAGCCGGAGATGTATTAAAGCCGGCTATAATAGGGCTAGATATACCACACGCAGTAGTCTTTTACATTCAGCTCAGAAGGGTGGAGGCAGTGTTGGTGATGGGCCCGTTAGATTTATCTCAACATATAACCATGAGTGGCAAAACATGCGCAATATTTTGTGCAAACATTGGTCCATCTTAGAGACGGATCCTTCCCTGGGGGCTGCTCTGGGGAATTTTCCTTCTATGACACCTCGCCGATCTAAAAATCTCAATGACATTCTGGTGCGGAGTCATTATGTTCCCACCCTAAAGAATTTTTTCGGCTCTAGTGGTCCGACCACTGGATCTTTCTCTTGTGGACATTGTATTTCCTGCGCCAATGTCCTGCGCTGCTCTACCTTTTCCTCCTCTAGTGGTATCAGACAGTTTAAAATCAAAAATCGGATTTCATGTGGCACATCTAACGTGATATATTATGCCACATGTCCGTGTCCGAAAATTTATGTTGGTTTGACGACTAGGGAATTGAGGATACGAGTTCGGGAGCATGTGCGGGACATTGGCGCGGCTAACTCGGCGTCTGATCCGGCTGACTTAAAAACTATCCCCCGACACTTTCGATTATATCATAACAGCGATGCTGGTATGTTGAAGGTGAGGGGGATTGATGTATTGCACATGGGCATTAGGGGTGGTGACAACAAGAGAATACTTGCACAAATGGAAGCAAGGTGGATTGTGGAACTGGATACCATGACCCCAAAGGGACTTAATGAACATCTTAGTTTTGCCTCTTTTTTATAATATTGGCAATATATTATATTTCTCTTGCTGCCTCCCTCCACTATTTGTCCATATAGTATTGGCAATTGTCTTGTCCCATTATTGCGGTAGTTTTATTCCTTTTTCCTCCTTTTTTGTTTGTCTACACATTCCATATCTTCTTATGGTTTTTTGTGGCTGTCTTTTTGTTTTAATTTTGTTTTTAATTTTTTGTTTTTAACATAATTTCTTCTTTTTTTCATATAGACTTACTTTTCTGCACATATTATCTCCCTTGTCCGTGGATCTGTGATGTGACCGTTTATATACTGGACTTTCACCTTCAAGAGCCTGCAGTGCTGACATTGCAATATTGGATGCCCCTTTTTTTTTTTTTTTTGATAATGTTTAATGTATATTTACCTTTATTTGCGATATGTTTCTGTATTTCAATACACTATACTATGTAATTTATTGCATGTATATTATACTTATATCGTGTACATGTTATCTGGTTGTATTTTGATATACATATTTATGTGGCGTTTTATATTGCAATATATGTATAGTTAGAGATGGATCTCATAATGGGCTATCTATAATTGGTGGCTGGAATAATAGGATCCGTGTAGACATATATATATATATACATTTTTCCATGCAAGCTCTTATATTATTGTTTTGCCCCATTGAACTTCTCAATTTGTGCTTTGGCCTTATGGTATCTGGCCGTGCGCATCGCCTCCAGTTCTCTGTGGTCCCGCTCTGCGCTCGGCATCTCTATGTGCGGTGCACACATCCCCGGGGATTTTCTCTGGGTCTGTGTGCGCCGGTGCATGATGCTTGTGGCGCTCTGCGGGACTTGCGGTGACTGGGGCGCATGCGCCGATTGTGCCCTTACTATTGGCCTGTTGAGGATCACATGACTGAGGTCAGGGGCTATTCTAAGGTCCTATTCTGGACTTTGCATCACTGCAGGCGCATGCGCTGGTTGCGCTCTTTCTATTTGCCAGTTTTGGTCACATGACTGAGGTCAGGGGCTATATTAAGGTCCTAAATGGACCTTTTACCATATCCCTCTTGAGAAAGCGGCCTGAGACGCCGCGAAACGCGCGTCGGGGGTGGTACAGCCCTTTCCCTCTCCTCCATTCCTGGTAAGTGCCCCTTGGGGGTCTTTTTCTTCCCCATTGTTTTTTGCCGCTTACTCATTGCGGCCTGTTCTATTATAATGATGCCCCTTACTAATGTCTAGCTTAGGCCACTGTGCTTGGGGGCCACAATTTCTTATTGTGGGAATTTTTTGTACTTCCTTGGGACATGGTCCGGGAATTTTTCCACCTATTTGGAGGTCTGGGATACTGTATGCGGATACTATCTGTTTTTGTCCACAATTGCACAATTCTATAGATACATGTCTTTTGTAGTACTTTACTTGAATAAAATTGAATATAATTTTTTATATTGCTTGCTCTATGTTTTCTCCTGATATTCATTCCAGTGTCAGTTATGTCTGGATCCCGGCTGTGCACCTGAGTTTCATGCTAAACCCACGTGGCCTTTGACCCCAGCAAAGGCGATCCCGGAGTGTTTTATCACACCCCCAATACGCATGCTAGGGTGAAATATGCTTTAAGAAGTAATTACCTTAATCTTGTTATCCTCTGTACTCTAGCAATTCTTCTGAGATGAGTGCAGGCCTTCCTTCTTTCTGAGTGTTTACTTTGCACCCTTGTCTGTAGAGGAGGAGCTTCACTGGTGCTGGAGTGCAGCACTGACGTATCTCAGCTAAGACAAAGCTAGATCCTCAGGCTACATTCACACCATGGGCGTAGCCAGGATCAAACCTAGGGGGGCAGAACCTCATACTGTTCCGCAGAACCTCATACTGCACACCTCAGCTGCTGCAGAACCTCATAGTGCACACCCCTACACTTGAAAATAAAGCTTGCAGATGTGGTGAATGCTGTCTATTTATTCCAACTATCAATTGATGTTGATGTGTTACTGAAGACGAGCGAGCAATGCCTGTCCTGGGCATCCTTTTGGGCAGCTATGAGGTGTACCTGACTAGTGCTAAAAAAAGGAGTGTTAGTCTGTGTGCTACCCAGCCTTCATTCATTTTGGTACAGATGAGATATGGATAGACAGATATGGATAAATGGATGGATAGATAGCAAAAGCAGATTAGAAATCTGCTCTATTGAAAACATTATCTATGAGCTCAAAAACCTTTCAGGTGATGCGGTTTTTTAAAAAGCTGATCTGCTTTTGCAGCTGACAAACGAATCCTCAAAAAACGCAGCCAAAACGCTGTGTGTGAATGTAGCCTTAGATCAGGAATAGAACAGCCATTTATAGGACATTTCATAACTTTTCCAAATTCCTATGAAAAAATATTCAGCACATTCTGCATTGAACTACTGTACCCAATTTATTATATATTTTAGGAGTCGGAGTCGGTCCATTCTATACCTACTCCGACTCCACCAAAATGAGCACCGACTCAGACTCTACAGCCCTGGTTCTTGGTAGTCAACCATATTAAACAGACTGTTTATTTTGTGAAGATCCAGTGATTGTTTATGAGCATTTTGATGGCTCAAAACTTGTATGACATCATCCTGTAATCTCTGTATCTTGTCAGTAAGCTGTGACTATTCTAGAAGTGAGGAAACGTATTTTCATTTTGTATGTGGTCTCCAGCCTCTGTATATATTGTTCAATGTCTTGAGTAGTAGGGAAATACACAATATGATGTTGCAAGTCAATTATGGCCTTCTCAATATCAGAATCTACTGTGGCTAGGGCGGGGGGCGGTACATTTCACTGTGAAGCAAGCACTGCTCAGTGTCTGGTTTTCGGTGAGAGTACAGGGAGATTAGTTGAGCTTTTTTCTTTTAAGGCCGACAGTAAGAGAGGAGAAGATGGTGCAGGACTTACAGGCTTGAGCTGTCAGGTGTCATGAGGGATAAGACTGCTTCTTTTTCTATGTTGAGGTGAGGCAGTAATGGCTCTGGGGCGGGAAGATGAGCCATTCAATAAAAAAAGGCTGCTACCCTGTGTGACTGCTCTGGTGACTAAGAAGAAAGGATTTCTTCAAAAAGCATTTTCCACATTCTGAAGAGGAAAAAGGCTTCTCCCCGTGTGGATTCTTTGGTGCCTAACAAGTTCTGTTTTCTGGTTAAAACATTTCCCACATTCTGAACATGGAAATGGCTTCTCCCCCCGTGTGAATTTTCTGGTGGTTATCAAGATGCGCGTTCTAATAAAAACATTTCCCACATTCTGAACATGAATATGGCTTCTCCCCTGTGTGAATTCTCTGGTAAGTAACAAAATATGATTTATCTCTAAAACATTTCCCACATTCTGAACATGAATATGGCTTCATTGCTGTGTAAATTCTCATGTGCAACAAGATGTGAATTCTGAGTAAAACATTTCCCATATTCTGAACAGGAAAAAGACTTCTCCCCTGTGTGAGTTCTCTGGTGTACAACAACATATTTCTGGATAAAATGTTTCCCACATTCTGAACATGAATATGGCTTCATTGCTGTGTGAATTCTCTCATGTGCAACAAGTTCTGCTTTCTGGTTAAAACATTTCCCACATTCTGAACATGGAAATGGCTTCTCCCCGTGTGAATTTTCTGGTGGTTATCAAGATGCGCTTTCTGATAAAAACATTTCCCACATTCTGAACATGAATAAAGCTTCTCCCCTGTATGAGTACTCTGGTGGTTATCAAGATGCGCTTTCTGATAAAAACATTTCCCACATTCTTAATATGAAAAAGGCTTCTCCCCTGTGTGGGTTCTCTGGTGGCTAACAAGTTGCATTTTCCGGTTAAAACATTTCCCACATTCTGAACACGAAAAAGACTTCTCCGGTGTGTGAGTTCTCTGGTGTCTACCAAGAAGCTCTTTCTGATTAAAACATTTTCCACATTCTGAACATGAAAAAGGCTTCTCCCCTGTGTGGGTTCTCTGGTGCCTATCAAGATGCGCTTTCTGATTAAAACATTTTCCACATTCTGAACATGAAAAAGGCTTCTCCCCTGTGTGGATTCTCTGGTGCCTATCAAGATGCGTTTTCAGGTTAAAACATTTCCCACATTCTGAACATGAAAAAGGCTTCTCCCCTGTGTGAGTTCCCCAGTGCCTGACCAAATCTGATTTCCGGTAAAAACATTTCCCACATTCTAAACATGAAAAAGGCTTCTCCCCTGTATGAGTTCTCTGGTGGCTATCAAGATGCGCTTTCTGATTAAAACATTTCCCACACTTGGAACAAGAAAATCTATTCTCCTTTGTGTGAGTTTTTTGATGTTTAAGAGAAGACTTTTTGAGGGGAAAACTATTTCCATATTCTGAACGTGAAAATGGCTTCTTTGCTTTTGGAGCAATTAGTTTTTTAATGCTAAGCTTGTGACATTGATGTTCCTTAGTAGTCAGTAATGAAGCAGAAGACAGGACCTGTTTCAAAGGATCAGATGACAGATCGTTGCTGCGAAGAGATGATGGTATATCTGGAGTAATGGCATTAATTTCAATTGTATCCTGTGGGATCTCAAGATAGTCTGATTTTAAAATTGAAGATGTCAGCTGTCCCTCTGATCTCCTGTTACAGTCATCTGCCAAGAATAAAACCAATTATTTAGGAATAAAAAATTCTTCAATTTCACATTTTACCAACATTTCTACTTAAACTGTCAGTAAAAATGGCAAGTTATGTAAAACGATTCAATTATTCACCAGGACAATGACAGTTCACAGTCTAATAGAAAACCTCATAGGATGAACCAGTGGAGCCTGGTGTTCAAATGTTTGCTCATTCTGCCTCCCAAATATTGGAATAAACAGCCACTAAACAATCTTATGTAGGTGAAAATAACACCAATAAAATCTGGTACTCATCTCGCAAAAAAAAAATAAGTCCCCACTCAGGTCCTTGTTCCATGAGTGGGGACTCAAAAGAATTAGTTACTTACGGGTAACAGGATTTTTCTAAACCCATGACAGCACCATGAGAGAGGGGATCTGCCCACCATGCATATGAAACCTACAGGCTAAAGAGGTGGCACCTCTCCCTCGCATAAGTTGGATTACACAGCATGAGAAGACCTCCAATGGTTATTAATAAAAACATCATAAAACAACTAACACCATGGGATCAAGTAAAAGAGGCATAGATGCTAATGAGGAGAACATAATTTTACCTCTATATAAGTTGCTAGTGCGGCCACACTTGGAATACTGTGTACAGTTCTGGTCTCCGGTGTATAAGAAAGACATAGCTGAACTGGAGCAGGTGCAAAGAGCGACCAAGGTTATTAGAGCACTGGGGGGTCTACAAAACCAAGACTGGTTATTACACTTGGGGTTATATAGTTTGGAAAAACGAAGGCTAACGGGTGACCTTATTACAATGTATAAATATATGAGGGGGCAGTACAAAGACCTTTCTAATGACCTTTTTACTCATAGACCTGAGACGGGGAGAAAGGGGCATCCTCTACATCTGAGGGAAAGAAGGTTTAAGCATAATCACAGACGCGGATTCTTTACTGTAAGAGGAGTGAGACTATGGAACTCTCTGCCGTATGGTGTTGTAATGAGTGATTCCCTTCTAAAATTTAAGAGGGGACTGGATGCCTTTCTCGAAAAGTATAATGTTACAGTTTATATACATTAGTTTTCTTGATATTGCGCTGGTCCAGGGAACTAGTCTGATTGCCATATGTGGAGTCGAAAAGGAATTTTCTTCCCCAAAATGAAGCTTACTGTTTGCCACATGGGTTTTTCTTTGCCTTCCTCTGGATCAACATGTTAGGGCATATTAGGTTACGATATGGGTCGAACTAGATGGACTTAAAGTATTCCTTCAACCTTAATAACTATGTTACCAACTAATAAACTAAAGGTGTGGAAACACAACGCTAGCGAAAGCAGTGCTCACCCACATGTAATGGCAGGGAATATAAGGGTGCTTTCATGGGTTCCAAAAAATCACGTTACTGGTAAGTAACTAAGACTTTATCAATCACCCATGACAGCACAATGAAAGATTCACAGAGAAATATAATAATCTAAGGTGGGACTGCCACCTGGAGCACCCCTGCCCAATGGTGAGGTTGGAGGAATCACCCATATCCTATCTAAAGTGCATATAGAAGGTAGAAGGATAGGACCAGGTTGCTGCCCTACAGATGTCGTCTAACGAGTCGTATGACCTCTCTGCTCAGGAGTATAGATGAGCGACTTTGCCTTTTATCGGGTCGAGTCGGGTTTCATGAAACCTGACTTTCTCAAAAGTCGGGTCAAACGAAATCGGCCGATTATCGTGAAAAGTCGAAGGCCGACTGAAACACGAAACCCAATGCAAGTCAATGGGGAAGAAAAGTCGGCAGTGAGTGGAGGACAGGAAACACACCTACAGTGCCCATTTTAATGCCAAAAACATCAATTCTTATTCCTTAAGCTTGTCAACCTTAATTTACTTTATAATAATAGTTAGGCATTGAAAACTGGGGGTTATTTGGCTAAAGTTGTGGGGGGGTAGTGCTGGCTCCAGATTTTCGTGGGCCCAGGGCCAAAGAGTGTCAATGGGCTCCTTTAAAGGCCCATTCACACATAGCGACGCACCAGCGATAACGATAGCGATCCGACCTGGCAAAGATCGCTGGTGCATCGTTACATGATCGCTAGATAGCTTTCAAACAGTCCAATCTCATCAACGATGCAAGACAGATCAGCGATCTGCATAACGACCACGTTGGTCGTTGAGTACCTTTCACACAACTTAATTGTAACCGATTCAGACCTGTATCGCTGAGCTCTGCATCGCTAACGACGTCGCTCGTCGTTTTTAAGCTTCAAACACAGTGATGAGTGCTGGCCAGCGGGACGCCAACGATGGAAAAATGGACCTGCTCATTCTAGCTCGATCAGCGATAGGCAGCGGGGGGTCCGGTCGCCGCTACCTTTCACACTTAACGAGATCGCTAGCGATATCGCTGTTGCGTCACAATATCGGTGACGCTCGAGCGATATCGCTAGCGATCTTGCTATGTGTGAAACCCCCTTAACACATGCCACAATTCATGTTTAGGCAGAAGGCGTACAGACGTGATGTCATCGCGCTCTCTGACCAGAATTTCACTGTCAGGAAACGTGGAAGACGTCACGGCGGTGGAGCAGGGAGAGGTATTTCAACTTTGCAATTGCTGTGATCCTGAGCAAGTAGGGGGGGCCCACTCATTGGCGATGACATCCCCCCACCGTCAGAGACACTTGATTCTACTATGTGGGACCTTGTGTTAGTGCCAAAGAGTGTGCCCACCCACCTGTCCAGGGCAATGGCTCTCGCACGGGTGCGTGTGCCATGTGGTGACCCCGGCCCTGTGGGGGGAGGCAGCCCAGTTAGGGAGGTGGAAAAATTGGCATATGTTGATGTTGGACATTCAGCAGCTGCAAATGGAGTAATTGTAGAAGTCTGCGGAAGTGGAGGACAAAAGCAAGCCATTTTTCTGTCAACCTACGTGTCAGCAGGGGAGGGTGGGACAAAATCCTTTGAAACCCATGCATGGTTCATTTTAATGAAGGTTAGATCATCAACATTTTGGGTTGACAGATGGGTCCTTTTTTCTGTCAGGATTGATCCAGCAGCACTGAAGACTCATTCAGATAACACACTAGCAGCAGGGCAAGCGAGCGCCTGTAAGGCATATTGCGCCAATTCAGGACAGGTGTCAAGTTTACTGGCCCAATAGTCAAAGGGGTAAGACCGGTGAGGGAGAACATCGATATGGGAGGAGAAGTAGTTTGTAACCATAGATGACAACTGCTGTCTCCTGTCACTTTCACTCGATGCAGTATTACCAATCGTGTGAGCAGTACTTGAAAAATCAGTCCACAACATAGTCATGAAACTCCTGTGTCCAATGCCACTTCGGATGTATGCACCACAAACACCTCTTCCATGTTGCCCCCTACGGCTTGTTGGAAAAACATCACTGCCGCTGTGTGCTGGGAATGCCTCAAACAAACGGTTTACCAGAGTTGCTTGTTTGCTAGCCAATATTAGCTCTAGGTTCTCCTGTGGCATGAGGTTTTGGAATTTGCCTTTATAGCGTGGATCCAGGATGCTGGCCAATCAGTAGTCGTCATCGTTCATCATTTTGGCAATGCGGGGGTCCCTTTTTAGGATCTGCAAGGCATAATCAGACATGTGGGCCAATGTTCCAGGTGTCAATGATGCACTGCGAGTGCTGGGTGGAGGAGCACTTTCTGGCAAATCCACATCCCTCCAGTCACGCACAAACCCTGTACCTGACCTTGCCACGCCAACAGTTTTTCTTGCCCTCTGAGAAGCATCCTCCCCAAAATAATCATCCCCATCATCCTCCTCTTCCTCCACCTCGTCCACGAGACTTCCCTGACCAGAAAATGTCTGACTGTCATCAAGGCTTCGCTCCTCCTCTTCCTCCTCGGCTGCAGACGCCTGCACCTTAATGTGCGTCAAAGTTTGCATGAGCAGACACATAAGTGGGATGCTCATGCTTATGATGGCGTCGTTTCCGCTTACCAGCTGTGTGCATTCCTCAAAACACTGAAGGACTTTACAGAGGTCTTTCAGCTTTGACCACTGCACACCAGACAACTCCATGTCTGCCTGCAAACTGCCTGCCCGTGTATGCTCCCACAAATGAATTACAGCCTGCCTCTGTTCGCACAGCCTCTGAACCATGTGCAGGGTGGAGTTCCACCTTGTTGCAACATCGATAATTAGGCGGTGCTTGGGAAGGTGGAGCAATCGCTGCAGCTTCTGCATACGACTGGAGTGTACGGGTGACCGGCGGATGTGCGAGCACAGTCTTCGCACCTTATGGAGCAGGGGTGTTAACTCCGGATAATTATTGAGGAAGCACTGCACCACCAGGTTCAAGGTGTGAGCCAGGCAAGGTATGTGTCTGAGTTTTGAAGGGGCTATGGCTGCCACAACATTCCGGCCGTTATCACTAACTACCTTGCCTGCCTCAAGATGTAGACTGCCCAGCCATGACTCAGTTTGTCGCTGCAAGTAGTCGGCCAGTACCTCTGCAGTGTGTCTGTTGTCGCCCAAACACATCATCTTCAACACAGCCTGCTGACGCTTACCACTAGCTGTTCGATAGTGGGCCACCTCATGTGCAACACTGGCAGCTGCGGATGGAGTGCTCGTGCGACTGTGCTCTGTGGACCAGCTTTCGCTTCTGAAGGAGGAGGAGGAGGATCGAACGCCTACAGCCAACTGTTTCCTATACCGTGGGCCAGGCAGCACCGTCCCACCACCGCTGTCCCCTGTGGAGCCTGCATCCACCACATTAACCCAGTGCGCAGTGATGGATATGTAACGGCCCTGGCCATGCCTACTGGACCATGTATCTGTTGTGAGGTGCACCTTTCCACTCACTGATTGCTTGAGTGCATGGACAATCCGGTCTTTCACATACACGTGGAGGGCTGGGATGGCTTTTCGCGAAAAGAAGTGCCGACTGGGTAGGTCATAGTGTGGTACTGCATAGGCCATGAGCTCGCGGAAAGCTTTGCTCTCAACCAACCGGTAGGGCATCATCCCTAACGAGATTAGTTTGGCAATGTGGGCGTTCAAAGCCAGTGTACGCGGATGAGAGGATGAGTACTTTCTTGTCCTACTCAGAGTCTCTGGTAGGGTGAGCTGGACTTGAGAGCTGCATATGGTGGAACTAGAGGTGGACATGGCGGACAGAGAGGGTTGGTGATGGTGATGGTGGTGTTGCTGATGGCCTAGATTCAGTCTTTCGTAGCAATAACATTGTGATTCCATGACTGCTTTGCCCTTGAGACGACACCTCGACATTTGCTGCTGGTGGTGTGCTAACCGGTGGGCTTACAATGGGGGAAGCGATGTAGCGTTGCTGACTACCTTCATTCGGAGCAGTTGCACTTGTGGTATGTGAGGTTTGGTGTTGTGTCCACGCTTGCAAGTGCATGGTGGTTAAGTGTCTAAGCATGCAACTGGTATTCAAATTTCTCAGATTTTTCCCTCGGCTAAAGGTCTTTGTGCACTTCTTACAGATAACCTTTGCCTGATCATTAGGATTTTGTTCAAAAAAGTGCCACACTGCACTCTTCCTACTATGGAAGACATTTTGAGACCTTGCACGCTGTGCTAATTTGACCGTGTGGCCAAGCTGTCCTGCAACTCTTTTGGTTTTTGTAACACGTTTTTGGACTGCTACGGTCCTGCCCAGATAACAGCTGTTGCGATGTCGTTGCCTGCTGCGGATCCTCCTCCTCCTCTTCTGAGCTATTGGCAGTGGCACCCTCTTCCCCCATTGGATGCCAATCTGGGTCAACAACTGGGTCATCCATCACCTCCTCTTCAATTTCATGTGCAACTTCCTCTGTGTCACCGTGTAAGGTGGTACAGTATGTGGGAAGGGGAACCTGAGTTTCATCAGGGTCTGATTCTGCCTCAGTACACTACGAGGACAATGTAGTGCTCTGAGTGAATGTACCAGCAGAAAAATCTAGCAGTGGCTGTGCATCAGTGCACTCCATGTCAGATTCATCTTGGACTGGGGAATTCACGATTTGACTTGCTACCACAGGCATGGTACTATGTGAAAAGAGCTCCATGGAGTAATCGGTAGTGTGGCCTGCCGCATCCTTCACTTTTGGTAGGGGTGAAGGACACAAGGAAAGGTGTTGTTCCTGACCAGGAGCCTCCAATGACGACTCAGTGCTTTTATTTTTTGAAACTTCAGAAGAGGAGGCGAGAGAGCTGGAGGCTGTGTCAGCAATGTAAGCCAAAACTTGTTCCTGAAGCTCCGACTTTAAAAGTGGTTTACCTACTCCCAGAAAAGAGAGCCTTCGAGGCCTTGTGGAGCCAGATGATGATGCAGGCTCAACACCTCCTGCCTTAGGTGCTATTGTGCTTTTGCCACTACCAACAGATGCAACACCACCACCACCATCGGGACCAGCTGGCAACCCCCGCCCACTTCCATGACGTCTTACACCATACTTGCTCATTTTTGTGAAAATGTACCCAAAATACCACCAGCTATATGGTACGGTAAAACAAGGTAGAAGTTGTATCTACTATTAGTGAGACTTTGAATCTCACTAGAGATTTGAGGACGCTGAACTATTGTCTCAGGCCCAGTAGAGATTACACCTCAATATAACAAGCTTAAATTGGATGGTGTATGACAAGGTGGAGGGTGTCTATAGGATTGGTGAGAATTTGAATCTCACTATAGATTTGAGGACGCAGAACTATTGTCTCTGGCCCAGGAGAGATTGATTACACCTCAAAGTAACAGACTGAAATTGGATGCTGTATGACAAGGTGTAGGGTGTCTATAGGATTGGTGAGAATTTGAATCTCACTATAGATTTGAGGACGCAGAACTATTGTCTCTGGCCCAGTAGAGATTACACCTCAATGTAACAGGCTGAAATTGGATGGTGTATGACAAGGTGGAGGGTGTCTATAGGATTGGTGAGAATTTGAATCTCACTATAGATTTGAGGACGCAGAACTATTGTCTCTGGCCCAGGAGAGATTACACCTCAATGTAACAGGCTGAAATTGGATGGTGTATGACAAGGTGGAGGGTGTCTATAGGATTAGTGAGATTTTGGATCTCACTAGAGATTTGAGGACGCTGACAATGATGCTCTCAGTCCAAGCATGGATGCAGGCAGCCTAATAAGCAGGACTGCTGCACAGTGCACACACAAAAGGTGGAAAAATGAACGCTTGGTAACTGTGCAGAAAAGAGGAAGAAAAGTATTTTTGCTTTTAAAAAAGCAGTTTGCACAGCAGTGTGCAAACAGCAATGCAGCTATCAGGGAGCCTTATAAGGCAGCCTAATAACCAACAGAGCTGATGCACAAAAATAGAGCCTCCCCGTCACTGCACACAAAGTGTTGTGTTGTAAGTGGAAATCGCTAACAGCAGAAGCAGTTTTTTGGTTCTTCTTCCCTGCCTAATGCTCTCCCTACAGAATCATCAGCAGCAGCAGCTCTCCCTATGCTAAGATCAGCATAAGTAAGATGGCGGTCGGCGTTCACGCCCTTTTATAGCCCCTGTGATGCCACACAAAGCCAGCCAATCACTTGCATGCCCTTCTCAAAGATGGTGGTGACCGATGCCCATGTCATCGCATTGCCCACAGTGTGCGTCCTCCATCATTGGCTGAAAAAGGGCGCTGGAAGCATCTTTTGAAACGCGACTTTGGCGCTTTGGTCACCGACCTCGTGGCCGACCTCACGCTATGGTCGGGTTTCGTTTCATGAAACTCGACTTCAGCGAAAGTCGGTGACTTATGAATTTGACCGACCCGTTTCACTCAACTCTACTCAGGAGGATGCCACGGCTCGAGTAGAATGCGAGCAGAATGATCCTTGAGACGTTACGGGGCCATCTTGCCACTTGCTAAGTAGGCTAGAGAAATGGCCTCTGTGACCCACCTAGCAATTGTGGGTTTTGAGGCTCTACACCCTTTCCTAAAACTCTGGAGGGATACGAACCAAGACCTATCCTTTCTCCAGTGTTTCAAAGTGGACAGGAATCCAGTTACACATCTCCTATCATCCAAAGTATGCATTTTTTTATCCTTCTAGTTCTTTGGATTAGAATAAAAGAAGGGAGGTCAACTTCTTGTAGCATGGAATCGCGACACTACTTTGTAAATTTAGGCTGGATCGGGCTTAAAGATAACCCTATCATCTAGGATTTGGGTGAATGGTGGGGCTATAGAAAGAGCCTGAATATCACTGACAATTCTGGCTGATGTTAATGCTACCAGCAGACCTGTTTTAAGCAAAAGAACCTTCATGGATGCCGATTCCATGGGTTCAAAAGGAGCGTCCGTTATGGCTGTCAGAACCAGATTTAGGTCCCACGATACAAAGTTTACTTTAGAATTGGTCCTAGATTTTAATGATGTTTTTATAAATCGTGAAATCCAATAATTACCGGCCACTTCCACAGTAAAGGGAAGGGACACATCCAGCTGAACAAGGATGGGCTCCGAAGTGAACCTTATTTTCCAACAATCAAAAGCGTGCACAGCATTCTCATACCAGTTAATAAAAAGTCTGTACCTTTTTAGTCATGATGGTTAAAGGTTTAGCAACCACGGAAAAGTTTTTGATAAACTTCCTGTAATAATTCGAAAAACCCAAAACTGCTGTAATGCTTTGAAGTTATCGGGACGGTCCCAATTTTACACAG
This sequence comes from Dendrobates tinctorius, assembly GCF_039654945.1. Classification (NCBI taxonomy): domain Eukaryota; kingdom Metazoa; phylum Chordata; class Amphibia; order Anura; family Dendrobatidae; genus Dendrobates; species Dendrobates tinctorius. Next base: position 661,030 of record NW_027362038.1, on the reverse strand, counting down.
CCTGCAACTTAGAGAGATCCATCATAAACCCTGAGGCGGAAATGACGTATCCTAGAAATGGTAATTCTTGTACGGTGAAAACACACTTTTCAAGCTTGGCGTATAGCTTGTTCTTCCTGAGCAACTGCAACACTTGTTTAACTTGCTCCATGTGTGAATCACGGTCAAGCAAATAAACGAGTATGTCATCCAAATAAATAATCACAAATTTACCTAAGAGGTGAGCGAATACATCATTTATAAAATGCTAGTAAACTGCCGGCGCTTTGGTTAAACCAAAAGGCATTATGAAATTTTCGAAGTGACCCTCAGGAGTATTAAAAACTGTTTTCCACTCATCCCCCTGACAAACTCTTTTGAGGTTGTGCACCCCCACCCCGAGGTCAAGTTTAGTAAACCATTAGGCACCCGACACCTGATTAAACAGATCCGGAATCAGCGGCATAGGATACGGATTATGGACCGTGATCTGGTTAACCTCCCTAAAGTCCAGACACGGATGTAATCCAGCATCTTTCTTCTTGACAAAGACGAAACCGGCTGAAGCCGACGATGGCCTAATGTGACCCTTGATCAAACTTTCAGTAATAAACTCCTTAATGGCTTGTGTCTCCGGACCGGACAGATTATACATTCTGCACTTAGGAAGCTTAGCCACTGGTTTCAACCTTATAGTGCAGTCATAGGACCGATGCGGCGGCAGCAGCTCCTGACACCCCTTTTCAGAGAACACATCAGAATACTCCAGTAAAGGTTCAGGGATACTAGGAATCATAGCTGAAATACACGTGTCTAGACAGTTCTCTGCAGAATGCGCTCCACTGGACTATGTCCTATGTCTTCCTGTCAATTACTGGATTGTGAACCGACAACCAAGGAAACACCAAAACTACCTGTGCAGGTAGTTTTTTTAGCACAAGGCATGTTAAAGGCTGCGAATGGGGGACCCCGATGCGGAGTTCCAAATCCAATACACACTCCTTAAAAACCCCTTGAGAGAGTGGAGACGCATCAATGGCAACAATCTGTAAAGGACTAGAAAGCTTGTTATCTCTTAACCCGGATGTGCGGGCAAAATATTAGTCAATAATATTCGCCGCAGAACCGCTATCCAAGAAAACTTCAATAAAAACCTCCTGACCCCCCGATTATTACCCTTGCGGGGAGACTCAGTCTGGAATCCTCCAAACCCCCTGAGCCTACCACTTTTCCACCGGCGCACCATTTTTCGGTGCCATGGGATAAGCGATAATATAATGTCCCTTTTTGCTGAAGAAAAAACAGACCCCTCCTTTTTTAGGGATAAAGGGTGTTTTATCCTCATGCGATGCCCCAGCGATGTGCATTGGCTCTACAGAGGTCTCCGGGGTTGCTATTGATGTTGCTACCCCCTCCCATACCGATTTTGTCTCCTGAGACCTTTGATGAAAATGGCGGTCAATACGGACTACAAGTGCCATGGCTACCTCCAGAGAGGTGGGAGTCTCATACATCACCAAAGCCTGCTTGATCCTCTCAGACACTCCCTGCAAAAACTGAATCATAAGAGCAGGGTCATTCCACTGAGTATCCATGGACCAGCGGCGAATTTCAGCACAGTAATCTTCGGCCGGCGGATTCCCCTGAACAAGAGAATGAATCTTGAACTCGGCCAAAGCCAGTTTATCTGGATCATCATAGATAAGGCCGAGTGCAGAAAAAAAAAAAGTCCACCTATTCAAAATCAGGGGAATCGGAGGGTAGAGAAAAAGCCCATGCAAATGAGACCACTATACTCACACGCTGAGCCTCACCCCTGAAGAGAGAGGATACTGACGGAAATACAGTTTGCATGATTCACGGAAAGAAACAAACTTACTGCGATCTCCTGCAAACTGCTCTGGAAGGGCCAATTTTGGTCCAGATGACCTGTTTGATGCCTCTGATTGCACCGCAGAAGCTGACAAGGCCTGTTGCTGAACCCCTTTTAGCTCTGCAACCTGGATGGACAGAGCCTCCAATTGTCTAGTCAAGGAAACAATGGGATCCACGGAAGGTAAAGTTTTGGGACGACTATAATGTCACAAGAGCAATGGGAAAACAGGAGATGAGGAACCTGGGCCCCTGAACTGCCCCTCAGACAAAATAAAAAAAAGTTACATCCCTGACAACAAAGTATGTATGAAGGAAGAATTCAAAATTCAAAAGGACTTCCACACATTTATAGTGGACCAAATTTGCAGTCAGAGAAAAGATATAACAATAGGGTACAAGGCTTAGAGATATTAAGCTGGAGGTCAATTTACAAGATTGTATTGTAGGGTGCATGCGGTTGCCGGGGAGCTCTGCAGTCCACAGGTACAAGAATCTTAGTTGCTGGACAGACCCCCAAAGCATGGGCCGCTGCTCCCCTCGGCAGGTCTGTCCCCAGGTCCTTCTTAGATCATCATCGTCTGGATCTTCTTTGTGAAAGACTGAATGCCAGGGCCTGCCAGCCCTTAAACACGCTGGGTTCCTCCCCCTGTGTCAGAGGGTGGGCTAATAATCTCCACCCTTTAGCTCTTTGCAGAACTTATTTCCAATATCTAAGAAAGGGGATAACTTTCTACAGCATAATCGAATCAGAACATGAGAGGTACCAGTGAATGCGGTTTGCTTTGCCGGTCGTGTGGAGTGCAAACATGGCCCTATTGGGCCACTGTAGAGGGCCAATCTCTATATCTCAGGAATCAGTGCTCTCATCGACTCGGGAGTCACACTGCCAGATGCACGATTCCCTCAGGGTCACTCGGATATTTTCATGTGTCCATAACTCTAAAGATGAGTTCATGAGTTCATAATTTGTGTTCATAGGATGGAGCCACAGTGTCTGGGACACACAAAGGATGCATATTCCTGTGTCTGCTAGCACGCACATTCTAATTGAAGCCCTCAGGCTTTATCTGGCCCCCTGCTGGCACGGCTCCATACCTGGGCTTTGAAGCTCTGTTTTGGGCCTATCCTCATTATCACACCAATGCCCTGGCTATTTAGCACTGGAACACTAAATCCTGCTTGTATTCACTAAGTACACAGCGCCTGGGGGTATAGAAGCCTTTAGCTGCCTGTATTTTCTGAATTTAGACCAAAATGGATGCCAAGCTCAGATATGTGGCCCCACATCTAAGATGGCGGCCGCTCCTTCATCACAATCTCCATCTGTGCCCATCCTGCCCCTGGCTGCCATTTTCCCGGAATCCACCACAATGTAAACCATAGAAGTGAGGGGGTCCCGGGCTTTCACAAAGTCGGCTGAGCCCCCGCACCACCGAAAACCAGCAGTGTTGCACCCCCTCATCCCAGCTTGCGGCTTGAAGCAACACGCCACTCTTGCCGCCTTCAGCAGTGACCCTGCTCCACCGCAGCCGGTAAGATAAAATTGAATTATAAGACACCCCCCCATTTTCATCCCAAATTTGGGAGAAAAAAGTGGGTCTCTTAATCAGAAAAATACAGTATCTCCGGCAGGCACGAATAAATGAATACAGCCATAAACCACATACAGCTTTGAGATATATCATGGCACAGGTGGAATATTTTTTATGTAGTTTAACGCGATCCTGTTTGAAGTTAGTTGGTTTTAATACAAACTGAAAAGTCAGGATAACGGGAAACTCTGCTGTTATTGTACAGAAATTCACACTCGGCCTCACTGTACATTTACTGTTGTCAATCATAAAAGGGAAGTTTGGCCAGAAAGACTGGACCTGGTCTTGTAGGGACCGTGAGACATTCAGCAGCACAGAAGGGAGAGAAGATTCATCCGATAAGATCTTAGGGATGTAGGAAGCCAACAGCATCATTACCCTCCGCTTTCTCTTACAGGCCAGCATAATATTTTTCTACAAGTGATTTTCTATCTTGTCAGCACATTCTACGTACGCTGTCATTTGGCTTTATAGTTTACAGATCTGGGCAGGTAACGGTCAGCGTCTTCTAATCCCAGGGGGTAGGTGGATCTACCAGGTTGCAAGTTCTATAGAAAAGGGCTTTCAATGCCCAAAGTCATTTGAACAGTTTTGGGTGGAGGAGAATGTTGTGGTTTAGAGGTAAGGCCTGTTTCGCACATCAGTTTTTAAGGTCAGTCTAAATCCGCAAAAATAGCGGAAAACGGATCCGCAGGCTTACTGACAGCAACGGGTGTCACCGGAGTGGTGGATGGACGGATCCGGGAAAGGTTAGAATTTAAAGGAACCCGCTCCCGAATTGCACAGATGGCCGCGAGAAGATATTGGCGTGATCTTGCAGCATTACAGAGATGGCCGCGAGAAGATATCGGCGTAATCTCGCATGGTCTCGCGGCATAGGAGAGAGAGAGAGATTTTAGCGGCTCCCGGGATGGTAGTCAAGGGTTAAATTGCCTCCCGGAGTGAAAATAGCGGACCGTCACTGCAAAAAAAGTTGCAGGGTCCGTCTCATCCGCCCAGGAGTCGCTAAAATCTTGGCGGATCCGTACAATAATGGGTGTGACGGATAAGCGTCAGTCAGGATCCGCCAATAATGTAAGTCTATGAGTGTAAAAAACGGATCCGCCCCATTTTTGGCGGATCCGTTTTTTACAAAAATTGGCGGATCTTGACTGATGGGAAAAAACTGATGTGTGAAACAGGCCTAAAATGGTGATCATGGTAATACGGCCGGACTACACCACCGATAAAGCAGCCACAGCCGGTGACTGAGAGGAATCTGTGACTTCTCTGCATTCAGTGGTTACTACTCACCTGGGTAGTCATATGTGGGAATCTCCTCTTTACACCACTCATCACCCCTCACATATGTCTCTGTAGTATTAATATGGGTCAGATCTTCACCCTGAAACAAATATTGTAAAAGTCACCGACAGATGGAGAAGTCCCATCTATGATCAGCTCTAATCCTGCCATCTCCACCGTTCTCATTACACAAGTATAAAACATATAATACTGGTGGATAAAACAAGACTGAGCACAAGACCTTCACAGCCGTCTATACATCATAGGGGAGATCTCCTGACACCTTCTCTCCATCTACCTGATGATCCTGAGGAGCACTGGGATCTTCTTGGTTACAGTCCTGTGGAAGAAGAGGACGGGGACATCTCTCTGGTGTTGTCCTCTTACTGGATAGATCTGGAGGAAACACATACAGGGACTGAATTCATTCTCTACATACAGATAATTATAGACCGTGTGTATTTAGTCCTGTCTATTACCTGGAGATGTGAGGGGCTGGGGAACCTCCATTATGACGTTCCTGTACAGATCTCTGTGTCCTTCTAAATACTCCCTCTCCTCCATGGAGAAATAGACAGCGACATCCTGACACCTTATAGGAACCTGACACATACAATGATACCGTCATCCCCCCAATCCCTTCATAGTGTTACTGTATAATGTCCCAGCATTCCCAGCAGTGTCACCTCTCCAGTCAGCAGCTCAATCATCTTGTAGATGAGGTCTAGGATCTTCTGGTCATTGATGTCCTCATGGATCAGTGGGTGAGGTGGAGACCCCGTGATTGGGCTTAGGGGTCTTCCCCATCCCTCAGACACAGGGTCCTGACAGAGATCACTAGAGGTCTTCTTCACCACTGTGTAATCCTAGTTATGGAGAGACACATTAATAAATCTCACTACAGACATTTCCAGAGTCCTCACCTCTCCAGTTCTGTCCATCTGTTATTCCCATAGATAAGAATGATGTAATGTGACGTCATCAGAATCTCTCACCTCTCCAGTGAGACGGAAGAGGACCTCTAGGGTGAGGTGTAATATCCTCTCCGCCATCTTGTCTCTGTCCATATCCATCCTTGATGGGTAAATCAGGAAAATTCTCTTTTGTAGAAGATCTTCACTGAGAGGATCCGATATTGTAGAGACCTGAGTGAGAAGATGAGCCGATGTAACATCATAAAAAATTCTATATAATACAATTACTGACAAAAATTAGAAATGAAGGCAGCACTCCATATTTTGCACTGTGGAATAAAGATGGACTTTATTCAGAGCCACATGTCAGGGCGATGTTTTGGCTCACACTGAGCCTTTCTCCAGCAGTGGGTATAACATACAAGGGTGCTTTTATAGGTATATTTAACAATCATCAATTTCTCATAATTTTATAACAAAGTGCGATAAAATAATTTTCCATAAAACATATAATACCATTCATATCCATATCACATAATATCTCACATCTTCAAAGAAAGTGCTGTAGTGCTAAAGTGCCTCTCCATTACTAAGCTGGGCTTGATATCACCTTATAATACAAAGGTGACATCAATCCCCAAACTATTACCCCATATGCCACCACTACAGGGCAGTGGGAAGAGAGAGGCTAAGTGCCGAAATTGGCGCATTTTTGGAGATGCGCCATTTCTGGGGCGGCTGAGAGCTGGTGCTTGTAGCTGCAGGGGCCCATATCCATGGCCCCTTCCTAGGCTAAGAGTATCAGCCCGCAGCTGTCTGCATAGCCTTTTCTGGCTATTAATTATAGGGGGACCCCCACGTTATTTTTTTGGGGGGGGTTTCCCCCTATTTTAATAGCCAGTAAACGCTAAATATACAGCTGCGGGTTGATATTCATAGCCTAGGAAGCTACATGGGTATTAACCCCTTCCCAATCTATAAACATAGGCCCCCAGTCACTGACTTTCCCTGTCTGGTTAGAAAAATTGCACGGGAGCCCACGCCATTTTTTTCACAAAAACAATGTTTTATTAAAGACATTTACACACATTATACTATTCCTCACACACATCTATAAATCTATCTATTCTGTATGTAAACCATCGATGCTTTCCTTTTTATCTATGTAAGATAAATACATATGTATGTGTGTGTGTCACTGACATGTATATATGTATTCTATGTGTATATATCTATTCCATCATAACCCATCAGTGTGATGTTTCTGTACATGAATTGCCAGCTTTTCAAAGGACACCAGTGTTAGGCTCCTGCCTCTGCCCACGAGGAATCTCAAGGATTGCCTTCTGCGGTCTCCCATTCCTCTCCGGCCACAGAGGAGCCTGCTCAGCAAAGACTTCGATTCCTGGCATCTTGCTCAGTCTACTACTGTTGGCTTGGTTACTGCTGCTGATCAGGGTTCAGCTAATAGCAATAGCCATCAGCGAGCAGCTCTTGGGACTAAGTCCTTCTTTCGGCCCACTGAGCATGCCCGTGGGAAGTCCTCTCATTGGAGGTCTGAGGTCACATGCCCAGGACCTATTGCTGCTTCCATTGGACCACTAGGAAGGTCCCAGAAGGACGCTGCTATTAAAGAGTCGCATGGCCGCACGGTTGGTATAGACTCTTATAGTATTAAGTTGTGGTATGTGTGATGATGGATGCGTGAAACTGGTGAATGTTTTATTATGAAATCCCTACCCTTGGTACGCATGTGTTGTATAGCATAGCCTGTCCAGCACCCAGGCTTAGGGTAGGTAGTTGGTGGAGTCAGCGCCGAGCGGTGGCACTGCATAGTGCCGCAGTGCTTCCAGCTCCTCTCACACATTACGCCAGAGAGTGTCATCTGCACAAGACACCTCTGTACCGCATACGCCGCAGTGTCCATCTCTGTGGTGTCGTGCGCAGTTACTGCGCTTTCCAGCGCTAAGCTTAGGCTGTCTCGTGGCATCCGCCAGGGCGGCACTGTACGCACGCAGTGCGGTAACACAACTGTTGGCTGCACCTTGTAACTGCTAACGGCACAGCAATTCTCTAGGGTTAATCCCTGGCGCCGCAGTAGAGGTGTCACGCCTACCCTCTCCGCGGCGGGTGCCAATGTAGCCGCTGCTGCCTCTGCCTCCCCTGTCGTGCCTGCACCGTCCTCTGCTCCCTGGCATGCTCGCCTCTCCCAGCGCGCTCCCGCAGTAGGCGCGCGTTACCCAGCTCATCCACTTCCGGTCCCGCGGCAGGCCTCTGTCACCCGTCGGGTGCACATGCGCGCCTCGTACCATAGACTGCGGCACACCTCCTCCAGACTGAGCCGCCCTATCCCTTGGTCTCCGTGATCCTGGAGGACCCTAATCCGGAAGTCCTGCAGCGCGATCTATATCAGGTAGCCTCACCCCCTGCTCGGTGCCTGATTATCATTTGTGTCTCACGACTGATTTCGGGTCCATGCTCTCCTGCGATCCACTTGCCCAGCGCTATGTTCCATACCGATCGCGCTCTCGTACCTCTCCTTGTGACCCTATTGTATTCCTTTCCAGAGTCCATACTCCCCTGCCTGTGCCTGCCTGCACCAGTATCTTTCCAGTGTCCATCCATCCCGATCCGTGTCTGCTTTCACCCGTGTCACCAACCTCCTCCCCGACCTGCAGCAGTCTCTCCTGGGGTCGCCGACTTTTCCTTCCCACCTTCCAGTCCGCCAACCGTCTGTGTCCCTCTCCGGCAGTCCCCAGGTATCAGCTTCTGCGGCGATAGTCTCCCCTGGGCCTGCCCCATACGCTCCCTGTATAGGGGGTGGTACACCTAGCCAGCTCGCCCAAGGGAGGTTCGTCATCGCGGTCCTGAGGGTTCACCCCTGGAGTCCACCCAGCCTCCCAAGCGGTTCCCTAAGCTGTAGTCTGTGAGGTAACAGGCTTCGGCGTCTCTTTCTGCAGCTCTGTGCTGTAACAGAGTTTGCTCCTGCGTACACCGGGTGGGCGGTTACCCCGCCGGTGTTCAGTTAGTGTCCGCCGTTACCGAGCAGCAGTTTACCATCTCTGCACGGTGGACTCCAGGTTGCAATTGCACTTTATTATATTTTATATTTAGTGCGATCCACAACCCTAACAGTATACTAGCGCCAGAATCTGGCTCTAATGGCGGACGAGAAGTGACTTTATGCCTGCATCCAGCAGCTGGAGGGCAGGTTGGCGGCTCTTGAGCATCCAGCCTCAGCTGCGGATGTTACCACGGTTGCGCTCCAGGCAGCCACTGAGGCTGTCTCCCGTGTGTCCACTGCCATCCCTGTCCCGACTTTGTCCCACCTCCCGCTGCCCGAGAAGTTCTGAGGCGCAGGCGATAGTACATCATGTAGGGGTTTCGTGAGCCAGTGCTCTATACAGCTAGAGTTGCTGGCTGCACAATTCCCCTCTGAGCGGACTAAGGTGGGATTCATCATTTCCCTCTTGTCGGGCAGGGCTTTGGAGTGGGCCACACCACTGTGAGAGCTTGGTGATCATGTGGTGCAGAGTGAGACTCAGTTCTTGGCCACTCTGAAGCAGGTCTTCTTGGGACCGCAAATCACCCATGACACCGCACTCCAGCTGTTGGCATTATCACAGGGCTCGTCCTTGGTCAGCCACTTCGCAATCCAGTTTAGGACACTGGCCTCTGAGTTAGAGTGGCCAGATAAGGTCCTCATACCAGCATTCTGGAGAGGTTTGGCTGACCATGTGAAGGACGCCCTAGCCACCAGGGAGGTTCCCGCCACACTGGAGGAGCTCACCACCGTCTTCACCCATATTGACCTTCGCATTACCGAGCAAAGGTTGGGGCGGTCCCAGTGTAGGCAAAGGTTTAGGTTGGCACCTAGTGTTGCTAAACCTCTGGGATCTTCCGATTGGGGGTCCGAGCCTCAGGGGGCCATGGGGTCTTCTGGCTCGGGATCCAGGCCCCGGTCCGCTCGAGTACCTGTGGTCTGTCCTGTTTTCCGGCAGTCTGGTCACCTTGCCAACCAGTGCCCACAGCGGTCGGGAAAATGCTTGCCTCTAGTGGTTATAGGAGGGGGCTCACTAGAATCAGCGGCGTTTTCCTTTCCTCCAAGCTGACCTTTAAAGGAACGCTTGAGTCTGATTCTTCCACTCTGGCGGTGGATGTTTGTATGGACTCTGGAGCGGAAGGCAATTTCATGTCTTCAGCCTTCGCTCAACAGCACGCAATACCCCTGGTTATGATGGCCAAGCCAGTCACCGTCAGGGTGGTGAATGGCGCGACTCTACCCTATCAAATTACCCACCAGACCGTCCCGTTGATACTCTTGGTGTCTCCGTCTCATCAGGAGATGATATCCCTCATCGTCATGCCCAAGGGTATCGATCAGGTCCTCTTAGGGGTTCCCTGGTTACGGTTCCACTCTCCCCATATAGAGTGATCCTCGGGGTGGATTCTCAGTTGGCGTAAAGCATGTGAGGGTAGATGTCAGAGGGAGTTCATTCAGGTTGCTTCCACTGAAGTCCCCGTAGATCTTTCCTCTCTTCCTAAACACTATCAACAGTATGCAGACGTGTTCTCCAAAAGGGCGGAGGACACTCTTCCGCTCTTCCCTGGTGCTGAGTCTATCCCCTTTCTCTCCCGGAGACAGAGACCATGTCTCAATATATCAGGGAGAATCTGGCAAGGGGTTTCATTAAGAAGTCAGTGTCACATGCAGGGGCGGGATTCTTCTTCATCCAGAAGAAGAACGGAGAACTGCGTCCCTGAATCGATTACAGGGGTCTTAACGCTATTACCGTTAAGAATAAGTGCCCCTGATATCAGAGCTGTTTGATAGGCTACGGAGAGCAAGAGTGTTTACCAAACTCGATCTGCGGGGGGCTTACAACCTGATTCGTATCCGTGAGGGGGACGAATGGAAGACAGCATTTAACACCAGGGATGGGGCACTATGAATACCTGGTGATGCCCTTTGGGCTCTGTAATGCTCTGGCCGTCTTCCTTTGTGAACGATATCTTCCAGGATATCCTTACCACCTTGGTAGTAGTCTATCTGGATGATATTCTCATCTACTCTCCAGATATCGACTCCCATCGGAGATGTTCGCAAAGTTTTCGACCTCCTGCGGGCAAGATCCCTCTATGCCAAGTTGGAGAAGTGTGTGTTTGAGCAGGAGTCCTTGCCTTTCCTGGGCTATATCATCTCTGCCCAGGGATTGGCCATGGATCCTGCCAAGCTACAGGCGGTGATGGATTGGCAGGAGCCCCATTCTCTCAAAGCGGTGCAGAGCTTTATGGGGTTCATAAACTACTATGGCCAATTCATCCCCCACTTCTCGACTCTGGTAGTCCCCTTGGTGGCCCACACCAAGAAGGGCGCAAACCCCAAGTTGTGGTCGGTATCTGTCTCCAAGGCCTTCTTCGCCATTAAGTCCCATTTCGCTAGCGCTTCCATTCTACATCACCCCAATGTAGATAAGCCCTTCATACTGGAGGTAGATGCTTCTTCCGTCGGTGCTGAAGCGGTCTTTTTCCAGGACACGCAAGGTCGGAAGCCGCTATGCTTCTTTTTCTCCAAGACCTTCACACCGGCGGAAAGGAATGATTTCATCAGGGACAGGGAGTTTCTAGCGTTGAAGTTTGCCTTTTCGGAGTGGAGACACCTCCTGGAGGGGGCTCGCCACCCTTTCCAGGTGTTCGACGACCACAAGAACTTGGTGCATTTGCAAATGGCCCAGCCGCTCAACTCTCGCCAGGCCAGATGGTCCCTGTTCTTCTCCCGGTTCCATTTTACCCTACATTTTCTCTCCAGGGAGAAGAATGTCCGCGCCGATGCTCTTTCTCGCTCCGTGGTGTCATCGGAGGAGGAGCCTTGGCTGATTGTCCCATCCGAGACCCTGAGGACCGTGGCTCCGGTCGCCATTTCGTCAGTCCCTCCGGGCAAAACATTTGTCCCTGCCCGTCTGCGACCGGAGGTCATCTCTTGGGTCATCCAGGGTGGGTGGACATTTTGGGACAAAAAGGACCTCTGAATCATAGAATCGTAGAGTTGGAACAGACCTCCTGGGCCATCTGGTCCAACCCCCTGCTCAAAGCAGGATTCGCTAAATCATCCCAGTCAGATGTCTGTCCAGCCTCTGTTTGAAGACTTCCATTGAAGGAGAACTCACCATTTCTCGTGGCAGCCTGTTCCACTCATTGATCACTCTGTCAAAAAGTTTTTTCTAATATCTAATCTGTGTCTCCTCCCTTTCAGTTTCATCCCATTGCTTCTAGTCTTTCCTTGTGCAAATGAGAATAAAGTTGATCCTTCTACAATGTGACAGCCCTTGAGATATTTGTAGACAGCTATTAAGTCTCCTCTCAGTCTTCTCTTTTGCAAACTAAACATTCCCAAATCCTGCAACCTTTCCTCATAAGACAGGGTTTGCAGACCGGTCACCATTCTGGTCGCTCTTTTCTGAACTTGCTCCAGTTTGTTGATGTCTTTTTTAAAATGTGGTGCCCACAGCTTCTGGTGAGGACGTACAGGTGGTCGCATATGGCCTGTGATGTCAGGGACTATATTCAGGCATGCGTCTTTTGCACCCAGAATAAGTCTCCTCGGCAGCGGCCTGCTGGCCTACTTTACCCCCTGCCGGTAGTGGAGAGGCCCTGGGAGATGGTTGGTATGGTCTTCATGGTGGGACTGCCCAAGTCCAGTGGCAGCACGGTCATTGGGGTTGTCACCGACCATTTCTCTAAGATGGTGTACCTGGTACCACTCTCCCAGTTACCTTCTGCATGGGGCCTGGCAGCATTGTTCATTAAGCACGTTTTCCTCCTGCACAGTATGCCGGACAAGATTGTCAGTGACCAGGGTCCCCAGTTTGCGTCTCGGTTCTGGAGAGAGCTCTGTAGCCTGCTCAGCATTGAGCTAAATCTCTCCTCGGTCTATCATCCTGAGACATAGAATCATAGAATCGTAGAGTTGGAAGGGACCTCCTGGGCCATCTGGTCCAACCCCCTGCTCAAAGCAGGATTCGCTAAATCATCCCAGTCAGATGTCTGTCCAGACTTCCATTGAAGGAGAACTCACCACTTCTCGTGGCAGCTTGTTCCACTCATTGATCACTCTAACTGTCAAAAAGTTTTTTCTAATATCTAATCTGTGTCTCCTCCCATTCAGTTTCATCCCATTGCTTCTAGTCTTTCCTTGTGCAAATGAGAATAAAGTTGATCCTTCTACAATGTGACAGCCCTTGAGATATTTGTAGACAGCTATTAAGTCTCCTCTCAGTCTTCTCTTTTGCAAACTAAACATTCCCAAATCCTGCAACCTTTCCTCATAAGACAGGGTTTGCAGACCGGTCGCCATTCTGGTCGCTCTTTTCTGAACTTGGTCGAGTTTGTTGATGTCTTTTTTAAAATGTGGTGCCCAAAACTGGACACAATATTCCAGATGAGGTCTGACCAAAGAGGAGTAGAGCGATATAATGACTTCACGTGATCTAGACTGTATGCTTCTGTTAATACATCCTAGAATTGCATTTGCCTTTTTTGCTGCTGCATCACACTGTTGACTCATATTCAGTCTGTGATCTATTAGTATACCCAAGTCTTTTTCACATGTGCTGTTGCTTAGCCCTATTCCTCCCATTCTGTATATGCTTTTTTCATTTTTATTGCCCAGATGTGGTACTTTCCATTTTTCCCTGTTAAAAACCATTTTGTTAGTTGCTGCCCACTTCTCCAGTTTATTTATATCTTTTTGAATCCTCTCTCTCTCTTCTCTAGTATTGGCTATCCCTCCTAGCTTTGTGTCATCAGCAAATTTAATCAGTTTACCCTCAATTCCTTCATCTAAATCGTTGATAAAGATGTTGAACAATACAGGGCCCAGGACAGAG